>NW_024542094.1:0-335046 GCF_016758785.1 Suillus bovinus | reverse complement strand
CAATGGTATTCGGTTTTTGGGCATCTGGGACTCGGTAATCCGTGAATGTCAGACAGATATCTCACTACCTCGGCCCACCTGTCTATATAATGAATATTTCACCACTCTGTCGGCCCATCCGTCTACAAAATAATTCCAGTATGTTGGCCCACCTGTCTATATAATACATATTCCACCACTCCCTCGGCCCACCCATCTATACAATAAACCATTACATCAGCCCACCCGACATCTTTGAGGATATATATAATATCAGCATAGATGGGCCCACCCGTCTCCATCGGAAATAATATCCCTCCCGGCCCATCCGTCAACATCGGGGATATACATAACATTGGCCCATAGTCCGCTGGCCTGTCTTATATGGGATATTATGTAGGTCGGGTGACCTGTATAATACAGAAATATGTCACTGTAATATGTGCCACTTCCACACCCGATACATCGCTCCTTCTGTCAGAATCATCCCCGTTGCACTCAGAACTGTCGGGTACACTTTTGGGACAGCCCACTTATGACTTCTTCCAATTTGCTCCCCCCGATCTTCAAGATGACGACATTGATTTAGATTTCAATTGTACAATCCTACTGATGCCGCCCAACTACAAGCCACCATCTCCATTACCTTCATCTTCTCCGTCTTCGCCCACTTCCTCTCAAATGGATTGGTTTCCTTCTTCAGGATTCCCTCCTCTAACTTCTACCTTGAGAACTAGTCATGATATCTCGTCCCGCGATGTGGCAGACTTTAATTTTGCTGGTCCCTCCAGACATGACTCTGACAACACCTTCGCCCTCACAACTTTGCTGACATCTCCTCCTCATCTTTGCCACGTATTATCTGCTCTCATCAACACTGCACATGTCAATTCTCGCACGTTTGCTCCATACAACAATGCCTCTGCTTCCATGGCAACTCCTGCTCCTGCGCACACCCCAACTCTGGCAGAAATCCCTACTTCTGTGCAGCCATCTACAATTGTGCCTGAACCTCCCACCACAGAACCTATTATGGCCACTCCTTCTCCACCCGCCACAGTTGGCGGGGTGTTACCAGTGACAACAAAGGCTTCCAAATGCAAGTCCATGAAGAGCAACACACATCTCGAGACAGTCTCTGCAAAGCGTCAGAAGAGGGAGGGTGCAGTGGTCTCATCCACTGAGAGCTCGCAGCCCATTGAGGGAGGCCAAGGTAAACGACAGCGCTTCTGTCATATCCTGCATTCCGGACCCAGACGTATCACACACATCATTTCCGGATATCCAGGTCCGACCAACTTCTATCTATGTCCGGATCTGACCCGCATCTAACTTCCATGCCTAATCCCTTTGTATGTTCCTATTCCAGTTAGACTATATTATTTTCTGTACCTCATTTCACTTCCGCCTTTATTTTCCTCTGTTCTCATCTCTGGGTTCATTTACTATTTTTTGATAGACTAGTGTTTGACTTTTCCATAACCTCCATCCACAGCCTTGCATAGCTTCGGACTGCGCTGGCTTGTCCTCCGTTAAGTCCTCCATAGTATATAAACCCTGTAGAATCTATGTACATCTTTAGTTTGAATATTATCTTAGAGCCTGTACAGCAACAGATTATATGATAGATTATTTGTACAATTGTTTGCGCAGATTATTCCCATGGTGTGAGCTCCAGTGTGACTTTGTGTGACATACAGTGCGACTCTGCACTGAACCTCCTCGCTGTCAGATATGGCTTGCTCGCAAACGCCAAAATCTGTGGCGGCAAATCCTAGGAAACCACCATCTGGAAAAACTCGTTCGACGGTGCAAGAAAATGTGCCATCTGAAATCTTGACAACCAGTACAACTCTGAGTCGGACCCATTGGACTGAAGATCACACCTCGAGGCTGATCAAGTTTCTGGCTTCACATAGATCAGAAGCCGGTGATGGAATGAACTTCAAGATTGGAGTCTTTCAAGCTGCAGCTGCTCATTTCCTTGAGCCCCCTGAAGGAGTTTCGAAGGAAGGATGGGTGCCACCTGTTGCAAGAGATTCTCGTGCTTTCAAGAACAAGTGGGCTGCAGTAAGTGCATCTATTCTTTTCTTGATGCAACTCACACATTTTCAGATACGAAAAAAACACAAGATCATTCTTGATATCAAGGCCCAGTCTGGCTTTTCTTGGGACGACGAGTTTGGTGCTGGCATTGACAGTATGTCAGAGGCAGTATGGGCTGCATATGTCAAGGTACAGTTTTTTTTTCTGCAGTATACTATGTATCTCATTTTTGATTCAAGAGGCGCCCTGATGCTGCACCATTTCACAACAAGGGATGGCCACACTTTGATGAACTCAATACTCTTTTGTCCACTACTGCTTCAAAAGGAACTCACACATTTCATGCTGCGTTGGAGGAGTCCCGCGAGCAGTCACCTGATCTCGATTTTCTGAATGAAGAGGGCCTTCCGCAGCCTGACCATGTCAAGAATTCATCTCGAGATGATCAGGATGTTCTAGATGAGAGTGGGGATGACGAAGACTTGATCCCTTGGGACAAAACTCCACCTCATCAAAGTCACACTCCAGCTCCCCTTCCGAAGCAAAAATTTGACAGTATCTCTGCTTCTACTTCCACCAGTTCAACTTTGGGTCCAGCATCAAAGAGGAATTGTGCGAGTGGTGCCGCAGCACTGTTTGCTATTGCTGACCAGTTTTTGGACTTCACTGATGCATTTCGCTCAAGTTCTCAAGCCCAGTCATTGTCTCTCGCTCCATCACCAATTTGAAGGCAGCGTGCCATGCAACGTGCCCAGAATGTCGAGACCCATCTCACTGGTGATGAAATGGCTGCTCTCATTGAAGCCTTCCAGACCGATGTCAGTGCTGCGGATGCATATATGGTAATGCGAGATGACAATGCTCGTCACTCATTCATCAATCAAAAAATCACGCACATCAATAGTCAATAATTTTTTAACTTCTACGAGAATATATTAGGTTAACCTCTACTACCTTCTATGTGTTCGTTAACGTTCCCGCAGGAATACTTGGTAGTCTCATCACATTTTGTTTCCTATCTCTTCTCTTTGTTCCTTTGCTGCTTCTCGTTCTTCAAAATTTGCTGGTCCTTCTGCTAGATCTCCCCTATCATTCCCCAACTCTGAGCCATCAATACTACCATCATCAAATTCACGTATTTCATCCAGGTCATGAATCCGAATAAAGTTGTGTACAGCACAGAGTGCGGGAGGGATACGAACTTGGAAGGTCATGCTATATTCTGGTGGGTTTATGAGTATCGGAAATTGTCTCTTGAGTACACCAAAAATCCATTCAACAACATTTCGTGCTTGTGCATGTTGGAGATTGTACAATTCAAGTGAATTTTTTGGTCTAGCAAAAGATGTTGGTCTGTGGACAGATTTGAGGACTTAGAAAATACGAACCTCACGGCAGCTCTGCCCCACTCTGCAAGATGGTAGCGAACATTTCGGTGAGGTACAAGCAGTGCTTCACATATACCAAACCCTGCATCAGCAAGATAATATCTTCCCTTTGGAACAAAAAGATCCATCAGCCAAGCTTCATTGAACAGCATGGCATCTGATACTGATCCATCCCAGCCACTGAGGATATACTGAAATCAGAGATCAAAAGAACAGCATGCCAGGCAGTTTTGACTGACTCCTCCTTTTCGGTTATGTGCAAGATGCCTCTCATCTGCAGAGGGGCAGCAGTTGATGTGAGTGCCATCAATTGCCCCAAGAGCTCCTGTGAAGTATGGAAAGAACTTGGGGTTCTTGCGAATTTCATGTGGAATAGGAGAATCTTCTTTTGGCAAAAACATGTATCTCTTGTAGAAAGGTGAGGATGAGAGAGCGAGAAGAATTCGCTTGAAGTACCTGATTTTTTTGAGTCAAGTAGCCAAGCATTTTTAAAAAAATGGTACTTTGTAATTGTGGTATGTTAGTGTTGAAACCTCTCAGCAACATGTCGACTTTTACAGGAATACAAAAAAATTGCTGTTTGTTCTTCAAGTGTGATGAATTTTGAGTCATCTAACCCAGAGTCCCGTAGTTCTTGAACAAGTGCAAGAAATACATGCTTTCACATCCCAAGTTCATTTTTGATCCTTTCGGGGTGTCCATTGAGAAGTTCCTGGACCCATGCGAAGCCAGACAATATAGAAGTATGATATGGCTCTTTGTCAAGGTATGGAGTAATATAGGCTACAGCAATTGTAATAATTAACTGTGCAATCATTGCCGCAACAGTTCGCAAGAGACGGAGCCTGTGCGGCAGGTCCTTTGGATGAGGCATGGTATGATGTCAGCGCAGTTTTGCCCCTACGTTAGGGTTTGGATGAGTGACATTGGAAGGTGCTGAAAAGTCATGCCAGGTTGTGTGGGAATAATCTGTACAAATAATCCAAAGCGATAATCTGTGTAATAATCTGTTGCTGTACAGGCCCTTAGACTCTGCTCATTCTCCCCTCCGTTTGACTTGAGTTATTCTCTTGTCGACCTCCGCTAGTCTTAGGGTCGATCCCGGTAGACTTATCACCTCCGCCTCTACCTTTGGTAGTCCTCCACTGTTTCCTTTCTAGTTCGGACATTGTCCAGATTAGTCTTATCACCTGTTCCCGAACGTCCACCGGAATTCCCGCGCATCGGACAATCGGAATCTGGACATCGTCCATTAGCCTTTGGAAGTTAGGGGCACGTACTCGGGTAAGGGGCGCAGTGCACGAGCTGAAGCCAAGCCCTTCAGATTGAACCTTTGAGCACGATCTTAACAGCTTCCAGTCATCCTGGGCTGCTGCTGCCAATGTCATCAGTACAACTTAGGTAAAATATTTTGTGTTCATTGATAGCTACTTTCATAGCTACTCTTGTTAGCGTACCATAATTGGCTTTCTTGTTAGTGTACCATAATTGGCTTCCTAGTGTACTACATGTATGTGTTGCTTGAGTCTGTTGTGTAATACCTCATTCTGTGTGAATGAAAACCATGTCATGTTTGCTACTTGTAATGCTGCCACCATACTAAGGACTGAAACGCCCAAGCTCACAGCCAAGCAGTATTGATGTTTGACTTGGTGGACTTGGCCAAATTTCTCAAGGTTGGACTTAGTCGAATTTCAGCAGCATTTGAGCTCGACTGATACATTACTGACCTGGATCCTTAGTTGAATTTCTGCAGCATTTGACTGATACATTACTGACTCGGATCTCTGTACTCAGATCTTGGGTCCAGTTTTGTGGACTTGGCCTTTGAAATTTCTCAAGGTCAGACTTAGTCAAATTTCTGCAGCGTTGGACTGATACATTACTGTGCCATGGACTTCTCAAGGTTGGACTTAGTCAAATTTCTGCAGTGTTTGACTGATACATTACTGTGCCGTGGACTTGGCCTTTGAAATTTCTCAAGGTTGGACTCAGTCAAATTTCTGCAGTGTTTGACTGATACATTACTGTGCCGCTGGGAGGGCGGGATACTTGCTCATGAAATTCAAACATGTCAAGGACTTGATAAGCGCTAATATGACAATATTTTCAGTAAAGAAATAGGTAACTATGGTGTGTGAAACACTAAACTAACAGACAACTAAGATAACGGAAGTGGTGGGTCACTGTGGGTGGGATTCAGAAAATTTGAACGAACGAGTAGGTGTATCCGGTGGGCTGCATGACCCGGCACTAGTATAACAAAATAGGTGCTGATGAATAAAAGAAGCATAGGAAGACAGGATAGAAATAGATTTGAGCAAATATAGCCGAGATCAGAAGTGAAGGAAGCAAGGCACATGCTTGACTAAGCTTGATGGAAGCCAAGAACCTGGACTGGCAGGCTGCTAGGTAGGATCCTCCACTGATACATCACTGCCATACCTGCTAGTAATTCTTGGTAGTACAACGATTCATGTATCACCCTCACACTGATATTACTAGTTTTATAATGTATCCTTCTCACAGTATAGCCTGAAAATATACTTAAAAAGATGGCAGAGTCTTGCTGACGATGACACATATGTGTCCTTCTCTGTTTGGAGGCACTCGCAACAGTTATCCTCTATTCTGGTTCTCTCTCTTGGCCGTTCCTCCATCCTTCCTCTCAGCTACCAGCTGTTCGCCCTCTTCTCCTTCGGATTCTTCGGAGGCTAACAGAAGTTTTGTAAGAGGGATCATTAGATAAATGCATTCTACTCGAATGTGGAGCTACAGGAGCAGAGGTATGACGGACTAAGAAAGTGAGTGAGAGCACGAAATGCTATCTGGTCCCGAATGAGGATCTGCACTTTGGAAAAGGTGAGCTGCAAATCCCCTGAAGTACTAGGAGTCCACCATGATGCATTGCAGCAACGCCAGAGAGACTATTATTATATATAGTACTAATCAGTCAACCAATTGAACATTGTTCATGATGTTCATTGTCCAAAGATGGACCAATTACTTGGGAACTGTACTTGCGATTCAACCACAAACATCAGGAAAAAGCAAGCTGACTATATAGTGCTATATAGTCAGCATAGTCAGTGGAGCTCGGGGGCTACCTGCCTTGTATATAGCCAGTAAGGCAACTATGTAGTATTACATAGTACTACGAGGCAATACTGTAGTAGCTTATAGTAGCCTGTAGTTCATAGGAATGCTCCTACAGGCAGCTACCCACATAATGCAGTAACATATACCCATCTCACATGGGCAGCCAATTGTGACAATGTACCACTAGGGACTAGTATTACCATGGCTCGGCTATGGTCAGCTCCGATTCGGCATTTGCCAGTTTGCCAGAAGTTTGGCAATTATTGTGAGCCAAGCCACTGATTAGTGACTCGGTCCGATTTGTAAGCCATGCAAACTGGTTTCAACCAAAAATGTGTGAACCTTGGCTTGAACCACTTTAAGCTGGCTCAAGCCAGTCCAGGCCGAAATGCAAAAGTGGCAGTTGGGTGGCAGAATATCAATCACTGTCCTCTCAGTTAGTTGATTTCACATTATTTTATACTTAGGCTATTGTATACATCATGGATAAGGTCCCTACTCGAGTTGATGGAAGGTTTAGGCTGGGAGATGTGTTGGGGTTTGGCTCGTACAGTATGTCATTCCTATATCACTGACTACATGTTGATTCAACATTTGGACCACATTTAGCTGTTGTGTGTCGTGCACAGAATATCATCAAGGATAATGCAGTCATCATCAAGCTTGAACCTATCAACCACTCATCTTCCGTGCAGCGTGAATACCACATTTTGAAAAACCTTGAAGGTGGTATTGGGATTCCCCATGCCCTTTGGTTTGGTAGGGAGTCAGCATATCACGCTCTAGTTCTTGACCTCCTTGGGCCATCGCTGCATCATATCTTCCCTGCCCACAACCGAAAATTTAGCCTTGACACTGTTGTGAATCTAGGAGACCAGCTGGTCAGTTGGTGTGTGTATTGCCATTGCACATACAGATCGCTAACCCCATCTCCCAGCTTTCACGTCTTGAATATATTCATTCACATAATTACATCCACGGTGATATCAAACCACAGAATGTTGTGGTGGGCCTTGGCAATTTGAAGCACACTGCCTTTCTCATCGATTTCGGCACTGCAAAGGAATTCTGGAACACATCAACCGGAGTCCATATACCATTTTGCCAAGGTCAATGTCTTACTGGCATTCCTGCATTTGCATCAATCAACGATCATTTAGGACTTGAACTGGGTCGTCGTGATGACCTTGAGTCACTCATATACATGTTAATATACTGTTTGCAGGGCTCTCTTCCATGGTTGACCAGTGACCAAGAGAAGCTTTCCAGCTCTTCCATACTCAAGCGCAAAGTCAACACTACCATCGAAGTTTTGTGTCAAGGAATTCCTGTCCAATTTGCAACAATTCTCATTTACATGTGTGCTCTTGCATTCTCAGAGGACCCTGACTACAACCACATTTGTTCCTTACTTCGTGTACTTTATTCTACATCACCTGCTCCAGCAAGCACACAGCTGGATTTCGGCAAGCCTGGTGTGCCTACCACACATCCCCTTCCATGCTATGATGAACCCTGGGAAATCAAGGCAGTGCCTTCAAGTCCATGCCCGCCGCTTTGCAGATCGTCTCATGTGTCAGTAGTCCATTTTATGGCCTCACTTTTGAACTGACATTATTGCAAGTTTATGCACACATAATCACCCCTCCCCATTGCGTGCAACTGCCTCAACTCCACGCCGGAAAAAGGCCTAGTTTATATATCATGACACTGTTATATAGTGTTACTTGTTACTTGTACATACAACTGTATATGCATACTATGTGAGCTAATGATTCTATCATGATAGGTTTCATAGCAGCGGCAGGAGCACAGCCTTTGAGTCTATGACTAATATCAAGACAATATCTCATTTCTCCAACTCCCACGCACAACACAACCTCTTATCTTTCAACATGCTGCAGGCAGCAGCTGTTACGACTTGGATGGTATCTGTTGGCGACGCTCAAACAGAGTGTGTGTCATCAACGGTCGAGGACGTCCTTGGGCTAGCCCAAGGTTAGGGGTCTTACTTGGTGAGGCTTCGGCAAGTAAGATTTGATGCCTATGTCCAAATCGGGTAGCTTACGTCAAGCGGGTGCTAGACGATGAGCTGTATCTGCCAAGGCTTACGACACCCGAAGGTTAATCGTAAGATCGTCGTTAATTAGAAGGACGGAAGTCCGACTAGTTAACAGGGGCTTTGCTCGTCGACGAAGTCAATGAGTAAAGATCGAGACTATAGGCTTATCCACGAAGAGCAGATAAGAAGATAGAATATAGACTGCTGGCTAGGCAAAAGGGATTACTCTGGTGAGAGTAGGAGGTCAAGAACCAAGTAGATTCAAGTTAGGGAATATGGTACATGGTAGCGAGTTTATATAGAGGACAGGAGACGTATTAGTGGGTGATAACTCGTACTACCAAGTGAAGTAACCGGTAAATGGCATAACCATAAAAGGAAGGCACATTCGGGGTGAGACACGGGTGAACCAGAATGTGCTTGATAAGAAAGTGAGTCAAAGGTCAAAATAAGAAGTGAAACGCGCAGGGGCACGATCGTGCAGCTGTGGAGCTAAGTATAAGTAACATGTGCGGCTGCGCACTGAGTCAAAGATCGAGAAAGGGAAAAGGGCAAAGGGGATGCATCGTGCATCATATCATAGGTTACCGTCCGGACGGTAAGGGTAAGGGGACTGTCCACAGGATCAGTCAGGTGGTGGAACGAAGCATGGGTATGCTTCATCAGTGAAAGGATCCAGCCAGATGTACTGGCTCTGCTGAAGCGACAGGTAGAGAGCGAAAGGGAATGCAAGGATGACAAGGATAACAAGGGTAAGGTCGGGGTAAGGGTATGACGCAAGGGCTGATACGAGGAGGATTAGGAGAAAAATGGTAGGGGCCCAAGCGTCTAGATGTTCTTGTAACAGCAGCGCAACTCAGCAATGAGAGACTCATGGTGACTTTCTGAAGAGTCATTCAGCCTGAAAATGAGGATCTGATTTCTGATTTCCTTGATCATTCAGTTACATGGTCACCCATGGGCCACAGTCACCCACTGTCTGCACAAGGACCTTATCCCATCCATTCTGTTGCAATATAGAGAGCCTCTGGGCCCTCTGCTGGAGTCAATTGCCTCTAGTAAGTCCCTATCTCAAAATCACATTAGTTTTTTTGCTCCTCAAGGCTCTCACTCATCTGACTCGCATATAGCATTAAAACATCAAGGCTACTTCACTAGCGACAACTATGGATTTTCCATCAGGGACTCGCAATCACTGCACATTGGCATGCTCTGGGGTTTCCCATGGTGAAAACCTATATAGACAGGTAATTTTGACATTAGATCCTTCAGCACCACCATGCCTCCTTGACGGAAGAACACTTTCCAGGTTGCTCCCAAAGCCGCTCCTGCTCCCATTACTGCCACTCCTCTTACTGCAACTCCTGCTGTCGCTCCCATTGCTGCTGCAGCAAATGTGTCCGTGCTTCAAAATCCCCCAAGACGTCGTCAGCTTCCTGTTAGATTCAGAGATAATGGTTCAAGTCCCACTGCAGATAAAGGGGAATCCTTTCACCTTGAGAACATCTCCGATGATGAGGAAGACAAAGCGGCCAACCCTCCTGCACTCACAGTAACACCTGTTGTATGCCCTAGTCCACTCCAGACTGCTGTAATAATGGTCGTGGCGCTGGGCTTGGAACCAGCTATTTTGATACTGATGTCAAACAGTATTCATCCAACACACTTCCAACTACCCCAACCCGAGTCCGACAGTCTGATCCCAACCCGACATTCCCGCGCATCGGACCAGTCCTCCCTATGTCCTGCCCAGTCGCATCTATCCCCACTAGGTGCGCATTTACTCCTTTTGACTTGCTAAGCATTGTATACAGTGTTATTACATGTTTTCTCATGGTCCGCAGTACCACATGTCCTATTACATAGGATTTCAGACCCGAAATATTGCTACTACTCTCGCCTATAGCAGTCCGAATTTCTACATAGTCACTATTTAATATCTAGTACTTCCTACCTATTGCATTACTTACTTTTCCCTACTCAGTAGGATGGAAGTCAATGGATATAAGTAGTACTTAATTGTATTGCGAAATATCTATCTGCTCTTTTTCTCCGAAACATTCCAACACATCCGACACTCATTTGATCAACATTCCGACATACTTCCGACACATTCCTTTACCATCCGATGCATAGTCCGACGCCCGACCCGACTCCAATATTTTCGGACCCAACAGTTTCCCTTCGGACAAGTAGTTCTTAACTTCAGATTATCTTCCTATTACTGATAACTAACTATCGAAACTAATACCAAACAGCTACCCCCATAGGATCAAATGTACTTGCTCTGCAAGTATAGCAGACTAGGTCATGCTAAGATCTACCTAAATATTTGTTGTCTAGGTAGTACAATTTCTGCTGAGCCCAGCAGGAATCAGCTTTCTACACTGCAATGAATACCGCCAGAACTGACCCTCTGGCCACTGGTGGCTGAGCCAAACCACCTAAATCCTCTGCCAATGTTCATTTCTTCTACAGACAGGACCCTGTCACTCAGTCTAGAATCTGTAAAGCCTGCAAGTGAGTATTGTATCTGCAGTCTATTGTTTTTTCTAACATAATTTGCAAGAGAAATCCATGCTCATGACAATACTCATGCTGTTGTATCATACCTTGCTACTACAGGCACTACAGGTTGTCAGACACATGCATTTAATGAGCATACCATCATTTATTTGGAAGAAGCAGAGCACAACCACTGGCATGTCCATGCTTCATTGCATTTGAAAACATTTTTGGATGATGGCTGGATGATCACGACCTTGCATCAACAGCTCAAGGATCCGGCTTACACCTTGGACTCACTCGGTACTCCCCCAAGTCCTAGCTCACTCACCAGTACCATCCTGTTAGCTCCAGATGACGTACTGCCTAACTTTACCCTGGATAAAATGCACAAACAGATCGTGAGATTTATCATTGCCAATGATCAGGTGAGTTGATGCACACTTTCTACATACTATAGTCAGTAATTGCTTTCAGGCAATCAGCATTATTGAATGCCCAGAATTTCGCTGCCTGATCCGTCTTCTGCGGCCATTGCTCAATGAGACTGATGTCTTTTATCAAACTAAAATATGTGAATTGGTCATTGATGCTTTCCATGAGCACTTCAATGCTTTGAAGAGGGACCTTGTAGTAGGTCTACAGTTGTCGAGAGCCCTGCAAAGCATCTTATATTCTTCAGGCTGCCCTGGGGAAGGTTTTCAGTTCACATCGGACCTCTGGTCGGATTTTAACCTTTGCCCATTCATGGCTGTTACCTGCCCACTGGATTGCTAGAGCAGACCATAGTTCAGTCCTCAGTCTTGAAATGCAGCGTTGAATAGCCTTCCATCACGTCCCAGGAAGTCACACTAGAGAATTGCTAGCAGAAGTAATATCACATCTTCTGGATCAGTGCCGGTGTGACCAAGAAGGTTAGTGTTTAGTTGTGCCTGTGTAGCATGCTCTAACTTTGTTTAGACTGGTCATTTCACCTTGGACAATGCCTCCAACAACCAGGTTGCCATGCGGGAGCTGTCACACAAACTCGAGTCCCAGAGGATTGATTTCCCTCCCATTGACTGCACAGAATCCTGTGTTTCCCCCACATCATTAACATATGTGTGAAGCACATCATCGAAGAATACCACACAGCTGACTATTCGCTTGTGCCCGACTATTGGGTCATTGTCAATCGCACTATCGTAAAAGCATGAGTATCTCAAGGCCATGTCAGGGAAAGCTATTCTCAGAGCTAGGGACATTGTGCGCACAATTCGTGCATCTAACCAGCGACATGATTTTTCAGGGACACCATCATCACAGGTAACGAGAAGGAGTGGTTTCAAGACGACTTGGGTGTGAAACTACAGCTCCCCATTGTCGAACTCCTGCTTGATGAGTCAACTTGCTGGGATTCAGTCTATATCATGCTTAACCATTTGCGAACCATTCGCCAGGTAAGACATCACCCACTAAACATCTGACATGACTGATAGTTGCCCAGGCAATAGATTTATTCTTTGACTCTCCCACTCAATGCTCTATCAGCAAATTCAAACTGAGTTCCGATGGAGTGGCAGTTCTTACAGGACATTGAAGTGATTCTAGAGGTTAGTTTTAGTATATTCAAAATTCACGCTTCATCTGACTGTGTCATATCAGGCGCCCCATGCTGCCCAACAATGCATGTCAGGCAAACGCACTCCCAAGCTGAGCAGTGCATTTCCAGCATTCGAAATGTTTATCGAGCACTGGAAGCTTTTGGCCCAACATGTCCCACACTGTAACCCTCTTGTCCAGATAGGTTTGGATTAGGCTGATAAGTATGACAAGAGGATGGGCGCCACAAATGCCTATGCAGTTGCTATGTGTGAGTCCATCAATATCTTTTAGTAATGTATGGTTGCTCATGTTTGAGTTCATCAGTCGTTGATCCTAGTATCCGAATGTCATGGGTTCGGAGTCATTGGTGGGAACAAATGAATAAAGATGTAGACAAGCATATAATCCATCTGGTATGTCTACCATGCAACTTCAAAGGTCAAACTGATATTATCTCATGTAGATGCATCAAAAGCGAGCTGAAAATGGCTCAGCATATGTAGGGTCTTCAGCTAATGAAGTAGTACTTCGAGAACAACCATGCATGCTAGGCTCGCACCTCTATGAACTACTGACACCAATGTCCTGCTGCGTCATGACAGCATTGCCCAAACAGTTGAGCAAGAGTTTGAGGCCTACGCTATGGCTAATCTTAGCCCCAAGACAATGGACATACTTGCATTCTGGGAGGTGAGTGTCCTGCATCTCCATATGTTATACCTTTCATCATTGACCATGAGGTGTTGACCAGGTTGCAGAGACATCATTTCCGACAATTTTCGGCATTGCAATGGACCATCTCCCAATACAGGCCTCCGCTGTTCCATGCAAGCGAGTTTTTTCATCTAGTAGTGAAACTTACACGAAGAAACGTAATCGCACAAGCCTGGTCCTGATGGAAGCTCTGCAGGTGGTGAAGTTCCTCCTGAAAAAAGAGCGACTCAACTTTACCAAAGGTTGGGCAGCATTGCAAAAGGATATGGAGTACAAGATGTTGCACGAACGACAGGAATCCAACACTGTTTTGTCATTAACTAACAGTGGCATTACAGGTGATATATGCAACAATCTTCTCAGAGCTATTGCAGAGGATGAGTGTGACGACATAGATGATTTTCCTACTACCTATGAGCTATGATGTTTGCTTTCCCTACTTATCTCTTGTTTGCCCTATCTTTACATGTTCTAGCTTCCTGACTGTTTGCAATAGCAAACTTGTTCATTATTCACCTTTCCTTGACAGCCTGCACTTCATCTCAACAGGCCAAGTGTTCTCTCGGTCTTTACAAGTACTGGCTAATCACCTCTACTCACACTTTGCAGTGCGCCAACACTCATCAAACATTGCAGATGTCTGTCCAAACAGTTTGGACTTCTCAATTTGGCAATCTTTCGCCACTTTGCCCGTCCACCTCTCATAGTCTTCAGACTCACGTTTCTCACCATGAGACGTAGTTCTGAGTGCATGATGAGTTTGGGGCTGGAAATCAAATGTCGAGGTGTGAGTGATAATCTAGTATCTGGCCAAACTGACAGCCGAGGATGTTCTCCCAAGCAATGGCCATCTCAAATTGTTAAAAACTAATGGAAGCAGAAGTTCGGGCGGAAGGCCGGGTGCCTTTCAGAACTTATTGGGTATACATACATCAAGGCGGCAGGTTTAATGTACTGGGCACTGACTCTCGTCTTGATGCTTATGATCCACATGATCAACATCGGGAATCAGGTACGGTTGCAGCTTTTGACCCCATACATATCACTGATCATTTTCCAAGGTGTTCTTGGCCAAATGGGGTGAATCCTACTAGGTCTGGGGCATTCTCAGTACTGGCTCACAACTCGTTGAGCTATTATGCAAGTCTTCAGGCCTTCTGCTGGGCATCACTCGCAGAAGGGATTTTCCCTGGCCCCCTCATCAAGGCGCAGAAGGTTCGTGAGCATTGTAGGTGCTTTACTCTTTGTTTTACCTCAAGTTCCCTAATACTCTTTGAAGCATTGACATGGCATTCAACGAAAGAAGTCAAACTGCGCAGAGTGAACAGCATCTTCAAGGTCAAAGAAATGTGATCTGGAGGTGTGGTTCCCATTCCAAGGCGCATACAAAGAACTTGTTTCCTGCTCGAATCGCATGGACGGCATGGACACATAGTTCCCATTCCAAGGCACATACAAAGAACTTGTTTCCTGCTGGAATTGCATGCATCGTTGTAAGTAAGCTCGTATTATCTGTCTCAACATTGTGTCTTCAGCCGTAAGAGTGGTGTTCAACAGCTGCTGGTCCGTCAAGCCTACAAGGATACTCTAGCCTACCTGTTGTTTTCCAGTGGGACATATCACACACACCACTCTAGGACAGTCGACTCACTACAGAGAACAGGCGGTTAGATATCTGTCATGGTCTCAAAGTGAAGGACCAGCAATGGAAGGTCTACGTCCACATGCTGAATGTATGTGCGCATCACACGTCAATCCTGGAGCCATTCAAGTGAGTAATCATTGATGCAATCATGTACAGACACTTTCAAATCTATATGGCTCTCCCTACAACAGCCACTTCTATCCCTGCCTCCCCAACATCCTTAACAACCAAGATCGCCACCTTGATCTCCCTGGCATCTGACCTCTCTCCCCTCTTCTCTCCCCTCCTCTCTCCCTTCCCTCCCTTCCTCTCTCCCTTCCTCCATCCCCTCTTATTTCTCCTCTCCTCTCTTCTCTTCTCTCCCTTTCTCTTCTCTGTCCTGCCGCTCTGACCTCCTGCTCAGTCATCCGCTACTCTTGTAAGTGTCATGCACGAGCAGCACTGCCATACAACTAACATATGTTTAGCTTTCAATCAAACATTCATCAGACAATTCGGACCACATACATTATTTTGGGGACCCATATGTACTTGAATAGTTATGTGTTGAGGGACGATGAGTGTAGATCCAGTAGTAGACTGGTAGTAGATTGCTATGATATTGATCTCTCAGCTTTGTCGGTGGTAGATGTGAAGTCGAGTTCTATTTTTAGTAAGTTATTCTTGGCCCTGTGAGAGGGTGCTCAATTTAGTTGCCAGCGGGCGTCTTAGACTTAAGATTTTCTTGTGCCCATTAGCTGGTCATGCTACTCAGACGCATGGCATGTTCACCTCACCACAAGTTGTCTCGCAGATAGTTTGTATATCCAAATTGCTCAGCTGAGCTATGGATTCAACTACAAGGTGTGTTATTAATCTTCTTACATTCTCATGCATTCTCAATGTCTCCCCACCTCCTCCAGCTGCTTTGACACCTATGCCTACATATGGCCATCATTATTCCTTGCTGCCACAGCCTGCTTTCCCTCCACCCAACTCTTCCTACATCACACCACCCATCTATCCCCCTCTATCGTTCTTTGCACCCACCCACCTCTCCCTCTCAGACTCCAGATGAAGGGCACATTCCAACTGCACGAAACCAGCCAGACAGAGCACAAGATGTGTCAGTATCTGGAGTGGGAGCTCAATGTGGATCCGGTGGCATTTAGGGAGTTTGAGGACATGGTCAAGAAGTATTTGGTATGTCAACAACTTTACCCTTCTCACATTCTTCCCTCATCATCCCAGACAACTCCTCCTACTACAAATCCCTTCCTGCCTCCTCCAGCCACTTTGGCACCTACACCTACATATGGTCATTGTTATCCTTCACCGTCAAAGCCTGAATTCCCCCCTGCCCAACTCTTCCTACACCTACACCACCCACATTGTTGTCATCAGCGGCATCTCCTCCAACACCCCCAGGTATGGAGGACTACATGGCTCACATTATTTGAGCTTCCAAGGTATCCCAAAATCCTCCCACCCAGCTCTTCCTACATCACACCACCCACATTGCCATCATTAACGGCATCTCCTCCAACACCCTCCAGGTATGGAGGACTGTCCAGCTCGCATCATTTTAGCTTCATCTTCACCAGGTATCCCAAAACATGAGCCTGTATGCTGTACCGGTAAATTTGTTTCTATTATCACCCGCTACCAATTTTCTGTAGTACATTCTCGTCATGCGTAGTATATCCATTCTCATCCTATCTCACCACTAAAGAAACCACTACATATTAAGAGCATAGACTTGTGTCATTTTAATACAATTTTATATATATATATAATATTATTATTATTAAGCTGGCTTGAGCTGGCTTTAAGACCTGAAATGTGGCTCCATAGACTGGACCAAACTACTAATTACATAAGCTATAACTACATACATGGTTTGGCTACCTACAGCTCCACTCGCGGCTAAAGCTGGCCACAAGCCAGAGCTACGGCAATACTAGTTCCAAGTCGAAACTCAATAAGGAAATCTAAATAATCTAAATCCAACAGGGTCAATGCAGGGTAAGCCTATGGGTGACTTTTCCCCATCTTCAGTTGCGATAGCTATTCCAGCCATTGCTGCAGCATAAATGATAATAGTGGTGAGTGAAGTGAATTTCATGGTGGAGTAGTGTTGATGAAGTTTTTAGAACCGAGACGAGTAGAATGGCTTTTATACACAATTAGTGTATGGTACAGCTAATCATCATATGCTCAGGGACAAATTGTAGGCAAATGCACTGGCAAATGGGTGGTTACTCAGTAAGGTTTTGCAGAGGAATTTCTCTTCATCCTCATGTCTTAGCCAAATAGCTGAGCTGTGTTAAGATGATCGTTGTCAACACCTCATGTGTAAATTATCTAATCTGTGGAGTACGGGCATCCCTAGTGTTGGGGGCAAAAAGTTAAAACACTTTTGGTTGCCAAGTTTTGACCAAGTGCTGGCATAACTGGTGTGCACCAACACATTGGCAGAACTTCCAGACACGTCGTGACAGATAATTATATATTATATTATAGGGACACTCAGAGTTAGGTGCGCACTTGTTGCACACTGCACACCACACACGCACACAATTATCAGGGCTGCTCAATTCATTCAATTTGCGTTCACCTACTAGTAGGAGCCGAGTTTTATTGTTCAAGCTATTTTACAGCGCCAGTCTGGCAGCAGGGCGCTCTTGTGTTCTATTCCCATTCCTTTTTTCCTTTTTTTTCAGCCCCCGCTTAAGTCAAAAGCTTTTACATATATGAGTCGCAGCATATCTTACATATATCTACCATAGCTATGATATCCAAGTCTGCGGCGTACAGTGGACTATGTATATCAGGTTAGTTTTCCAAATGTGACAATTATTTGTTGTATTCCATTGTTTGTGTATTAGTAAATACGGTGGCTGTGGTTTCATTTCCCCACAACACCCACCACCATCGAAGCTCATCATCACCATCAGTGTGCTCGTCATTACCACTAGTGTGCCCGTCATTGTGGTGCTGCACTCGGCATTACCTTTCACCACTGTGGACTACTTTTTACTCCAGGATCATCAAGTTTGTCTATCTTAAAGTAAGTAGATAATATTCTTACATCTTTTGGCTCATGGCTTTACTTCACAGTTCCGCATTTTGGGGCCACCGTGTTAGTGCAGGCGGATGATACCAGGCAGGTATAAAATCTGCTCTTGTACAGTACTAGGTGCGTACACTCTTACCGTTATATCCTGTATTCTTCTCATGGACTCCCATGATGCGGATGAGGCTCTGAACAAAGATGAGCCACAGACTCTTCCTGCAGAGGGAAATGCCTGTACCTCTAGTCGTGTCCCAAACCCCGAGGGCAAAAATCAATATCAGCATTGTCGTGAGTTGAGTAGCATCAATATACTAACATTATACTAATTTCTACACTGTGATAGCTTGAAAGAATGATCCATTCCTCTGGAAAATCCTTACCCAGTATCACCATGATAATATCACAAATAGGTCAAAAATCAGTTGTCTTCTCCAGGCAGAGCATGGTATAGTCATGAGGTGAATTTAACTGTGTGTTCTGCTAGTGTGTGCTCATGCTTTGCCCATAGTGAAGCAACTGTTGTACGACGCCGGCAGCAATTTGGACTCCTTGGAAGTGGGCAGCTGACTTGCTTGCTTCCACGGTCAATCAAGCAGCAACTGGTGCTTGATCAGCTCGCACAGGATCCCCTTCACCGCCGTGGGCCCCATTTAGTCCGGGAAGCAATTGTGGTGGACACTGGTAATCTACTGACAAGGTAATGTTATCATTATAATATATTGATTTATACAAACTAATTTGGAACAAGGAAATATGTGACGGACGAGATGAGGCAACATGAGCCGGACAGGTTTGCCCAATGGGGACTTTCAAAAAAGAAGATTTCTCATCAGCCGCTAGTCTCGCTTGGTCTCCATCACCAATGGAGTGGTAATGGGCATGATAAATTGAGTAGAATAGGTTTTCCTATATGGGCAATCCGTGACCAGTGGTCCAGAAAGTGGTTGGGAATGTGGGTCATCCCAAACAACCGGCTCAAGACATCAATTGCATACCTTTATTTATCCCTTGTCCATGAGCTTGGTGGTATGTTCTGTGAATCTATTTGAGCACGATGGTTCATCATTTACCTAGGAATGCCACTTCAAACTACGACTGATTGCAGAAGCAAGACAACAAATGTATATGGTTTTGCAACAGCTTTAAGGTTCGTACTACTAGCCAATGTGATGCTTATGCTAACAATACTATATTACAAGGGAAATATTTTCACCAAACCTATCAACTGACGAGTTACCTGCCCATCGGTTTCCGAAGAGTGTTCATAATATCACCATCGAGCGTGGTTGGCTTCGTGTGCGGGTTCAATGGGGAGATAACATGAAAGTTTTTTGGGAAGCGGGTGAAGAGATTTATAATGATATGGATCCATGCCAGTAGTAGGTTTAGGTGTGGTGTTTTTTGACTCGTTCTCATTTGCATTTTAGTGCTCTCGTTCAGTGGCTATGGCCACGCTTAATTCAACAAGAACTCGACACACTCAAGCATCGTCTCAACACACACTGTTCGCTATGACCGAGATAAACTATTGCCTTCAGGTGTCTCTCCGAATGTTGCAATATTGCTTCACAAAGACTATGATGCGCAGAACTGTCTGCAGTTAGTGGATTGCGATGTTGTCAAGAACCTCATGGAGGAGATTGGTGGTGAGGATCTCATTCATTTTGTTGATTCTGAATATAGTGCCGCAGCGCAGTTGATATTTGATGGCCTTGGATTCACTATCTTAACTTTCGAAAATGTCTGGTCCATGTTTTCAGCAATGCTACCATTAATATAGAATCATATTTTAGTCATGGCAGTCGTCGGTGTATGTAACACTGTGCTCAAATGTGAATCGAGAATTAGTTGAATATGAACATAATTGTGAAACCAAATTTGTTACAACTGGGATAGTTCTTCTGTCAATGGTCAAGATAGACCAATCAGAGTTGACAGTTTGTCGGTCTTTCTAGTACAAGGAAGGTTTCAGGGGTTCCTACTAGACGAGCGCTGCGGCTTCTATCTAGGATCAGCGGCGAGTGGTTTTAGCACTTCTACCGCAATCAAGGGTTCAGACTAAGGACAGTGAGTGACTGCCTTAGAATCAGGTATCAGGCTACAAGGGTGGAGACCTTGTAGATCAGGATTCAAGGGGAAAACCCAGTAGATTAAGTTAAGGAATACAGCTATGGTACATGGGGTTTATATAGGTAAAAGGAAGCGGCGCAACCGCATCAAGAAAGGTAACAAAGATAGGAATAATAGTACAACCTATTAAGATAGCAAAGATAGGTGAAACCGCCATGTGGCACAAGATAGTATCTATGTTACAATCAAGAAGAAGAGAAGTGCGGACAGCCCACTTGATAAGAGAATAGCCGAGTCTAGATGAGTCTAGAATTGGCGGCATGGTTACAAGAAGAGAAAAATGAAATAGGAGTAAATTTTATTGTAACAAAATTTGAATGACTCAAAAGAAATTAGTTCTAATCTTCAAAACTGATATGAAGTGGGCCTTTGCGGTTGGTATTGGATAAAGGTGGGAGCTCAGTATCGAGACCGAGAGCCCTACAATGCTTGTTGCATTTGTGTGATTTTAAAAACTTGGTGATTGCAGATCGTCCATGGTCCCAGTAGCCAGAGTCCCCTTGTGCCCTGTAGTGCGAAAATCAGATGTGGCCATTAGGTATATGAAAGTCTGTTACACACATGTGAGACTGTGGGTCAAATAAAATGATAGTACAATCTGGTGTGATGATTCCTATTGGTGACTTGAGAACCACTTTGCATTACATCATTGTGAACTCACCTTGAATGTCAGATATGACAACTTCATACATCGAATCAACAGCAATGTGATGTGCATATGCATCCACAGCACATCCAAGTGAATCAGGGTTGAGGCCTACTTCTTTGCTCCCAGAAAATTTAACCTCTCTACACAGGGCACCGGATGGCAGAAGTGGGAGTACCATGAAGACACTGAAGATGAGGCTGCGTGAATCAGGTTCATCTTTGCCAGGAGCATCTGGGAGTTTCTCGGTAAGCTTTCCAATGAATGCAGTTGAGATATTCCACTTCATTCCTATGCCTCGTTAGCTTCTACTTATACTCATATGTGATGGACCCACTAGGAAGGTCATCAACTCTGTAATTCTTTGCTCATTCATAGAAAGAGTCCAAAAAGTACTGAGAGAGATGAAGAGTCTGGTATTCACCCTCTAAATCCACAATGTTTTCGGCTTCTGTTGCACGGACTGATTTACATTGGACAATAGCACAGTCCTTATTGTTATAGCGACCCTGCATTTTTAATTAGTGACAGGAGCACTCGAAGAATGTGGAACTCACACAGAAGACAAATTTTGTCAATCCCTGCCCAAGATAACCCTGATAAGGCTTCCCAGCTTTAACATGAGCTTGCCACCCTTTTGCAATCATAATCTCTTCCTGCTCTTCGCTGTAGTTCATCTGTATATCTGCAGTCTTGCTCACAGTGCATGTTGCCCGCTTCATCTTAAAGGTTTTATATTCGAGTATTGGTGCAGTTGCGGACTGTCTGGATCGGTATGAACTCTGATAGCGCATGGGAGGTGGCAGACGTTCAGGTGATGCTGTTCAGATTTATAAGCATCACTATGACAATAATCACAGCCTTGCTCACCTGTCGGGGATCTTTTTCGCTTCTGACGATGAGAACTTGCTGTGGTTGATTTCCGAGTAGATACACACTGACTTTGTTGTACTTCCTGGACATCATCATCCTCGGGCTATAGTTCTTCTCAGATGGTTGCTTTGAAGTATACATATATTTTATTTACCTCTTCAGGGACATACAAGAACATGCAGAGCGTGATCCTTGGGGTTTTCGCTGATGCATCTTTATCAGACAACATCCTGTCTTGCCTCAGTTTTCTGTAAAGTGTTTCCATGGTTGCTGGTGCCGCCAGATACTTCTGTTCCTCGATCATATTCACAGTAGCATTGGTCAGCACCATGCAATACTTGATCCTATGCCTGCATGACATGGTTTATCAATATCCATCCACTGAACACTCTACAGTAACATTACCAATCAAACATAACATCCAGTGCAGTATTGGAAAGCCCTGAAAGAGTCGGGGTGTTGTCGTATAGGCCTCTTGCTTTCAAAGCCAGCTGTTTGAAGGCACTACTGGCTAGGTCCACAGTAGCAAAGGTTACTTGTGATGATGGGATGGCAAGTTTAGTGGGCTTTGAGCTCCCATAGGCATATTGCTGAAGTGTAAAGTCAACATCGACCTTTGCTGCCCAAGCATTGGCCTTAAGAAGCGAAACCTTCCACTTCATGTCACTCGCATTCAACAGTGAAGAGTTTTATAATGGTTGGCTTAGTCCAAGTTGATGCTGACTGGCCTCGTGGGTATGCGCAGTCTGTCGATGCAAAATAGATTGAGCAGTGGCACTGGCAGCGACATTACTGGCTGATGCGGATGATTCATTCAAAGCTAAGTTTGACATTAGCTTGCGGAGGCAACTCAATAAGTACAAACATTTACTTACCATTATTGTTGCTGTTTTTGCAGCCACCACATAATGGCGAGCGCAAGAATGGATATACACAGCTGCAGCTTTCACATTGCAGCTGTTGCTGGATAGTAGGTATTGGTGAATATAAACTTAAAACAACAGGCACATAGCGAGGTGAGCACATACCATAATCTGTTCTTGATCTGCTGCATTTGCAGCTTCGAGCTTTGAGCACTTCGTGCACATTGAGTTGTCCATTCGAGGAAACACGAGCGAACATCCTGAGCACTGACTCGGAGGCATGGGCCACGATGAGACAAGTATTATGGTCTGAAAACAGAGTCTGACGGATCAACTTGAAGGTGTCACAACCCAATAATGAATTAATGTTGGGCAGAGACTAGGACTCAAACAAAGGTTATCACAACAAAAGGATAATGAGCAAGGACATCTTGGATTGCTACAGTGTAGATACAAGAGGTTTGAACTAAGGAACTATCAACCAAGACTGTGCTACCTATATACAACTATTGAAACTGAGATTGAAACTGAGATACAACTACTAACCAATCATAAAAGAGAAAAGGGAATCATACCATAGAATGTCGTAGAATATTAAAGAAGCATCACGTGACCATATCTTATCTTATCATATCTAATCTAATCTATTCACAATCAAAGAACTCATCTTCTTCATCAGTCACATCGAAGACACATGTCGTAGATGCTAAGGGAATTTCTGAACTAATAGATGCTTTCAGGGTAGGGTTAGGGTTTGGCTTAGGCGCTGTATATTGGCACTTAGGAAGATTCAGGAAAGAATAATGGTTTGTTAAAGGTACTCGTGACAGAAGGTTACTGTACCACATTAGATCGTGTGATATATGTGAAGAAACTTGCCTCAAAACACCGTCACTTTCAGCAATTCAATATAGTGGTGATGGTTCCGGCACAGACCTCAATACAAACTCATAGCCACAATTTCTTTAGAGCAAGCCTATCACAATCAGTTGAAGCACAATAAGATGCACACAGGGTCTGATTGGCGCAGAAAACAGTTTATACTATGAAACACCCTCCAAAAACCACAAATTCTATACCACCTCGATAGTATCATGTTAACAAACCAATGCTCAACACTCGTTCACTATATAACTTTGTTAGGATGTTGTTGGTACACTTGTCACCATGAAGACAGTAGCCTCAAATAGGTGGGTGTGCAGAACATAGAAGTGTAATGGAAACAATGGAGGATTGAGTACGAGGTGAAGAGTGTGAATGCAGTGATGAGTACACTGATGGCGATGACAAGCGCTGATGAGTGTCGATGATGTTGGCAAAAGACTATCTACTTACTTTAAGATGGACATGCTCGATGATCCCTCGGGGTATGTGGAGCGGAAAGTGCACGGCGACAGAAGGTAATGATGAGAATAGCGGTAAACGTGCTGATGCCACAACGACGGGCAGGCTAATGGTGACAACAAGCGCTGATGAGTGTTGATGATGAAAGCAAAAGACTTTACTTACTTTAAGATAGACGAGCTTGATGATCGTGGAGTGGGAAGTAGTCCACGGCGGCAAAAGGTAATGCCGAGTGCAGCACCACGACGACAGGCACACTAGTGGTGACGACGAGCACGCTGATGGCGACGACGAGCTTCGATGGTGGTGGGTGTTGTGGGGAAATGAAACCACAGCCACCGTATTTACTAATACACAAACAATGGAGTACAACGGGTGATTATCGCATTTGGAAAACTAACCTGATACACATAGTCCACCGTAGCGGCGGTTACTTGGCGGTCGACGCAAATGGTAATAGTCACGTGTGTGTGGGGTCTGCACCAGACTCACGCAATATGATTGTTACAGTAATGCCGGCCACATACAAGCAAAAGCTGAGAGGATGGCTCATATATGCGTTCGCTAGGTGTGTGGTATTCATTCTCTCCTCCCAAACAAGTTACTCAAGTTATAGCAAGCGAGGCTTTTGTAGTAGTTTCCCTCACACTCTTCCTACCAATATGTCTTGAGCAATTTGCCCGGGACAATGGGTTCTTGCAACCAGAGAGGACTGAATCATGCTCTTCACTCCCTGGTGTTTCGCGCGCAAACGTTGATGGCAGATGTGCAGTGAAAATTGGTTGGTTGTGGATAGATACCGCCAGTTTCAGGTGCGTCTATTCTATTCTAGCTAGCGCTGGTACGAATGTAATAACATACTCAGCCTCTATGTCTACTCTATGTCTGTCGCTTTGCAAGCACTCACGGTGATTTCAATGGGGAGCATAGCCGACCGCTGTATGTTCCACAGTTTCGTTCTGGATCTAGTCTTCATTACTCGTGGCAGCGTCATACAGAAAACCCCTTCTCCTCACTTTCGCTGCAATAGGCGCTTTCTCCGCGAGCCTTTTTCTCCCTCTATCATCGACATCTCCGTTATGGATGGTTTCTGCGCTGTTTGCAATTTTGGCCAACGTTGGATTTGGTGCCTCCGTAGTAGCTATGAACGCGTACCTGCCATCGTTGGCGAAAGATTCCCCAGAAGTAGTTCAAGCTTACTCCGAAATGACAAGCTCGCTTGAAAACCGGGATGAGAATTCTGCTCTTACGGCAAGCATTGATCTTGACTTAGAGCCCTCTTTCGAAGAAGTGTCAGATCCTCTTCTTGGTCGTCCAATCCATCCAAGCACTTCTCAATCGACCTATACTGCCGCATTATCGAGAGCCACCTCGCGAATATCATCCTTAGGAATTGCTTCAGGTTACGGTGCAGGTATTATTCTTCTCTTGGTTGCCCTCATACCTGTCACTCGCCTGGATGGTTCTACTTTCTCACTACGTCTCGCCATTGGTCTCAGCGGCATATGGTGGGCATTGTTCTCGATACCTGCTGCTATCTGGCTCCCAAATGCAAGCAACGTCGATGAACCAGAATCCAGTTCTATCAAGCCAGATGACGATTGGACCTTCAGTTCGGAGATTGCGGTTGCATGGAAACGATTGGGAGTTATGCTTCGCTGGCGGGAGATAAAGCGTCTTCAAAATACATTCAGATACCTTGCTGCTTGGTTCCTTCTATCTGATGGTTTGTTATTCCACAAATCAACTACTTCTGTTAATTTGACTTCTCAAAACAGGTTTCACTACTATAACATCGACAGCGATCCTGTTTGGGAAAACAACTCTGCATATGCAAGCATCGTCTCTCGTCCTCATCGGTGCTATCACACCACTCTCAGGAATCATTGGCTCTCTAGTGTCCCCCATCCTCCAACGTAAATTCATGTGGTCAAATCTTCACGTCCTAGTTCTTCTCGTGATGATGGTCTCGTTGATTCCGGCATATGGATGCTTAGGATTCCTGCCTGTCTTCAAAGGAACTGCGCGATTTGGTGGACTGACGACACAAGGAGAAATGTTTGGCCTTGCAGTGTATTTTGGTCCGTGCCCTATGCCTCGATCGCGAGCATTGACTGACTGACATCACTATCACAGGTTTTGCGTATGGCGCGTTTCAAAGCTATGCTAGAGCTCTATATGCGGAGTTATTACCTCCTGGGGAAGAAGCTCGATGGTATGTGTCTTTCGCAGGTATGGCACGTAGGATATTGACGCATTGCTCCAGGTACGGTCTCTTCTCGATAACAGACAAGGTGGGCAGACCGTTTCAAATTTGCTTTGCATTCACTGACTACATCTCTGCATACAGTCAAGCTCTTTCGTTGGCCCGCTTATCGTCGGCCTGATAGCGGATACCACGGGGAACATCCGCTACGCATTCTTTTTCCTCGTATTCATGGTGTGGGCAGCAGTGCCTGTCCTCCTCAGCGTTAATGTTGACCAGGGGAGGCAGGATGCAAAAGATTATGTTTCGCGCAGAATCTTAGTTGGAGAATGATACTACTCGTTCTCAATAATATTCCATGAGTGATGAGTAGAATGAAATATACAACTTTATGAGCTGCTCATACTATACGTACTAAATCCAACGGAAGTAAATCATTTAAAGCTCCTTCTTCGCTGCACTATCCCTCTTAGACTGGAATGCCTGAAGAGCCTTGAGTCGCTCTGTCAATGTGGGGTGGGAGTGATGATAAGCCGAGTATCTGTATCAATGACACATCAGCACGTCGATTCCAAGATATCATGACTCAACTCACAGCCAATCAACCCATAAGGTACTCAGATTCTTGACATGAAGCGTGATCAACGCCCGTGAAAGTCTCTCGCCCATATCCTTCATCTCTGGAACCGACAACCGCTCTTCAATCTCGCACGCAAAACGGTCCGCTTCCCACTCAAACTGACGCGAAAGGGAATTCAGCCCAATGCCAATAACCGCCTCTAGGGGGCTAAGAATCATCTACATTCAGAGTCAGCGTCATATGGATGAGAAGACCACGTAATTACGCACCTGGAATAGCAAGAATGCAACGATGGTGGGTGGGTGGGCAGAGATAGCCGTGGAAAAGTCGAATGCCCGCAGGAACTGGGGTGCGTGCAGGAAGGCGGGAAACATAGCAAGGATGGTGAAGATATGAACTTGAGATACACAGAGCAACTTCGTTGGGTGCATGTGGTACCAGTGGCCCAGTTCATGCGCTGATTAAAAACATTCAATAGACAGACCAGATAAGAAAACGCGGGCATACCTAGAACTGCCTCGACTTCATCAGGCTTGCTTTCTTTGATCAGGGTGTCGAATATGACGATGTGTTTGCTCTGAACGCTGATCAGCGGGGATGGTCACAGCAGGTGAGGTATACTGACCCAGGGCAATCCAAAGAAGTAAGCGTTGCTATGGGAGCTACGCTTGGAACCGTCAATCTCATACAGATGCTTCAAGGGGAAATTTAGCTTCGTGGCGAGTGATTCGGTTCTTGTGCGTAGCTCGCCCTCTTTGAGGGGCGAAAGCTTGTTGAAGAGTGGTTGAATCACAGTCGGATATATGATAACCATTATGATCTGGAAAGCCAGACTGGAAAAGGCATATCAGCACAGCCCTACTCGCTGAGAGGAAAATACCGAACAGAAAAGCCATGAGCCATGGGACGAAGCGGTCTCCAGCCCACCCAAAGACGTAAAGGAAAGCGGCGAGAAACGGCATGCCGATGACAAAGCCAATCGCCCAGCTTTTCAAGAGATCTGTGACGAATAACGCAGGCGTAGTCTTGTTAAAACCGTGCTTCTCTTCCAAAACAAATGTTTGGTAAGCAGAGAGAGGTATCGAAGGTATGGATGAGATAACAAAAAGCACGATAGCAAACGCAAGTGATTGCGAGATCTATTATATTCAGTCAGTTTTGAGGTTGGAATTGATTGTAGGGGAGCCACCGAACCTCATACTCGCTACCATATCCGAAGTAAGCTGTCATCCGCCCAGCCATATCCCATGCAAATGGATATAATCCATAATGAAGCATGACAGAATCAAGAGCTTGCTTGAACAATCCAGTGACCAAGGAGAATTTTGCTTTGTCTTTGCCGTAATTCTGGGACTTTGTGAAAGCCTCAGCATCAAAGTGGCCTGCTAAAACCTCTGGAGGAGAAGTTTTCGAGTATAGAGGATACTGGCGAAGCCTGTGAGCAAAAAAAAAAGAGTTAGTTAGGAAAGAGTATTCAACAGAGCAGTACACTGACAGAAGGTAAGACTCGAACAGCGTAACACCCCATGAGAAAGCTTGAACGTAAAACTTCCAGTCTATTGGGTCAGTTGCGACAAAAGACAACTTTTGCTGGAGTGCTGCAAGCTGAGAGTGCAACAAGTCCATGATGTGCAACACGTAAGTTAGGGAGAATCGTCTACTAGGAACATTCTGTTTTATCGTATCACGTGACACGTCTTTATTTCATGACCACGTGGCGGCGGACGTGTCCATCATTTTCCACTGGTACTTAGGTAGCCGAGTCCCGAGGACCGGCATAAGGTAGAACGTTCCTCCAGCGGAATACAGTCTCGTCGAGCATCCTTGTTTGATGGGTTGCAGAAGATGACTAATAATAGATAATACATGTGCGTGGATATATGATCATCAATGCTAATTGTCGTTTACAGCGTTTAGTAAGACAGACTTCTCGAACTCCTCGCGGTTGTTCTTGATATTTTCCAGCCCACCCTTGATCACCTCCTTGCGGTGAGCCTCAGGATCATAATGCTTACTAGGTTCTGTTCCAGTTGGGGGAATCCACCCTGTAGGAACGCGTTTGAAGGCAAAGTCACTGATGACCTCTTCTGCAGTTGATCTGGCAGAATCGATGGCTCCAGTAATCCACGTATGATGACGACTCAAATGCTCTCCCGCAAAGTAGATGTTACCTTCCTTACGACGAGCAATGTCGAAGTATTCTGAAAATTGCCCGGGAAGGAACATGGCGTCGCCGGTAGGGTTGTGCTCGGACCAGGCTAAATCTTCTGCCGCGATGAATTGGTCGTAGATGTCAACATTCGGGAAAACCTTTGAAAGGTGACATAGAGAGCTCTTAAGACGTTCATTGAAAGGAATGGAGGACCACACAGAGGCGTCTGTGTTCCAGGAATATAAAAGCAGGACGCCAGGTCCCTCAGAATTGATGCCATTGGATGGATATACAATCCACCGAATGGGCAGATCGGTCGTTGATTGTCCCCCTAGAGAAGGGGGTTGCACATGCTCCCAGAATCGAGTCTTGAAGCGCAGACCGATCTTATATAACGCCTCGTAGAACATAGCGCGGATAGCTTGCTCCTTTCTGTAATCCCAGCGAGGACGCTCTGGTATCATCCTCAACGCACTAGGCGGAATAGCAAGGATCACCTTGTCAAAGGTTTTCTCTATCCGGCCCCTAGGCGTATCTGCGTAGATAGCGACACCATCACCAGTCTGCTCAATCTTCTGCACTCGCGCACCAAAGGTAATATTATCCATGCCAACCACCCTGGCAAGTGCCTGAGGGAGTCTGTCCATTCCCTCTTCCAGTGTGAACCACTGTTTAGTGTCGAAGTCGAGGTTCTGCATGATGAGTTCGGAGAAGCTTAGCGCGAACTGGTTGGTCTGAGAGCACATAGTCTCGGTGAAATCAATGACTGATTGCGGCCATTCAAGAGATTCCAGGTAGGAACGGAATGGGACTTTGTCAAGATGCATGAGAAGCTCCCAGCCCTGGTCGAAGTCTCTCTCCAACAAATCAATGAACGCTTGTATAGCGCTCAGTAGCAGGGCGTCTGCAGTCTTGTCATTATACGGTACCGGGAGGTCGAATCCCAGAGCCTTGGCAGTGTTATCATCGCCACCGTTCTTCAAAATACCATTTATGAAGATGCGATTGCCGGGGGTGGTGAGATGATAAGGTATAAGGTTAAGATCGGCATGATAGGTGTCTTTGAGAAGTTTAATCAAGTCGAAGGTTGGCTGATGCATCTGGGTGCTTGGAATACGCATGGCACCAGCCTCAAAGTATTGGTCCTTCTCAGATGTAAAGTGGTAGGTTTTGACACGTCCACCGACCCTCCCATCCAGTTCGTACAGAGAGACTGCGATGCGGGGATCGTTCGACAATTTCAACCGATATGCAGCATACAAGCCAGCCATACCAGCACCCACAATGCCGACATGCTTTAATTCCCTATGGGGGGTAACGACGATAAGTTCGCATCTTAGGCCTTGGCAAAAAAAGACTTGCATACTTCGGTTGCGCTATCAAAGGGGACTGGGACATGGTTAATATTGATGTGATGATGCTATTGTGTTCAGGATCCGTCGTCAGAAGATGAAGAGCACTACTTAGCAAAGATTGGGAAAACTTACAACAAGGTCGATCAGCGGGGACGTGGTTTAGAACAGATGAGCAGGACATACAATATTTTATACTCAGACGGGAGGAGCTCGCTGCGGCTTCCTGCAGGGGTGATAGGGCAATTTAGGTTGACGGCTGCGCCCAAGTCAAACTTCCGAAGTTGACGGCGACTAGAAGAATTGTTTTAGGATAGCTGAGAAGTGTTCAAACGTAATATCTGTATCGCCACCCAAAGTCCAGTCTAAGTGGAATGTTTGACTAGTGCAGGAAACCAGTAGACGTCAACTGAATGGTTGAATTCGAAGGGGACCATCATGAGAGTACTGAACATGAGGTCGGATCATTGACTTTTGTTCGAGTGAGCGCCTCGCCCGTTGTCAAGAAACGGCATTTTCCTTGGGGACTATTTCAAAAAGAGCGTAACGCATCGCATTTCAGATCAGATTTAAGGAACATTATATCTGAGAAGTAAAACAATAGTCACCGGCAGTCATTATGAATCTGAGGAATCCGCCTGATATTCATCAGTACTCAAAGTTTGTCCTTGTTGTGCACGGCGTTGTGCAGCCCACTCCCTAGCTCTAACGCGCCGAGCTTCCTGTTCAACCTCCTCCAACCGCACATTATGGTTCTGAGGCGAATCCAGGGCCGTAGCAGGACTCTCACCGACCTTTAATGAATATGTTTCCCCACTTTCAGACTCTTCTTCGCCACCTTCGTCATCACTATCTCCATACGCAGCGAGTCCTCCGAGACCCACTAGTATGTTGCGTGAAGCGCGCAACGATTGAGCTGATTGGTCAACTTTTTCTTGCCTGAGCCTCTCCTTGGTCATGCGCCAGGCGCGTGACCACCGTCCCCTCAAGAATGCAAATCTCTTATCTGCACCGTGGTTTGCGAGAATGCGCATTTCCAGTTGTGCAGGATTAGGAGACGAGAGAAGGTGTAGCGCTGTTCTTTTCATGAGCTCTGATTGGGCATCATCAGGCTAGCACAGAAATTATCGTCCAATATGTTATCCTTACTACCAGTACTAGTGGAAAGCCTCTTACCTCCTCATCACTACCTCCCCAAAGATCCAACTGTTCGCTTTCATCGGTTTCGGCAAGAGCTCTCAGACGGTCCTCTCTGTTTTGGTCAATGAGACGCCTGCGTTTCTCGCGCCGGTAGTCTTCGTTTTCATGTGGTGTGAGGAAAAAGGTATCTTCAGTGTCAGATGGCAAGTCTGACCATCCGGTTGGCGACAGAGACTTTGGCTGGATGGTACTCAGAATTGGATGCTCTCGGACGGTATCGAGGAGAAGACGAGCGTCGTATCTAAGCGAGTTTTGTATTAGACTGCGTGGAACAGAGGATAACGATGAGACCATATCTTCCAATGTGAAGCAGAGAGCATAGATCCGACGGATCTGCTCAGATAGACATTGCATTCGCAGAGTATATAATTGCCACTTTGTTTTTTTTTTTTTTGGGACGACTCGCCACAACTTAGCAATGAACATACTACTAGGGAGACCCACCTGTCCACCCAAGTAGCCTTGCCATCCGACGCTTCGGGGAAAGAAAAATCCGAGTTAAGAAGTTGAAAATTTCTTGCGCTAGCACCCCATTGTATGAGAGCGTTACCGATTTGAGGATCGTTTGCATAGACCCCCAAAGTTGGAAGATGCGGCGCCTCAAGAGAAAGTGCTGTTGAAAGAGATTGCGGGCCGCGGATGATAGTGGCCTCGTACGCTTGAATAGACAAAGTGAAAGGATCTGGTGTAGCCACGGGGATAGCCGATGGTGCAACCTTGCGGTACTTGCGTTTATGGGACATCCCGATTCCCCAAGCACCTCCCGTATGTTGTCAACAACTGAAGGATTGAATTTGGCTCTCAAGGGTAAAGCGGGAGTCTCGAATCGCAGCGTGAGAACCGTTTACTGAGGAAATCATCGACGGTACAAATCATTGATTGACTTGAATATAGTCTCTTGCTAACAGATATGTATATGATTCCCGGTCCCTCCAAATAGTTCAACCATTTGGAAGAAGCACTTGTAATCATTTCTTTACTTACTACAGTGACACGTTCAGTATATAGCACTTGCCGCAGGTCGCTGACTCGCTGTTCCTGGCTTTCCATCCATAGTAGGACCATCCAGTTGCAATGAACTGATATCTTTACTGTCGGCTTAGTAGGGGCTCAGATTCCTAAATATGGTGGGGCGCATGCGATACGTCCTCATTTTTAACTTCTCCCCCTCCCTCTGATACCTTTCCAGTGACACATCCACCGTTCGGAAGTCTGGGCATACTAATTAGGGTATCGGGGTAGATTATGCCCAGCAGCGTGAGTTCCACTCGTGTTCACTTGATGTATCCGGATGCTGAAAAGTTCTAGCGGTCACTGCCCATGAGGATCTGGGTGCCTCGATCGAGGCCAGTACTTCACGAGTACCATCACCTTTGCCACTCCTAGGAGATACCTACCTATCCGGTATCCTGTATGTGATCGTTCATTCTGCGTCATGCCCTTGCGGTACCTCATGTCCCGTCAGGGGGCTCTGACAAGCTCTCGAGGTTCTATTCTGACGATTCGGCTCTCTGACCCTACAGGAACCGCGGATGTTATCCTTGCCGTCAGAAGCTGACGACCCACTGTTTCCGTCACACTCACGAGATAACTAATCACGCGCACTCGGGGCATATCGAAATTTTGATTCTGGTTGGGACTTTTGTATTCTTGTCTGCACGTATAAATCGCGGCGGATGATGTTGGATTAAGTAACTACTTCACCACACAAATTGAAACCCTCATTCACCTTCCATCTCAGACCTCATGTTGCATCTCTACCTTGCCCTGACAGCTGCCTTAGCAGCATTCGCGTGCTTCAGAGAGGTCGCATCTGCGCCTCTTGAGGAGGTGCTGAGAGGCCTGACTCCGAAAGCAAGGAATGTTTTGAAGCGTGCTACCCCAGTAGCCCCCTATTTCGTTTTATACAGTGACGCGTACGTTTCCAGCGAACCGACTGCGTCAGAGATTTCGGTAAGCTTTTTTTCTCTATTCGCGGTTGATACCATAATCTTGAACTGGTTCAAAAATCAGGGCTTCAATGTGTTTGCATTGTCTTTCCTCTTGGAATACGGCGCTGCAGATCAAGCTCAGGAATGGGAAGAGCTTACAGCAGCTCAACGTTCTTCTATTCTCTCTGAGTACGAGGCCGCAGGTATCTCACTCATCGTGTCCCTTTTTGGGTCCACTGAGACCCCCACTTCATCGGGATACGACCCCATCGATACTGCGAATACCATGGCAGCTTGGGTGATCGAATATGGTCTCCAGGGTGTAGACATCGACTATGAGGCATGTTGGATGATGTCTGATGATGCTTGGCGAAACCTGACTTTCCTCAGGATTTCGCTGCATTCAATGGTGGCACTGGCTCTGCTGAGCAATGGCTCGGCAACTTCACCACCCAGCTCCGCACTCAGCTTCCGCAGGGTCAATATATATTGACTCATGCTCGTGAGTGCTACATTCAGAAAACATCATTATCACGCTAAACTTATTCGCACAGCTGTTGCACCTTGGTAAATATATAGTATTAGCGTCCAATCAGATGCTGACTGACTGAAACCAAAAGGTTTTCTCCCGATAAGTGGGGTGGTGGAGGATATCTCTGGGTAAACTCTATGGTTGGCGATATGATTGATTGGTACAATGTGCAGGTGCGGCCGACGTCCTATCATTTTTAATTTCTTGTTCTGATTTTCCGTCACCTCAGTTTTACAACCGTATGTATTTTTTTTGATGCGTTCCCTTCGTCTCTAGTAACGACAAACAGAGGGCACAACGGAGTATACAACTTGTGATGGCCTCCTGTACAACTCCTCTACTATTTGGCCAGAATCCGCACTCTTTCAAATCGCTGATAGCGGTGTTCCTCTGGACAAGCTTGTGATTGGCAAGCCAGCTACTTCAGCACAAGCCTCCAACGGGTACGTGGACCCATCTCTCTTAGCATCCTGTGTTTCCTCGGCATATGCTGCTGGATGGGGTAAGTCTGTCTCGTTTGGTTAGTTTTCTCTCTCTGATCATCACGGGGAATTCTAGATGCCGGTGTCATGGTTTGGGAGGTACGTGAGAATCCAAGTGATTCGCAAGGTTTCTGAGGATGTCGATATTAGTATCCTTACGCCAGTTCCTCGTGGATCGCGACTGTGCGTGGGAACACCTGGCCTATGCCATCCACCACTGCGACGCCAACGAGCACTGCGATACCAACAAGCACTAGTACCACAGCGACGACCCCGACCCCGACGGGCACTGGTACTTGCGCAGGTGTTGCTGCATGGACCGCTACTGTGGCCGTGAGTATATTCCTATTTCTTCCCCCATTCGACACTGAACCTTTACAGTATACCGGAGGTTCTGAAGTGACCTACGGGTGCGTATATTCTGATTTACTCTCGTCCATATACTAACTCATCACTTAGTGGGTACTTGTGGACCGCAAGCTGGTGGACAGAGGATGACACCCCTGGAGGTGATTTGAACTCGGTTTTTCCAGAAATAAATTGACAGTCTCACAACAGGTTCCGCGGGTGTCTGGGTTAACGACGGAGCTTGCACCTCTACGGACACTACTACACCGATGAGCACCAGTATCACACCGACGAGCACCAGTACCACACCGACGAGCACTAGTACTACACCAACAAGCACTAGCACGACGACGACATCAACAGGTACCAGTACTTGCGCAGGTGTTGCTGCATGGACCACTGGTGTGGCCGTGAGTACATTTCTATTTTTCCTTCCGATCAACACTGAACCTTATACAGTATACCGGAGGTTCTGAAGTGACCTACGAGTGCGTATCCTATTATTTGCTCTTGTTCATCTACTAAACCCATAACTTAGAGGATACCTGTGGACCGCAAGCTATTGGTCGGAGAATGACACCCCTGGAGGTGATTTGAACTCATTTTTTCCAGACAAAAAAAACTTAACAGTCCCACAACAGGATCTGCGGGTGTCTGGGTTAACGATGGAGCCTGCACCTCTGCAGCCACCGCCGCGGCTAAGCGTAGGGATCTCCCAGCCCCCGCCTTCACACCTGCACCCGCTTTGTAAAGGTATTGATGGGCGCCACCCCACCCTGCTCACCTGCTGCAGCGGGGGACGCGATGTGTAACGTGATGGATGATGAAACGAGATATGACGATAGCGAGATATAATTATTGTATTCCGGTACTATTTTACTGGCAAATTATGGGGTAGTTTTTTGCGATACCCGCTATAATTATGACGATCATTTGTTTTCGGTCATGATCTGATCAGCTTTCAGAATAAGGATTCATAACATATGATGAAGCAATCACACAAAGTTTCATATCTTTGAAGCATATGTAGAAATCACGTAGCCATGTCATATGTACGAGTAGCTATTTCTCAGTTCTGATGTAAAATCGAGCCTGCTATTGGAGCGTCCAAAATTCTAATATTATCAGCATGAAGTCATGGAGCATCATTCCTTTTCCTTAACGACGCAACACTCAGTGGTGTGCTGATTTCAAAAAGCTTCACGTTCGAATTACGCAGCGCCGCCGACGCAGGCTATCGTGTACACATGCTCGCTCAGTGTTTACACATATCACTATGACGACATCAAAATAACTGATCAGCAATAGTCTGAGGGCCTCATAGACGTTTAATGAGCAAACCTTATGGGAGGACGGTCCTTGCGTGATGGTGCTACTAATACGCCCCCATGGGAATCTGTCAGAGGAAGAATGTTGGACGGGCGCTATGGCAGGAAATAGGGTTACAAGGGTTTGGAAGCGCACCAAACCCATGGATGAAACACAGTACTAGTAATGGAGCGCAAAGGTCAACAGGTGTGGAGGTGATAACAAAGATAGGTCAGACCGCAAGTCTTCATGGCACCCATACGTCAGAAATAGAAGCGCCGCAAGCCTGTCAGCGAGGTATGATAATCGGGGAATGATCCAACGAGCGCTATAGCTAATCTGCGTGAGAACCATCTGGGCACGTTGTCGACAACCGCAAGGAAACTATGAGAATCATAGAGAAGGAACGACTATGTTCAGTCGTCCAAGATTTTCTATAATGACTAGTAGGGAAATCAGTAGCACCGGGGTTGGTGTCGTCAACGAAACAATGCACGGTGCACCTCCGAGTTGATAATTCCGAGTCCTCCGAGCATTGACCTCTGGCGCAATGGGAGTCTGGCAGTGAGACAGGAATAAAATAACGTGTGCGGGAACCAGGCTGCACAGCTTGGCAAAGGACCAAGTTTAGAATACATTTGAACGTCCCCCTTCTAAAAGGACAGACATGTCATCGAACAGCTTGAAGAGGAAAAAGAGCAAAAATGATGATCTGACCCTGGCTCGAACAGGAGACCTTCTGTGTGTTAGACAGATGCGATAACCAACTACGCCATCAGACCGCGATGACGTGGTTTCCCACATTATCATTTTGGTCTGCACTACGGCCTTATCCGAGAACACTTCAACGGCCTCGCCCTTCTTGCTACCTAGAACATCACTTCATGCTCCTGATCCAGAGGCATGGTCCACTGCAGGACTCTTTTTATGCTCTTTGATGAGTTTTTCCTTCGACACGGTTGATCATGTCGAAGTCAACACTCACCAAATCGTCACCTTCCACAAGAGTATGATGGATGCAGGCTGTAAAATCATCACGGGTAATTATTTGACAGCTTGTAGTATGCCTTTCCAGATTTACCGTGGCCTATCCAGCAGGTCAATCTGCGTCACCAATATGGAACAACGCTTGGCAACACTTCTATTTTCTATTCCTTCAGCCATTGACGCAAATTCAAGGCACTCACTGGTTATATATGACTCGCAGGCTTCAGTGTAATCGCGCAACCTGACGGATTTAGTTATGCAGCAGGTCACAAAACGACAGCATGGTGCGAATCTTATCTGGATCGCGATATTGAAGACATACTAGATGGGCCGCCGTCTCCTTCTAGTATCGATTAATCACAAGACCAGGTAAATGACCGTACCGTTCCAGACTTGCAACTGACCGCTTGAGCTTGGAGCCGGTATTGCGCCTCAAGGTTATTTTAGGATATGGTCACAATTAAGCGCCCACAGCAGGAGCTACCATGATCGCACCGAAGCTCGATACAAGGCCGACCAAAGCGGCCCTGGACAGCCTGCCCACAACAAAAGTAGACTCAGAAACACCTACTTTCATCCTCCTGCCCTCTGAGTTACTGGTAGTGATGTAGACGGTCGATCTATCTTGCGGTGTTCCTCTGTACGTATGCCCTACCACTCTTTTGTTGTGACCTTAAACTTGACTAATTTCCAAGTCTGCCGCAAATTGAACAGCGTGATCAATTCCTCTGCAGCTCCAGTATTATATTGAGCTTGCTCTCGATTGCATGCTTGATAGTCTTCAGAGCACCGTCACCATCGCAGAGGCGTCTGGAACAACTGCGGACCATCCGTCGTGCGTGAACCTTGTCTGAGTGGAAAAAAGGGGTTCGGGTACCCATGCCTAGTTCCGGCCACGCATGTGAGCTTGTAGGAGGTATATTTACGAAGACACCTACCCGCTGTTCCCGGCTTTCCATCCATAGTAGGACCATCCAGTTGCAATGAACTGATATCTTTACTGTCGGCTTAGTAGGGGCTCAGAATCCTAAATATGGTGGGGCGCATGCGATACGTCCTCATTTTTAACTTCTCCTCCTCCCTCTGATACCTTTCCAGTGACACACCCACCGTTCGGACGTCTGGGTATACTAATTAGGGCATCGGGGTAGATTATGCCCAGCAGCGTGAGTTCCACTCGTGTTCACTTGATGTATTCGAGTTCTAGCGGTCACTGCCCATGCGGATCTGGGTGCCTCGATCGAGGCCAGTACTTCATGAGTACACTCACCCTTGCCACTTCTAGGAGATACCTACCTATCCGGTATCCTGTATGTGATCGTTCATTCTGCGTCATGCCCTTGCGGTACCTCATGTCCCTTCAGGGGGCTCTGACAAACTCTCGAGGTTCTATTCTGACGATTCGGCTCTCTGACCTTACAGGAACCACGTATGTTATCCTTGCCGTCAGAAGCTGACGACCCACTATTTCCGTCACACTCACGAGATAACTAATCACGCGCACTCGGGGCATCTCGAAATTTTGATTCTGGTTGGGACTTTTGCATTCTTGTCTGCACGTATAAATCGCGGCGGATTATGTTGGATTAGGTAGCTACTTCACCGCACAAATTGAAACCCTCATTCACCTTCCATCTCAGACCTCATGTTGCATCTCTACCTTGCCCTGACAGCTGCCTTAGCAGCATTCGCGTGCTTCAGAGAGGTCGCATCTGCGCCTCTTGAGGAGGTGCTGAGAGGCCTGACTCCGAAAGCAAGGAATGTTTTGAAGCGTGCTACCCCAGTAGCCCCCTATTTCGTTTTATACAGTGACGCGTACGTTTCCACTGAACCGACGGCGTCAGAGATTTCGGTAAGCTTTTTTTTCTCTATTCGCGGTTGATACCATAATCTTGAACTGGTTCAAAAATCAGGGCTTCAATGTGTTTGCATTGTCTTTCCTCTTGGAATACGGCGCTGCAGATCAAGCTCAGGAATGGGAAGAGCTTACAGCAGCTCAACGTTCTTCTATTCTCTCTGAGTACGAGGCCGCAGGTATCTCACTCATCGTGTCCCTTTTTGGGTCCACTGAGACCCCCACTTCATCGGGATACGACCCCATCGATACTGCGAATACCATGGCAGCTTGGGTGATCGAATATGGTCTCCAGGGTGTAGACATCGACTATGAGGCATGTTGGATGATGTCTGATGATGCTTGGCGAAACCTGACTTTCCTCAGGATTTCGCTGCATTCAATGGTGGCACTGGCTCTGCTGAGCAATGGCTCGGCAACTTCACCACCCAGCTTCGCGCTCAGCTTCCGCAGGGTCAATATATATTGACTCATGCTCGTGAGTGATATATTCAGAAAACATCATTATCACGCTAAACTTATTCGCACAGCTGTTGCACCTTGGTGAATATATAGTATTAGCGTCCAATCAGATGCTGACTGACTGAAACCAAAAGGTTTTCTCCCGATAAGTGGGGTGGTGGAGGATATCTCTGGGTAAACTCTATGGTTGGCGATATGATTGATTGGTACAATGTGCAGGTGCGGCCGACGTCCTATCATTTTTAATTTCTTGTTCTGATTTTCCGTCACCTCAGTTTTACAACCGTATGTATTTTTTTTTGATGCGTTCCCTTCGTCTCTCGTAACAACATACAGAGGGCACAACGGAGTATACAACTTGCGATGGCCTCCTGTACAACTCCTCTACTACTTGGCCAGAATCCGCACTCTTTCAAATCGCTGATAGCGGTGTTCCTCTGGACAAGCTTGTGATTGGCAAGCCAGCTACTTCAGCACAAGCCTCCAACGGGTACATGGACCCGTCTCTCTTAGCATCCTGTGTTTCCTCGGCATATGCTGCTGGATGGGGTAAGTCTGTCTTGTTTGGTTAATCCTCTCTCTCTGATCATCGCGGGGAATTCTAGATGCCGGTGTCATGGTTTGGGAGGTACGTGAGAATCCAAGTGATTCGCAAGGTTTCTGAGGATGTCGATATTAGTATCCTTACGCCAGTTCCTCGTGGATCGCGACTGTGCGCGGGAACACTTGGCCTATGCCATCCACCACTGCGACACCAACGAGCACCACTGCGACACCAACAAGCACCACTGCGACAACCCCGACCCCGACGGGCACTGGTACTTGCGCAGGTGTTGCTGCATGGACCACTGGTGTGGCCGTGAGTACATTTCTATTTTTTCTTCCGTTCGACACTGAACCTTATCCAGTATACCGGAGGTTCTGAAGTGACCTACGAGTGCGTATCTTATGATTTGCTCTTGTCAATCTACTAACTCATCACTTAGTGGGTACTTGTGGACCGCAAGCTATTGGTCGGAGAATGACACCCCTGGAGGTGATTTGAACTTATTTTTTCCAGGCAAAAAAACTTAACAGTCCCACAACAGGATCCGCAGGTGTCTGGGTTAACGATGGATCTTGCACCTCTACAGCCGCCGCCGCAGCTAAGCGTAGGGATCTCCCAGCCCCCGCCTTCACACCTGCACCCGCTTTGTAAAGGTATTGATGGGCGCCACCCCACCCTGCTCACCTGCTGCAGCGGGGGACGCGATGTGTAACGTGATGGATGATGAAACGAGATATGACGATAGCGAGATATAATTATTGTATTCCGGTACTATTTTACTGGCAAATTATGGGGTAGTTTTTTGCGATACCCGCTATAATTATGACGATCATTTGTTTTCGGTCATGATTTGATCAGCTTTCAGAGTAAGGATTCATAACATATGATGAGGCAAAGTTTCATATCTTTGAAACATAGGGATCACGTATACAAGGGTTTGGAAGCGCACCAAACCCATGGATGAAACACAGTACTGGTAATGGAGCGCAAAGGTCAACAGGTGGGGAGGTGATAACAAAGATAGGTCAGACCGCAAGTCTTCATGGCATCCATATGTCAGAAATAGAAGCGCCGCAACTTGTAGGGCCATCAACTGGTTGACTTTGAAACGTGCCAATATATAGATTGAGAACGCACCAGGAGCCAATGATGAAATTTGAAACTTCTACAGAAGGTATAATGCGACATCCTAACATAGTACAAAAGCGACAACCATGACTGCGTCGGAAAATACAGCTTCTAAGTATTGGTGATAAAAGTACAGTGTCCTGATCCTGCTAGTGCATAAAGTACAGCTGCGAATGATGATGAATCGATGAACTGGAGAAGCCAAAGCTGAAGTGGGCCAGAATTCAATTGTTTCCGTTACCTTTGGACTGTCCGTATTGCGTAGTCTTCAACACCCCATCTACCGTCTCCCGGGCTTCAGGTTGCACCGACCTCGTCGAGCCCGATTTCACTTGGCCTCTCTGAATGTCGCTACCTATGCCGAAGAGCTTCGCCCACAGGAGCAGGCTGAAGACCCACACCTTCGAGGACATGACACCGATAAACGTGAAAAAGACAAGTGTGAGCCGGACCAGCGGAGTAAGAGGCGGCAGAACTGAATTCATCAAGTCCTAATATCAATGATCAGGGCGGAATCTAAAAGCATATAATCGACAATAGACCAACCGTGGGGTGCATGAATTCTTCTTGGGCATAGATATAGAATAACTTATTTCGCTCCTGGAGCTTGATGCGGATAATGTAGCTGACAGATGCGCGATTCACGTTCACGTCAACATCGCGACTGGACACGAATAGCGCGCATACACTCACCGAAAAGGGACTGCCTTAAAGGGGCTAATTCGCACATGAAAGTGCTGAGTTACCTCAGCGACAAGAACATGGGATTTCTTGTCGTAACCTAGACGCGCATATAGTCAGCTTTGAACAACCAAAAAAAATTGAGTAAACTAACACACTGAATTCACATTACTGGTAGTATCGGGGCTAATTATGCGATACCACTCGTACATGCCCAAGATTTTTTGGCTTGAGTTTGCTCCATGCTCTACGATCCTGAAAGGGTGTTGCAAAGAGGCGTTGTGCGTGTAGAATTTGTTCACAGCCGCACGCAAATCATCAGGGTTACGGGAGGTAGTGAGAGTTGTCAACACGTCTGGAAAATCGCGTTGTGGGTTCTCCATTTTACAGAAGGAGGTTTGTACCAACGTTGAGAGGTGAGTTCAACGACCCTATTTGGCGCGCTGGTATGACGCTTTTATTACGTAATACATATTACTTCAGCCTTCGACGCCCTAAGAGAATATGCTACTAGTGCATAATGGGTCAACTCTTTGGATCTTTGCAGAAACCAAAGTATACGCTTCCCCCCGAACTTTGGCACCATTGCTGGAGTTTTCTGGCGTTTCAAGATCTCCTTAACGTCTCATCCACTTGTCGGTCATTTCGTTTTATCTGCAAAGACTTACTGTTCAAACACATCACCACTACAATCCCGTACAAGCACACCGTCCGGCACATATTCCAGCCTCGAAACGAAGATGCCGCACGAATTAGACGAGCACATCGACTACTTGGTCGTCTTCATGCGCTTCAAAGTGACAGTGATGCCTGGGAAGTACTCGGACTAGTGGAGACATGGAGCATCAAGACATATGGTTCGCCTGCTCCATTAGAGGAAACCGAGATCATGCAATACGACAAAACCTCCTTCCCCTTCGTACAACCATCCACCTCCATTTTCCTCGTTTTGCCCTCGTGCAGAAACCTTCGTGTGCTGAATATTTCAGATATTTACATGGGAGAAGAGCGCTGGTCTGCGCTCACAAAAATCCCTCAGCTGGAATGCCTCAACATGGAACGCTGCGATCTTTCATTCACTGGAAATTCCATGAAGCTTAAAGTCGTATCAATCATATATGAAGCACATCGCGATCCACCACTCGTCCCACCTCCCACCTCACGGCTTATTTCCTCGCTGTTCAATATTCAACATTTAGAAAGGCTCACACTACTCGACCTCACATTTTCGGACTCTTTTCTCCTTGAAATCGGTCGGTTGGGGCAGTTCGAGAAACTGAAGCATCTTTCTGTGGTGGTTCCAGAAGCCCACATAAATACGCTGTTTGCTTTTTTGGATAGAACGCCTTCCCTCACATCGCTCACTATTTCGAATTTCTCGACCATGGCCAAGCCCAGCAAGCCCGTTTTACAATCTGTTATTCCTAACCTCATGGCTTACGACGGTTTTCCGACTCTTGTCCCAGTTCTACTTCCTGGGCGGCCCGTCAACGCTGTTTGTTTGAGGATGAATCACAGGACCGACCCTCAAGCCAGTCTCGGCAATCCGTTTGGTGTCTACGACAACAATGTTATCTGCAAAGCATTGGATGACTGTTCTGCGTCCAGCCGCGCGGTACACGATCTTATGCTCTCCCCTTATCATCCTACCCCCGACAGCATGCAGGACATCGTGCGCATCCACCCCAATCTTCGCCATCTGCGGCTTGATATCCTGCGCACGCCAAATATTAATATGGGCGTTGATGTGGTGAGTTTACGCCCTCTGCATGAAATCTTTTCCGGTTGCTTATGTCAAACAAGGAGGAACCCATGTCACTTATTATGGACATGCTCGCTGATAGGATGGAAGTGCGTGATAGCGATAACTTCTCACGCCATCCGTTGTTCTTGATATCGGTGAGACCATTGACGAGCTAGCTTAGCAGAATTCTGATGAATTTTTCGAATCAGGGTTTCTTGAATTGGATCGCTAACGGTCATCTCCCACTTCCGGAAAAGCTCGAGACACTGCATCTTCAATATTACCAAAAATCGGTGACCTTTTGCGGTGATATTGCAAAGCAACGACTCCTCGTGCCAAAGATCTCCGCAGCTTATCCTGCACTGCGTGAGATTGAGATGGGCACGACGCGCTGGTGGAGAAAGGGCGATCGTTGGTCTTACGAGGTGTTCAGGTATGAGGTATAGGGTTATAGGCCATATTTAGTTGTGAACTACGTAGCGTAATGTGACAGAAGCACGACAAAGAAGCGTAGATAATCGCATTAAAAAATGATTTGAATTGCATCATAGGGCGCAAAATCAATCATTTCTGTCAATCAACATCAGAATTCGGGAAACAATGCAAAACCCGTTGCCTTTCACATGCTTCACAGCCTCGTCGTACAGCCACAAAGATGCGTACTTGACTCGCTTCAGGAGTGCCACTCACGACTGCCTATAACTAACTGCTTTTTGATGTTTTAGCTAGGCTCTTCCCGCACAACTACTAACACATTTTTTAACTATGAGTAACAATCCACGAGGAAGAGGCGGTAGCCGCGGTGGTCCTCCCGGTGGCTCTCGGGGTGGTGGCGGATTTGGTGGAGGAAGAGGCTCTGGTACGAGGGGCGGGTATGGCGGTGGTCCCAGAGGAGGAGGCCCAGGAGAATTGATATTCCGGGGCCCTACGTCTGTAGACCAACGTCTGGCAACCTTGGATCAATTGGTCTCTTCCTTTAAGAAACTCGCTTTCGACGCTAAACGCCCTCACCGACCCGGCTACGGCACCCTCGGCCGCCAAATCACATTGCGAGCCAATTTCTTCCCCATCAAACTTCCAAAGGGACCCATTTACGACTACCATGTCCAGATCACGCCGTCCACAGACATTAAGCGCATTCGTGCGCGCCTTTTCTGGCTCCTGGAACAGAGCAATCAACAAGGCTGGGGGGAGTTTGTGCCGTTCACCGGCCATGACAGCAGCGAGAGGCTTGTATCTTTCAAGAAGCTGCCTGAACCCCTTGACGTGCATGTCCAGTATTATGAGGATGGGGAAGCTGGTCCCAACGCCAAATCCAAGACATATACTTTTTCAATTACCCACACGGGTAACCTGGATGTTGCACAGCTCACAAAGTAAGTCACGGAAAGCTGCTGCTTCATTTGTTCTCATATTAATTCATTGTGGCAGGTATCTCAGTGGCAACATCGAGTCACGAGACTACGACCCCCAGCCGCTGATAGCTGCTATAAATCTAATCCTTCAAACGCATGCATCGCGTACCGGCGTTCGTGTGGGCAAGAATCGCTATTTCTTTCCCTCTCAAGAGCGCTTTGACCTAGCGCTTGGCGTGGAAGCCTGGAAAGGCTTCTTCACGTCTGCCAGGCCCGTGTATAAGGAACTCATGGTGAACGTCGGTGTCTGTATGACTGCTTTCTACAAGCCAGGCAACCTTGCCGACGCCATCATCGAGTTCAACCGGTCATCCAATGGCGCTATGCTTCAACGGTTTGCCCAGAAGCTCAAGGTGACCACGAGTCATCTAGGGTACAAGCAAAAGAAACCGATTAAGAAGATCATGTCTACGACTGCCAGGCAGACAACTTTTCACTGCGAAGAGTACAAGGGCCAAATATCTGTTGAAGAGTACTTCAAGAGAAGTTCGTTTCCTTAATCCCATACGTCATTCAATTGTTAACTCTTCGACAGAATACCCTCGCATCAAGCTGAAGCATGCACACGACGTTCCAGTGGTCGACATCTCGGGCCCGAATTCAAAATTCTCGATATACGTACCAGCCGAACTGTGTGAAATAGAGCCTGGGCAACCGTTCAGAGGTCGTCTCAATGAGAAAGAAACTTCGAGCATGATTAAATTTGCCTGCAATCCGCCCAAAATCAATGCAGATGCCATCGTTGACCGTGGCCTTCCTACTCTCGGATTTACGCCTCAGACACTGGGTAGTCCTATGAGCAACTTCGGCATGGCGGTAGACAACAACATGGCGGTCATCCCTGCACGTGAGCTCCCCCCTCCTCGCCTCAGCTACAAAGCAGGGAAGCCTCCCAGCGTCAACAGCGGCAGTTGGAATATTCTTGACGTTAAGTTCCACCTTGGCGGAACAATCAAGAGCTGGTGGGTGCTTGTCATTAGAGATGGACAAAGTGTGTTCAGCGGGCCCACCGACCCGGCTTTGGAAGGAATCTGGAAGGGCTTTGGTGAGAAATGCCGCAATAGCGGCATGTCACTGGGGTCATCCCCCATTTTGTTGAACCAATCGCTTATTCCTCCCGCTCGTGACCCATCAAGACAGCAGGCGCTGGATTCGATTCGTCAGGCCATCAAACGACAAATTTCCCTGACAGGAAAACCGACCTTCATACTCATTATCCTGTCTCGCCGGGACAACTACATTTACCCAGGAATAAAGCGGATTTGTGATGTCGAGTTGGGCATCCACACCCTCCATATGCTTACGGATAAGGTGCTACGGGACCGCAATAAACAAGATCAATACTTCTCGAATGTTGCTCTCAAGTTGAACACAAAACTCGGAGGTATCAACCATATGCTGGATTCGGAGAGCATGAAATGGTGGACAAAGGCCAAGACGATGGTTGTGGGCATGGACGTCACGCACCCTGGTCCTGGTAGTATTGAAGGCACACCATCAATTGCTGCCGTTGTCGCGAGCGCAGATAGTTTTTTCGTCCAATTCCCAGCGAGTCTCAGGTGTCAGGAGACCAAGAAAGAGGTAGGCGACATCACAATATTGTTGCCCTAGCACTCAGCCCTTGCTTTTAGATGATTACAGACCTGACTCCGATGATGATAGAGCGCCTTATGTTTTACAGTGAGAAGAATCGAGCGCTACCAGACCGAGTCATTGTTTATAGGGATGGCGTGTCTGAAGTGAGGTGGGCTTTTTCGATCTTGATGTCACTTGCTAATGAATGGATAGGGCCAATTCAATACCGTGCTGGAGGAAGAGCTTCCTAAGATGTTGGAGGCATTCAAGAGAGTCCCCCAAACAAAGCCGTATCGCCCAGCATTGACGATCATCATTTGCGGAAAGCGCCACCACGCCAAGTTCTGGCCGACCGAGTCCCAGTTCGCGGACCGGAACGGTAACACCCGTCCAGGAACTGTCGTTGATCGAGGCGTCACTGCAGTGTATGGCCCGTCTATTTGATTATGAGTAGATCTTTCTAACATTTGGATCACTATAGATTTGACTTTGATTTTTACCTTCAAGCCCATGCTGGCTTGCAAGGCCACGTGAAGGCGACACACTACACAGTGGTGTACGACGAGAACCGCCTTGGCGCAGATGAAGTTCAGCAGGGTACACACACTGCGAGTTACCTATACGCTCGGGCCACCAAGGCGGTGAGCCTCGTCCCAGCTGCATACTACGCCGACTTGGCTTGTGAAAGAGGGAGATGTTACTTGAACGATTTCTTGAGTACCGACGACAAGGTATCAAGCTCTGTTGCGACAGGGAAGGGGAAGGGAAAAGGAAAAGTGGACAAAGAGGAAGAGAAGGCGCGTGTGTTTCTGGCAGCGAAGACAGCATGGGGAGAAGGCGTGCATCCTGACTTGCGCGGGAGCATGTTTTATATCTGATTGGGGCTACTGTAAGTCGTGCAAGTATACTGTATTTGTGTCGTCGTCATGTATTTGCAGATATGATATGTATGTATGTTGATCTAAAATTTGGTCTGTGCGTGTGAAAATGAAATTCTTTCCTGACTCGGAATCCTGAGTCAGCGGTTCATTAATTTACACCGCAGTTCGAGTTCCCAAATCGACTCTTTTTACTCCTTTACCGTCATGAATACCTCCAATTGCAATCCTACAAACCAAGCTCAGACCAGAGCCACCCGTGGTCGTGGAGGAGCCAAGTGGGGCCCTGTTAGGTGACAGAACCCTGCTGCAGGCCCTGCACGAAGCACCTCCGAGTCTGGGCTACCTGCTAGCCCGAGGCCGCAGCAGGCCTCTCAAGGAGGTAAAGCTGATGAATTGCTCCAGTCTCATGAGCAAGCGCTAGAAAAGATGCGTCGTGAAGTTGGCATTCGGTATGAACGTCCTATCCGTCCAGGGTTTGGCACCCTCGGAGAATCGGTCACACTGGTTGCCAACTTCTTCGCAATGAAGATCACAAATACACATATTTATACGTATCATGTGAAAGTCGAACCGACCAGGAACGCCAAAGATGTTCAGCGTCGTCTCCTACTGTTACTTGAGCAGACCAATAACCTGACTTGGCAAAGTGTCAGGTCCTTCGTAGCATTTGACGGGAGAGAGACGTTAGTATCTTCCAGGGAGTTGCCCCAACCCATGCAGATTTCTGTGAGGTTCTTCGAAGATGGACAGACGCCTGGCCCAAACTTGCCAGAATATACTGTCTCCCTCGAATTGCTTCGCAAATGCGATGTTAGCAAATTCAAGCAGTAAGCACTGAGCCACGAGACGTGCCTTGTTGCGTTAATTTTATTGTCCAGATACTAGATGTACCCGAGTGTTCGTGCTTTTTTACGGTCTCGCGTATTGCTCTCGATCCACAACACAAAATAAATATCGGATAGTCATTAGTAGATAGAATACCATCTCAACATGGCCCAAATTTTTATATACTAAAAAATTGATCTGTTGTGTTGCTACAGCATGAGCGAGCACCTCTAGTCAATCTCACCTAGTGTTCGTGCATTCGTCACACTGTGTCACAGGTTGCCGACGTTGCCGATTCGAAGTCCGCTACACTTGCGCTACACATACGCAAGTTCGAGGCGCCCGCTCGACGACAGTAGTAGAAATTCGATAACATGTATGTATATTATTGATTTGAATACAAGTTCTGTGTGATATGGTGCATGTCAGGTGCTTTGCTGGTGCCGTGAAAAATTCATTGCGGCATGGCGGGATTTTAAAATGATGTAACGTCTTGTAGTAGATTGTCACGCCAGATATCATATCCTTCACTTGCACATCAATAGTCTTCTAAATCAACCTCGGAAGTTGTCATTTTAGCTAGATATATGTCTGGATCAATGTTCTAAACACTTCCGAGGTTAAGATCGGTGTGAGTCTGCCTTTCCGACACTGATCAGTGTGCAAAATTGTCTCCAAACGGTATATATTGTATCATGACACTTGCACAACACAATGATTTAAAAAATGAAAGACATAGAAATATTCATTGACAATGCAGGATCATTTTATTTCTATATATCTAAATGATTTGTGGTGATTTGCATGTGCTAGCGCAAAAACACGAACACTAGGTGAGCACGAACTCGTGGGTACATCTAGTACATGCACTGTGACGTCGATATCAATGACAATTACGACATTTCCCCGCTCATATCTGCATACAACATTGTTCTTCAACAACATGCATCGTCGACTGCGATTCGAGTCGGAAACAGTCGCTACTTCGGGTTCCCGTGTTACAAGGCAAACGAGCTCTCGCCCGGGCTTACCGGCTTGGAGGCTTTTAGAGGCTTCTTTTTGTCTACAAGGCCTGTTTTCGGAGAGCTGATGATCAATGTTGGTGTATGCATGACACCGTTCTACAAGCCCGCACGACTGGATTCGGCGTACAAAGAATTTGCGAATCTTTCCAGGGGCGCAACTCTGCAGCGGTTTGCTCAGAATATCAAAGTGACCACCACATATCTCGGTTACACCAAGCACCGCCCGCTCTGTTACAGATCACCACGTTGTCTGCAGAGAAAACGATGTTTGAAAAGGATGGACGCCGGATTTCAGTCGCCGAGCATTTTCAAACCGGTAATATCGCCATTTATTTACTAGCCGTTGTTCATTAAGCTGATCGCAAGACACTAGCTCACAAGATATCGCTGAAGCGTCCAGATCTTCCAGTCGCTGACCTTGGGACAGCGAGGAGGGCGAACTATGTTCCACTGGAGCTGTGTATGATTGAATCACAGCCATTCAGAGGTCTTCTTAATGATCAAGAGACCACGAAGATGCTGAATTATGCCTGCTGGTCGCCGGAAGTCAACTTCGAAGAGATCATCAACAAAGGATTACCCTCGCTTGCTTTGATGGAACCCAAAGTGAGCCTTTTAGACAAGTTCGGTATATCGATCAGCAAGACGATGACCGATGTTCCTGGGCGAGAGCTTCCTCCGCCAAAAAGTCTACAATACCGTCACGGTCCTCTTTGCATGCAGCCGGCAAGAGGAAGTTGGAACCTCGCGAATGTGAAATTCCACACTGGAGCTTCTGTTGCCAAATGGGCAGTTCTGGTCGTGTCTGATGGGTATCCTCCTAATGATGACGACGTGTCCAAAGTGTGGACAGGGCTCAGAGAAGGTTGTAAGAAGTCAGGAATGACTTTCAAAAACCAGGATCCGACTATTAGAACGTCCCACTTGCCCCGACAATCTCAGGACAGGGATCGGTCGAAGGGTATAATGGAAATCAAGCGGACAATCCAGAACCTTGTGAAGGACAATCTGCTGTTCGTACTTGTCCTCCTGCCTTTCCGTGATACGAAACTATACCCCGGCGTCAAACGCATCTGCGATGTCGAGTTCGGGATACATTCTGTCACGATTGTCCTGAACAAGGTCCTGAAAAATAAGGGTCCGCAGCAGTACTACGCCAACGTCGCTCTGAAGCTCAATCAGAAACTTGGGGGCATCAATCATATGCTCGACTGTCGAAAGCACGAATTGGCTCACTACGAAGAGCACGATGCTTGTGGGCATGGATGTTACTCACCCTGGACCTTCCAGCAAGCCAGGCACCCCATCCATCGCTGCAGTAATCGCCACTATTGATCAGTCTTTCGCGCAATGCCCTGCAAGTTTGAGGTGTCAGCAGTCAAAGAAAGAGGTGTGCTGCTTTAACAAACATTTTTTTTACCTTCGTATAGCTGATTGACACCCATAAATGATAAATGAACTGACAAAGATAATGCTAAAGCAGCTGAAAGCGTACAAAAAAAAGAGTGGTTTCCTCCCTGAGAGAGTAATCGTCTACAGAGATGGTGTCTCAGAAGTAAGTCGATAATCCTTCCACCTTACATACCTGATCAGAACTCTCACCTACATTCTAGGGTCAGTTCGACACAGTACTCGAGCACGGCTCTGAGAAGGACAAGATTCTGGATGCCTTCAAGGCTATCCACAAAGAAACCAAGGACCTTGCTGAGTATCAGCCCCACTTGAGTATTATCATCTGTGGGAAACGGCACCATGCTCGCTTCAGGCCGAAAGACCAGAAGAACCAGAGCCGAAACGGAAACACGCGTCCCGGAACAGTCGTTGATAGACGCATCACCGCCGTGTAAGTCTTTATCGACCTGTGAAATGGAAGTCAGCTCATATCTTCATCTTTGCCAGTCATGATTTCGACTTCTATTTGCAAGCTCATGATGGGATCAAGGGCCACGCGCGACCTCCTCACTACACAGTCATCTATGATGAGAGTGGTCTTAGCACTGACGACATACAGCAGGGCACACACACCGCTAGTTACTTATATGCTCGTGCCACCAAGGCAGTGAGCCTTGTGCCCCTCGCGTATTATGCTGACCTGGCATGCGAGCGGGTGCGGTGTTACCTTGATGGATTTCTAAACTCAGAGCAGCTTCCTGCACCTGGCTCCTCGAGTCAGAAAGGAGAAAGTAAGGGCAAGGGTAAAGGAAAGGCTGTGGCGGCAGACGAAAGGGAGGCAGCCAAACAACGTGTTTATGACGCTGCTCTTGAAGCATGGTGTGATGGCGTTCATCCCAATTTGAAGGAGACGATGTTCTATATCTGAAGAGATGGCATGGGCAACTTGAATGTGTATCTGTATGAGTTCTTACATGCTTTTTATTTAAAATGTTCGATCCTGAGCAAAATATGATGATGTGAAGTTACCATAGGCTATTACAGAGCTAGCATTGTTACCTGTTGATCCAAAGAGCTGGGATAACTGAGTTGCTGCGCGCAAGGAAGGAAAAGTGAACAGTGAACGGTGTCGTGGTGCATTGATTACAGGAATGGGCGTGCATGGTTATCAATGAGGGTACCCAGCTTTGGCCCATATGGGACTTATATGAATTTGACGTCCAACGCGCCGGGGTATTCCGGGCCTTGGCACATTCCAAGACAGTCTATCAATGTCATACTATTAGAAGATGCACAAAGCAAGAACGAGAAAGCATTGAATGAATATTCAAAGGGGGTAATAGAGTGAAATGAGTGTCGTTAGCCATAGAGAGAATGTTCACAATGAATGTTGATATAATGAAATGAGTGTCGTGAGCCGTAAAGAGAATTTTCAAAAGGAATGTAAGTAATAGAAAACGAGTGTTATTAGGCGTAGAGAGCAATTGTTTCAATGATTGAAGTAAGTACTAGAACACAGAAATAAGAAGTGATGTCAGCAGCAGCAACAGATGCGGGATAAGGGGGACGTACATATTCAAACACAGTCCTAGGCTGCGTTCTTCTTCTTCGCAGGAACGATGTATCCGGAAACCAACTTGACCACCGCTTGGAGACAGAAGGTGTACTTTGCACGCTCAACGTGGTCCCTGCTATCAAGCAATGATTTGCACTTTTTCTGATGCCGAGTCACAGCATCATTCCTCGACCACGTTTTATTGCAATAAGGGCACTGGTAGGACGTAGCAAAGTGCACCCCTTCAATGTGACGGCTTAATCTGTTTATCTCCGTGTCTGAGCAATCTCCAAATTTGCAGGTAGCCTTGGAGTTCCTGACTTCGACGCCATGCCACCATAACAGGTGGTTGTCGATCCGGGCCTTGTTCATCTCTATGAACAGACCACATGGCTGGTCTGTCCAATTGCATAAGTGCACGCAGGTCAATTCTGGTGAGAGTTCCTCCATGATGTTGTTGGATTCATCAGGATAGTGATCATCCAGTTCCATCACCCCAAATCTCCTTATTTGAAGTGGGTTACTGTAGGAATCATGCGTCCTTCAGCTGCTGATGTTCCACAGGCTCTGGGTCGTAAATAGGCATGACCATGACCGTGGCACTGGCGTCCACTGACATATATGGACCAAACTTTCCCAATGTGGAGGCACCAGCGACATTCCGACGTCCGCACTTGCGCAATCTTGGTGCGATGGACGAGCTGAGACCATTCTCAGAATTGAAGGTGTGGCATGGTATACGCTTTTGAGGCATGGCAGATGTCGTCATGTTGAGAGCAGAGAAATATGGCTCCGTGCTCGAAGCTCCACTATATTCTGTCTGCAAGGGAGCATATTGACCTTTGGGGGATACCACGGTTGGGTGATATGCGTTGAACGGATCTGCGATATTATGAGGTTGGTAAGGGTAGGAAGGAGTGGGATGATATCCGTGTTGGGGAGGTGCTGGAACGACCATAGAAGGGGGTCCATTGGAATGATAACCAGAATTATATTCATGTTGGGGCCATGCGTGGCCTTGCGGCGGTGCTGGAACGACCGAAGATGGCTGCGAATAATACGCACTAGGGGGTCCATTGTAATGATATGGAGGGTTACATCCATGCTGGGAACATGGAGGGCCTTGCAGTGCGGCAGAGGGCTGCGTATAATACACACTGGGAGGCCCGTTCTTCAGGTATCCAGGTTTATATTTGTGTTGGGGCCATGTCTGACCTTGCGAGGACACTTGAGGGACGCCAGAGGTCTGTGAAGGGTAGTAGAGTCCCTGATCGATGTGGGACAACTGGGGGAGACTGGCCTCCGGGGCCGTGAAACTCTCCAAGATCAGAAACAACGCCTGAGGATTTTGAACATCTTGTGAATTATCCCAGGTCCTGAAGAAACAAATAAGTAATATTAATGGAGAGAAATGAGCTACAAGTGCAAGTACCCTTGTTGCATCAGGATTTCATCGTAGTTTGATCTGTCGCTGGATGTGAGTTGCTTGTCCTGGGTAGTAGGCTAATGTGATTGGCTTACCCATCAATGTGAGCATCGACTGGGCCTGCCAGCGCGTTTTGGTTCACTATACCACGCATGAATTCCTCAGTATCCTTAGACAATCTGTCCAAGAGTGTGAGTTTGAGTAAGTGATTTCAATGAGGTAGAGCCACGTACACATCCAGCTGTGTGGTCACTTCGAGGAATGCCTTGTCGCTTTGGGTGATCAACTTAACCATGTCTTCCTTGGACAATGGAACAAAATTGGGGTCGCCAGGGAGGGGCATATGACCATCTGACATGGGCACAGAATTGCTAGGAAAATCATGAGATGAAGCGCGTCCTCGAACTGGAGATAGAACACTGACTTATTGAATGGCATTTGAAGGCTGCAAGACGAGGACCCAGATATGAAAGGCATCGTTAGGATATAAAGATATCGACCTGACGTGCGAGCAGACTCACATAGACATATCAATGAATTGACAAGCGAGGTGGCTAAGATGAACGAATGCAGTGAAGATAAAGACGAGAGAAAAGCAGATAACAACTCAGTATTTTATACCACTAGACAGGCTGGGAAACAGCAGACAAAAGACGACTGTGGTCGTGCACCAAAGGCATCAATCTGGCATTATCCCCCGACAACACGTCAGAAAAAGGCAAGTGTCTGTGGACACTTCACCACAGGAGACGCATCTGTGGAATCAAACTGCTTTGTATCACCACAAGTGCATCAGTCCACAATAACACAAAGATCACTGACCAATTATAAACTTAGAATGTGACGATCAAGAGAGTGCTGGTACTTCTCCACTAAAGGATGATATCAGATTTGGAGAGACACAATCAGGATCCAATTATGGGAACAACGACATTGTCGCAGCACACTCGACCACAGCCATGAACCTCGGCAGTGGCACCTGGTTAAGACAGTAGCAAGCGAGCTCGAGCACAAGAAAAAAAGTCATATATTATAGCGCAGTAAAAAATGGCAGATGTGAAGACGCGTCATGGTAGAATCATAAAGGTCTGAAACTGTGATGCATAGGGTCAGTTGCATTTTTAATTTGTAAATGTGCAAGGACACTTACCTTGGACGTCCACTGCGTCGGGACCCAGCGTACTTCTTAACATGAATGTAGTAATCGAATGGGGGTTATGTAATGTGACCACTCGAACACTCAAAGCACTCCGCAATACGTTTGAGATGGAAACTATGGTTCGACCTTAGGCTAACACAAGACTCCACAAGCCAACTGGAGATATGAGGAGGGCACGCAACCAGTGATATGCTAATATAATGATTATGATGCAAAATGAGAGCAACATTTTCTGGGCTAGACTGTCCGTTAACAGTCATACTGTGAGGAAAATCATGATACATTACATATCGGTTTGAGATGGCGGCCATATCAATACAAGATCATGATGTCGTTTTCAGAGGCATAGAGCTGCACAAATAGCGCAATGGTAGAACTTGTATTAGAATTCGCCGTAGCTCTCAGCTGAGCCAGACTGCGGGACTGGTGCATGAGCGGAGCAGAGTACAAGCATTGTCATCACCAAAACTTCAAAATTCAGGTATTCCCTGATTGGGCTGATGTTGACAAATATTTATGATCATGGATGATGGCGATTGTGAAGGTCAAAGAAGGACTTGATCATTATGATGTCAAGTAGCTAGTAGCATACCATTGTTGCATGTATCTGATATTCAATGATATACTCCTGTCATTATGATAGTACTCTGATATGGATATGCTACTCTTTCTCTCAGCCTGGATACACCCCCAGTATCTTAGTAGTAGTTCTAATGCAAAATTACTAAGCTCCATGGTATTCCTTTGTTGTTCAATAAATTTATAAACATTGGTAAACACCCTTGAAGTGTTCAATCGACGACCGTTGAAGCATTTGAAGCTCCGACATCAACAAGTCTAAACAACGGACTTCGCAAATTCTGCCTCCTTCGTCATCTCTCATCTACATCTCTCTCCCATCATTCATCATATGAATTACTGGGCATGGCACCATGTAGCCTAATATCCGACTCTCAAAACAACAAAGTAAGTTATTAGCAGTAATGTAGGATTCTATTAATGGTGCATATATCCACTTATAGGATCCAATATAGAATTCAGGATCGAGGGGCGCAGTGCATGGGACTTCGAAGTAATCTGGTGGTCTGGTGCATGCACAATTTCTTTTCTGGTTATCTTCCTGACAACATTTTCTTGTATAGGTTTGCCTACCTGCACATTTACTACTGCAATATGTCACATATCTGCAGTATTTCTACCAGTCATGTTACTTCTTACCTCTGCCATTCTCTCGAGCTCGCACCTTACTCTCAATTTTGTAATCTATCATGTATTTACTGCAAAACAATAAAACATTTTTTGATATGATACTAGTTTGATAAGCAATTAGAATGATTCAGCAGGCATTAGAAGTGTCAGCATATGACGAACCACCCAGCATATGATGGACAATGAGCTTAAATTGAGTTCCTTGATCTAGCAATCCCAGGATGCCTTGTACTGGTGGCGCTTGGTGGGCCTGATGTAGCTGTTGATGGGTGTTGTGCAATGCTATCACCTTAGCTTCCCATATCTGGTTTTCGAACTTTTGGTGATGGTTGTGGTCTGTTATGCAAAGGCTTTGAGGAGTTGACTTATTCAGAAGCTTTCTAGGTCAGAGAGTTCCCTCGAGCTACTAAGAGGCTAGCCATGCATAGAGGCAGTATATGGATGTTTAGCATGTTCAAGTACATTTTATAACTGTTGCTGGATATAATTGCAATTTTCAATGATAATGACTGTGTGAAAAAAAGATTCTAGAAAAGGTCGCTGTTTTATTAGTCCTTCAAGTTCATCAGTGAATTGATGAGACCTTGATATTCCAGAAGGATATACTGTAGGAATCAACTCAATTCGGCACCCCCATGTGACCATGACATGCCAGGTCGATTTGACATTCCGACACTTAGGCCTGTGATGTGTGACATGCTGAAAATTTTCGACACCACAAGTCAACACCAATGTGATGACTAAGTACTTACACCTAAAATATTCCTAATTAGGCAGTACCATGATAAGTATGAAATGTTAAGTTTTCATTTTGGAGGTTAAGGACAACAACATTGTATTGAAATGAATGTCATTAAAGCCCCTCAACAAATGCACCCCCTCCTTGAGCTACCAAAGGATGCTCTCATTCAGATTCTCCCCCAAGGAAACCTGTCCATGCTCGAATTCTTATCCTTCAAATTTCCTGCCATCATGGTCACTACAAAACACACAAGTGTTGAAGCATTCTTCGCTAAAGATCAGCCATCCCTTTGTGATGCCCAGCTCATACAAGATTTTCCTGACACAAACACTTGACATGCTTTCCAAATCAAGTTCCGAGGCCGTAGAGAATGGAGCATTGTCGCTGGAGTGTGCACATCTTACAGGTGATGCCACCAAGACACAACTCCCACTCTGGGTTCTCACCTACTGGTGTGAAGTTGCAATGCTTTGTCACAAACATCTTGAATCATGGATCTGGGCTGAGCAAAACATGGAAAGGAGGACTCAGCTATGGAAAAATGAGGAGGGTGAAGAAGCTCGAAGATTTCAACAAAGATTTATAATGCTCTTACCTGCATTTCGTGGACTGAGAAACTCAATGGTTTTGCTGTTGCAGAGCCCGTTGTCGAGCTAACAGCATATGCTACTGACGAGTGGCTGTCGGATGTCCATGAAAATCAGATGCTCGACCTACTGCAGAGGAGACTTCAGCGTCAGCCACAACAGAAAAAGATCGAGATCGAGAACATTTACTTTTATGGCTTCTTGACGAAGGCATATGAAATACACAGCTCAGGGTAATACGAGGGCCAGTATTTTGCACGTGCACAGTGAAACAGGAGATGTGATGGCTTCAGGCCTCAGCAGTTGTATTGTATTCTTGGTTAACGTCCATGACAACCACTGGGCTGCAGTCATCATCAACTTTGAATCCTCTACAATCTTCTATGGTGATTCCATCTATAAAAAACCTCCGACTGGGTTCCTTGCAGTGCTACACTGGTGGACACACCATCACACTGGTCAACATTTCAAAGAGGAATCACTTATTATCACCCACCAGCAGGATAGCTTCTCATGCAGGCTTCTCTCATTTAATGCACTTGCACATCATGTTCTCCCCTCGGAATACCCCTTGATCCTGGCTTTGCAAGTTAGGAATGGTAGGCTCAAAGTCATGCTAGATGTGATTGACCGGCACCTCAATCAGGCACGTAGCTTAGCTTAACAATATTACAAGCACTTACATTTTTTTAGAATTTTGTGCCTGCACTCACTGGTAAAAAATGCTCAACAGTTGACTCGTCACCTATTCAAACAGCGGGTGACTCACCACATCCTGACACTGGCCCTGATACATCCCTGGGCTACTCGTTTGACTCAGAGTCAGAGGAACTGAGCACGACATCCATCACTCCGGACAACAAACCACGTACCAAAGAATCATGCCAATCTGCAATTCACGATGCTATCAAAGACCAAAAGGCTGGACATGCACATGGCCTAATGAGGTCCTTAAAGCCTTGTACACATGAATAACTTTGCGCTCAACTCACCAAGGTTGAAGCCAAGCTGGACGAGGAATGGCAACAGGCTCAGGAATACCAGGAGATAGCAGACCAAAGGCGGAAAATAGTGGTTAGGGAGGAGAATAAGAAAAGACAGCAGAAACATCGCCAGCAACAGCGCGATGATGAAATCGCAAGGGGCAAACGGAGTCCTGGAGGAACCAAACAGAATCTCAAGGTGTGCAGCTATCTGGTTTGGTACTTGAGCATTTGACCAATGAGACATCAGCGATGTGTACTAGATATGACCACCATGAAAGACGGTACAGCAAAGCAAGCACGAACCTCTATTGCAGAGTTGTCAAGACCCAATCGAGCTACAAGAGAACATCAGTGTCAGCATCGGAACACAAAGCATAAACCTGGGCAAAAACATGTACATGAAAAGCAGGATGCAGTCTACCATAACTGGCATGGCCTATTTACATGGGCTCAAACTGACAATGCCACTAAACATCCATCAGTTATGTGGAGCTCGTCATGTCTTGTTTGATACTTACAGCAAAAAGACCCCATAATTTTCAAAGGCCTTGCATGATCAACAGTTGAGGGCTGGATTGACTGTGTGGAAAAACCAAGATAGACAGATGCTGCGATCCGCATGGCAGAGCTAGGTAATCATCAGGGCCACTCAAAAGGAGGTACAAAGGGAATTTTGGTATGTTGACTTACTAAGTATCTCATCATCGACCCACCCTAATGTGATTTGGACAAATTACCCAGCTGTTGAGCAAGTCATTGTCAAGCGTCTAGAAGGACTTTGAGAAGGTGGAGCAGTCCTTACCCTCGTGACAGTTTGAGCAATCATGATTGCTGTCATCTTGGATTTGGCACCACAGATCTTTCATCAGCGAGCTCAAGACGAATCCCGATTTTAGTGCTCCGACACATTTGTTCGACGCTGGCTACATCATACCTTGGATTGGTCAGAGAGACATGCAACTCACGCTGCACAAAAGATACCTGAAAATTGGGAGGAACTATGCGAGCACTTGTTCTTTCGATTAGCGTACACCATCAGAAAGGAAGATATCCCCTCCACACTCTACATTAATTCTGACCAAACCCAGGTTGTGTATGCACAGGGCTGCCAACTCACATGGGCGAAAACTGGAGCAAAGCAAATTTCAACTGTTGGCAATGACAAGAAACGAGCATTTACCATCATGGTTTCCATTTCGAACGATGGCACAATGCTGCCCCTGCAAGCCATCTATCAGGGTTACTCAAAAGGGTCCTGCCCAAGCCAGTCCGCACCAAACTATGAAAACTGTATCAGTGCCGGATTTCAATTTGAATATTTGAACACAAAAACTTACTGGTCCACACACATGACCATGCACTCCCTCATTGACAACATCATTGCTCCTTACTTCGAGCAGAAGAAGCAAGAGCTAGGTCTACCGCAGATGCAGAAGACAATCTGGCAAATTGATGTCTGGTCCATGCACAGGTCAGAAGAGTTTTGGTCATGGATGAAGATACACCACCCAACTATTGGGTTGCACTATGTACCTGGAGGTTGCACTGGCTTGTTTCAGCCATGTGACATTGGGATCCAGCAAGTCTTCAAACACTCCTTGAAGTGCTCGTATAATAGTGATGTAGTCTTGGAAATGTTGAATCAGCTTGCGCGTGAGGAGACACACCTTTTTGTTGACAAGCAGATCGGAGTTCTTCGTAATCGCAGCATGACATGGCTGTGGGATGCATTCAACATTGTAAACACACTGGACATTGTGAAAAAGGTAAGTAAAAAAAACTCACCATTACATCGAGGCACTAAAATTTTGTTTTAGTCGTTTGAGATGTGTTGTGTGCGTGGCTTTAACCTCTTGTACCAAAGTCTCACCAGTTATACTGCACAAGAGAAGTTGAGGAATTTGAAAAATGATGAACCAGAGTTTTGGGACAAACTCACCAGGCAAACAGGAGAGAAGGCGAAAGATGGTGATAGCATAGAGGTCCTTGGCGATGAGGCAGAGCTCGATGGTCTCCCTGAGGGTGATGATACTGATGTGCCGTGTTCATCTGTTATTGCAGACATGTTGAGTGGCAACATTCATACAGGATCTGAGAGACCAGTTGGAGTGCTTACCTCCAAAGGAGAAGTCGAGACCATGGACTTTGTAGTGGATGTGGTACCTGAGGTGGAGGGTAATGATTGTGAGAACCTGGAAGATGCAATGGAATTAGGGCGGGGGAGAAGGAAGAAAAAAGTGAATTCTTTGTACTCACACTTATTCTGGCGCCATCATGATGACGAGAGCTAGATTTTATTAGTAGCCAAAACATTTTGTGCATCGCACACTTACACCATGAATCCGGAGTCGTGTACCACACGCAAATCTGTGGTCACCACGGAAGCAAAATTTAATGTTTGTTGTGACGTCAAATGGTTTCGACACACACTGATGTTATGTGTGACAACTACCTAATTTTGACACCGACACCACCGACTGTGATGTGTGACCGTCGAATTGAATTGATTGCTACAGTAATTTTGCTACTGCTAGATATGATCAATTACAGTGAAAATTTCGAGTTGTAAGTACATAGTCACCAACACCCTTGTCATAAAGGTACCGAAAGCCTTTCAAGGTTGTACTAGTAGGTAGTAACCTGCCTAATCACTGCAGGGAAGCCTCCCTTTAAATCCTGTTCAGGACCATGGTGTGTTTCATAGAACCTCCAGTGAGAAGTTCATTTCATCGGTGATCCAGGTACATATCTTGAACTCATTGTTGAGTTTTTGTTGCTTCTCAAGGTATGTTTGTCGGCTCCTCCTCGCAACTCGTGTTCACATAGCGCGTTCACTAGAAGATAATGCTGGAGGTTCTATAAAACACACTGCGGTCTTGAATAGGATCTAAGGGGAGGTCTCCCTGTGGAGGCAAGCTTTTAGGCAGGTTACTACTACCCACAACAAAACCTACCCTTCAGAAAGTCCTTCAGTCATCAGGAAAAACACTGTATTGCCATAGTCCTGGTGGCAGCTATATAGCACTATGTAGGCACTCATAGGTGCTGTAGCAATATATAGGCACGTGCAATACTATTTCGAGCTATGTAGTACTATGTAGTGCAAAGCTTCACTACAGGCAGCTATGAAACTCAGTCAGGCAAAAAAGTGACTGCAGATGGCTACAGGTTGCATCCAGCTTCACTACACGCAGCTATGGAACTCAGTCAGGCAAACAAGTGACTGCAGATGGCTACAGGTTGCACCCGACACATGACACTATATACTTACTACAAACTATTTATGACAGACATGCCAAACATCTCACCGTCAATGAATTGATTAAAATAAAAATCATTTGCCGCCTCATATGCATTTCCACTTCTCAATGTCGTATCTACTGATTGTCCCATCTTTGGTATTAGGTGACATGGTCATACAATTTCATCGACATGGATGACAGCAGCATTGTGGCAGAGTTGGTGTGTCAAGCGAGAGACTTGTTGCAATCAAGAGGAAAGGTCTGGATGTCTGAAAGGTGTAAACCACTCGATGTAAGCGAGGGCTCTGGGGTATATGCCGAACTGACGAGGGAGGGTGAATATAGCATGAACCTGAGCTACTTGCACACCTGCAACACATCACAGTCAAATATAAGTGTCAACAAGTCCAAAAAAAAAATACCTTCAAGAGTGTGCAAGGGCAAAGACCGAGGCCCATCTGAGATCAATGCCATGTCGAAATGAGCAGGGCAACCAGGCTTATGGCCAGATGCTACCACTTCTGGCCTTGCTCTAATGTGCCACCAGTTGGGAGTGTCACTTACTTGTTGATCTGGTTGTGCCTCGATGACCACTTGATGATGAATATCAAAACAGTCATGAATGCCAGGTACAATGGCGATATGTGGAAGGTTCTTGTGCAGAAAAGTTTGCAGAGCGGAGAGAAAATTGATAGCACCATGCGCTGTCACAATATTTCCAACTGTCTGGTGAGGATGTGCTGGAACCTTTGCGAGGGTGTGCCCTGTTGTCGTTGTGTTCAAGTTGGGAGATGCAGCCTCTTTTTCTTCCAAGTCTGAGTCTGAGTCGAAGGAATGATGCTCTGTGTGACCTGCTGGCAGGGGAGACTGTTGTGATATCCAATTCAAGTATGCACCATGCAAAAACACTGCTTCCTGATGTTGAAGCCACAAAACCATCTGTTCTTCATAGTCCCGTTTGTTGCTAGCGCGGTAAGCGTCTTTTGCAAAATCAATGTGCAAGCACTCAGGAAGCTCGGTGTTAAGGCCATCAGCTGCACCAAACAACATGATCGACTGGACATAATGAGTGAGTTGATGTAGTTTTGGTATATTGAAATGTTCTCGAATGGCGAGTTCCTTCAGGACATCTTTATTTGCATGAAAGACTCCCAAAGCAGTTTGTAGGGCTTTGTGCATTTCAGTTGTGTGAATTTGGAGCTGGGCATAATAGGAAAAGTCAAGAATTGATTGCGCAACTACCAAGACACGACTGTGCAGCATGACATCAACAAACAACCATCTTCAATGACTCATCACACACACACCTAGGCACCGCTCCGGTAAGTAAGCCAACAAAAACTCGCTGCATCTCTTTATGCTCACTTCCTGTTCATTGTTTCACAGTCGAAATACCTTTCTTGAAGTGATGGAGTCCTGGATAATCTGGGATGGCCTTGAATCGCACATCCATCTCATCTTCCCCAATAATATTGATGCACCACTTCATGAGGTGGTCTTTAAACATGCCTTTATGGGTTTGATGCAAAAGATCGGGGGTGAAAGCCAGGAAAATGTTGGCATGAGGCATTTCGGCCCGGAACAGTTTATAAACTGCACGTAGACCATTCTCCTTGAATTCTGGAGGATGCTGACCAATATTGCACCTTTCTAGAATATCTTTTGTTGACTCTGGATCATGCATTGCAGACTCGAATCCATCACCTCGCTCATTCGCTGCCACCAGACACTTGGGACACCAATTCTCTTTACAACAGGAAACCAAACACTGCTCAGGAAAATCAGCAACATATGCAGCCAGTATCGGGTAGACATGACGAACCAGTGAGTCCGCACACACCATTTCGACTCTGTTTTGTCCAGCAGTAATGAGAGTATGGAGGAGTAGGGCCATGCAATGATGAAAGAGTCTGTATCCAGCCAGAGAGCATGCATCAGAAGTGAAGCAGTCTAGCTTTCCTGTGGGTAAGTAACCAATAAGCACTGTGGCTCATGCTGATGCCTGATGCCTTTTTGCTTTGGTGATATTGCCAATGGACATATACACAGGCCATGCTGACTTGTCTCCTTTGAACTGCGATAAGCTGGTTTTGTCCGACGATAGAATAATTGGTGCTATCATGGCACCTTTGGGCAGGGCTTTCTGCTCACAAGGTCAGTACATTTTTTTGTTGTTCTCTCTCAAACAGTCTTACTTGAGTCTCGCCCACCAGTCGGCCATCCACATCTTGTCAATCACTCTATGTTGCCCTGTGTGGTCTGCATATGCTCTGGCAGGTGAGTAGGCCATATCTTCCTTGAAGAAAGGGTTGCCAATAAGCTCTTTGACACACTCTACAGGATCACAGCTCCAAAGTTTGAGCTCTTCTTGCAACGGTGCTCCATTCTCATCTTCAAGGTTACCACGCACAGTAATCTTCCTGCAACTCCATCCCGGTCCATGTGGAAGTTCATCAATCTTCTGCAAGAATGAGCGGTTGTTATGAAATGAGAGTTTTGTACAGTTTTGTGTCTAGTCATTGTATCAACATTGTGAGCTCAGTTGATGCTTTCAACGTACTATCAGTAACTTCAAAAACTCCTCAGTCCAAATTATCTGCTTCAACGTCTTCAATCATTAATGCCCATTGCCTTTGACATTCAGGATGTCCTATGACATGTCTCTTGAGACCTTCGCATGTTGTTGTTACCTTGCCGCAGAATACACAGTAAGGTATGGTTTGTAGAGGCATGGTTCATCCGTCCAGTGCTCTGTCATTACCGCAACTACTTACTAGTACCGTTGATGCCACAACACACAACACTACATGACCCCACACACCAACACAACCCACTGAGGCAACATTTCATTTTTCACTGCCCTCACCCTGAGCTCTCGCCATCAATGGTAAAATTTTCTTCTAAGATCCCACAAGATTGCCTGCCACCTTCAATGGTCAAACTGCCCTCCACCGTCAATGGTAAAAATTTCTTCTAAGAACCCACAAGATTGCCTGCCACCTACATGTGCACCATCATTCTTGTCTGAATTACAACTGACTAAACTGACTAAAATAGGGCAGGGTGCTTATTGTCAGCCCTGGCAACACCGCCCACTAGGGCAGGGTGCTTATCATCAGCCCTGGCAACACTGCTGTTGATGGTAAAATTTTCTTCTAGAAACCCACATGATTGCCTACCACCTTCAATGGTCAAACCACCATCAATGTAAAATTTTCTTCTAGGGATGATTGCCTACCGCCTTTGATGGTCAAACCACAGTCAATGGTAAAATTTTCTTCTAGGAACCCACAAGATTGCCTGACACTTGATGGTTAAATTTTCTTCTAAGAACCCACAAGATTGCCTGGCGCCTACATGTGCACCATCATTCTTGCCTGAATTACTACTGACAAAACTGACTAAACTAGAGTAGTGATGCCATGGGCTGCAAGTAGTAGCTCCAACAATTGGACTTTGCATGCCTCCTCACAATGCTTCTTCTCTGTGTTCCAACGCACAACTATCATCTCCCGCACAAAGGTTTGGTGAGTATTAGGACCCTGGATGTGCTCTAAGAGTTGCGCTTTGCATGCCTCTTCACAGCACCTTATCTCAGCATCCCAGCATTCTAATATAAGTGTTCAAAGGTAAGTTTGAGATGCTTGGATGGGTCCAGGTGTTTGACGAAATGGTGGCAATGGATACAGGACCTCAGGACCCCCATTGGCCTGCCCTGGAGCACGAACCACATGAAAGGGATGACTCAGAGGAGCAACAGCCCTGCTAAGGTATCAGCATCTGTTATTGCCTATAGTCGAGTATCCTACCTTTGTACAACTTTGGTATCCATCTCTGGGTTGAAAGGAAAGTCGATCTGTCCCTCTTATGCTGTTATATTGACGCCGCTCAGTTAGATGAAACTTTAACATTCAAGTCAACCAAACTCAAAAATTGTTTGTTGATTGCACACCGCAGCAGGGTTTTAAAGGCACGTCTGTCCATTATTTTGTTGTTACTTACCTATAATCATGGCAGTGAAAGCAAACTCGAAGAATCCGGCCAAAAAGTCAATTTTGAAGGCGCAGGAGGACCTATGCGCCAAGATGGAGTCAACTGCAGGACGCACTGCAAGCGGTCGGAAATGCCGACCAACTGAATGAGAGACTTACAGACATAAATAGGACTCAGCCTGATGTTCCTGCTCAATGTGTCTGATGCACTTCTTCTCAACAGTCTCAAAATCTCATCAAGGTGAAGACCGCCACAAAGACTTACAGGCAAAGATGGAGAAACATAAATTGAAGGCTTTGCGTGCTGCATACCAAAAAAATCCCAAAGAGTTCAATGCTGAGCCCACTGAGCTGCACAGCGACATTGACAGGGATGAAGAAAACATGGTCAGTGTCATGTCTCATTCTCCTGGGTGCCGCATTGCTCACAACATGGTAGTTCTTAGATCACTTTGTACGCACTAAGGTATCTATGCCGCGTGCACTCACATTCAGTGCAAGCAAACCTCCTCCAGTTGTCTTGGCTCCAAAGTCTTTCTCACCTACCAGTAAGCCACACAAAGGTACTGTAGCTTAAGTTATGTACATCTCCGACACTAACATACATTTGTCAGCTTCTGTGACTGTCACGAGACCCACAATGCTCAGTGGTGACAGCAGCAGTGATGACAGCAGCTGCGATGACACTGAGAGTGAGGATCACAGTGACAGCGACTCCTCACCACTGGTTGTCTTCAACTCACTCCTTCACTGGTCAAGATGGTAAGTAGTCACTTTGTAATATCCTATCCTGATTGATGTTATATGTTGTGCAGATGATGAGGCGCACTTCACGTGTGTGTGGGGAACTCAAAACCAAAATGCAGGCACTCATGACATCATTCTTTGGCTTCCGCACAAGTCGATCAACAGTGGCCATTAAACAAAATTGTGACCTGGCAGAATCACTGAAGGATGGATCATGCTTTGTTTTTAAGGTGTGTTACTCATTTCAACTTGGTCCACCGTTGGTGAATGTCTGACTGGCAGAGTAACAGGACTGGGAGATGAAATGTGGCATTTACAAAATGGAATTGATACAGTCAGCAGTGAATGACATGTGGTTTATGAACTGCAGTGACGAGGGTTTTATTTACGGTAAATATTTTGAGCCTTTACCAGTTGAAATTATTGTGCTTATACTCACGGCTGTGAGTGTGTTCAAACAATCCAGTATTGATGTCGCAACTGACTTGTGAAATCTGACAGATCGAATGTTGCATCGATGAGTGGATAACCAGAGTCAAGGAAGACATTAAATTCTCGGCAGCTACATATTCTCCTATCTACCAGGTTCACCTCAGCTCCTTGCAGTGCTTTGACGAGCATACTTCTGCTTACAAACTACTTGGTAAAATCACTGACACTATCCTTGATGTTGCTTGGTATGTTCCTGACCACTATTGTTCATTATCATGACTGATGTTGTTGGGAAGACTCCATGCTGGTGTGAATACACTCCAGGCAGCTTAGGCTACTCCTGCTGGCTTCACCAATAATATATTCGATGATGTGATTTGAGAGTATGAGGAGGAGACTACAAAAGCATGAAAGGGGAGGCACGAGATCATGGAAGTGTAGAAGCAGGTGATAATTGAGGCTGCTGTGTCAATATCTTGGGTACTATACACATTTTTGTGTGCTATGCGCTAAATTATATTCAGTTTTGTTGATTTCGGTCAGTGGCATAGATCAGTTCCTGTAGCTCAAAAAAGCAAAACAAAGGTCCTATGAGCATTAGTTATTGCAGCCTGTAGATAGCTACAGCGAGCTACGGTCAAAAGCGAAATGACTACAAGGTCCTACTAGTGTTGGTTATTGCAGCCTGTAGCTTGCTATGACAAGCTACGGTCAAAAGCAAAATGACTACAAGGTCTTACTAGTGTCAGTTATTGCAACCTGTAGCTTGCTATAGGGCTGTTCACCATACCGTATATGGTGTGCCGCCATATGAAGCTAAAACATAACTGTCTATTACAGGATGAAAAAAAAATATGCTGACAGTACAGTACGGTGTGCTTTATGGCCATATGCAGTACATTAAACGAGGTCTTGGACTGCAGCACGAGCCAAATAAAGCTTTGCCTTCACCAACATTAGTGTCCTGATTGTCTCGGGCTTGAGGCTTGCATGCTGCATAGAGACTGTGTCCCAACCCCCAGAAAAAAATTATTCAACGGCAACAGCAGACCCTGCAAATAGTGCGAAGACAATAATTCAATACTACAAATGTTTTAGATAGGCTATACACTCACCAGGGATTGCAAGAACATCACGCACGAGATGAGAAAGGTTGGGAAATTGTGCACGATGACCTGCCCACCACTGAATGGGGTCACAAGTATTGAAATCCTCCTGCAGGAGCTTCAAGTAGTGCTCGAATTCATCTATCATCACATTTGATCGCTTCTTGTACCTTGCTGTGAAGTTGACCTTCGTCGGAGACTGGTGCCCAGTGTTCTCTGGGCCAGCTTCAGTGGGAGATGACAAAGGGATTGATTGCGCCACCCTTATAGCATACTCCTTCTCATAAAGAGCATGCAGATTGCTCTTCTGCATCTCGATATGCATTTGTGCAGTGATATCATCTCCGCAGTCACTGTGGAGCCCATTGTACGAGATGCGGGGGTCAAGAACTTTAATGAAATAGTTGATTAGCTAGCCAAACAAACTCACAATAAAAGGTAACATACTTGAAGCCCAGACATAGAAAGGCAACTCGTCAATCTTGAAGTAATAATCACTGAGCTTACAATGAGCACTTGTTAGCGCAGACCGCAGCTTCACTGGAGCTGAATCTGGAAGTTCTGCCAAGTCATCTTGAATCGACCCCTGGAGTCCACAGAATATTGTGTGTGCGGTAGATAGCATGGGACACTTTGTCATGGACATTTGTGTGGTAGCAGAGCGAAAGGCCTTCAACCATTTTGTGACCAGCTCAATCCCTACCCAATCGGCATCAGAGAGTTTGTATGGCCTGAGGTCACGAGTCTTCGCAGCAAAGTCATCAATAGCTTGATGAAAATCAAGTGCCTGACGTAGCATTTGATGCATGGACGACCAACGAGTCTTGACGTCCAAGATAAGCATGAGGGCAACTTCTCACGGAAATTGATTAAAAGTTCTTCAAGTTTCCAGTCGTTCATGATATAATGCATGACAATGGCCAGGAAAGTGAATTGATTACTTGAAGTCCATGTGTCGAGAGAGAGGCTGACTTTAGACTCAAGATTTTGTCATATAGACAATTAGTCGTTGTTTGTTGGCTTGACTCAACTCAACTTACCTCAATCATGTCCTTAACACCTTGAATAGTATCTTCTCCCATCTTCATAACACAGTGCTTGATGGCAAGTCTTCCAGGGATGTGAAGTGGGGAGCCTCCATGTGCATAGTCAAGGAGTGCTTTGAACTCTGGTCATTCTACCTCCTCAAATGGCTGGTCACACGCTACAAGCCACTGTGCGAGCAGCTCTTCAAACCTTGCTTGGTTCCAGTCACCAAAAGCTTTGATGACCTGCTTGTTGAATGCATCGATAATGTTTACTGATGCTTGCTCGAGCTGGACCAGATATTGCACAGCTGCGGCAGGATCGAGAACCTTCTCTCCCTGTGCTATCCAGAGTTCATCATCAGTAGGTGGGGTCCCACAGGACTTCAAAAGCAGATATAGTCGATACATTGGTGGAAAATGAGTCTTCAGATTACCGATCAAACCTGAAACTAGTGAGAAACAAGACATGCTGTCAAAATGTAACATACCATTCAAACTGCTTTTCATCGCACGCGTGATGGTAAGGACCTTGCGGTTGCCCAACTAGCATTTGTAGTGTTTGTCGCCAACGTCGCCTGCTTGTCCATTGGAATTCATCTCCACAAGCTCATAGAAATAATAGATTGGATTGTGCTTGCTGGCCTGCTAATGATTTGGAGTGACCCGAGTTAGAATAGCTATAGACAACAGGAAAGAACTCACCTTCGATAGTTGGGGAAGAGCTGAGCTTGTTGATGGCTGTAAGCTACCACTGTCCTCATCATCTACTTCCTCCACGCGAGCATGCTTGGACGCCTGGGAGTTGCTGGTGGCAGGCAAAGGTCGGTTGGCCTTGCGCTTCGTTTTCTGTCGGAGTTGGTGTGTGTCGTTTCCCCCTCGTTGTGGTACAGTTTTCATAGGCAGCATTGCAGCAAGCTACATAATTAGTAAGACTAGTGAAGAGAAACACGAGAAATAACTTACCTCCGCATTTGTTATCTCCTGAACATCACTGTTAGAGCCTAATGACTCTGACTCCGAGCTAGAGTCAGAGTCATCCCCTGTGAAATCACCGTCATCGGCATCTGAAGGGTCAACTAGGGAACTGTGCAGGTACGGGTAACCCACACGGGTCACAGGTACGTGTACCGCTGGGGTACAGGTATGGGTCTGAGGTCATGATACGCCTACCCCTACCTGTACCTGCACTGCGGGTATCAGTCACAATGGGCGCCGAACAGATGCCAAACAGGTGCTAGTAAAATTCAACTATGTAAATATGAAACTATACAGCTGCCAACTGTCTAAAGACAAATATAAAATCATACCACACCACCCATGAACCTTTGTCACCCACTAGTGCTGCCCATTATGCAGCTCAGCTTTGCAGCCACAGCGAAATGTGCCATCAAAATGACCAGAAAGGCGAGAGCCGCTCTAGAAGAAAAGAGTTTAAAAATGTCATCAAAGAAGTGGAAAAATGATGGTGGTGGAGATAGCGTGAACACACACCTTAAGAAGGCAAAAAATAACCTGCAGGCTGGTAATACTCCCACCGGCAGTGTAGGGTCTGCAGACAAAGATGAGCTGGTCGAAAAAAATAGCTCTGCCACAGCTTCACAGACAGTGTCCATGTCTCCATGTCCAGACTCAGTCTCAAGTTGGTGTTCCCTGGTGTGCACTGAGGAGGAAGAGAATGCAATAAATGAAGACAAAACTGAGACCGGTAGCACTGTATTACAGGCTGAGGTGGAAGCCGATGAGACTGCGGAAGATGAGCTTGGTATGTGCAGAAGCCTTGATGTGAACATTACATTAATTGAGTACCAAACAGCATGCTTAATGAAGAACTGGAACTCACCAGTCTACGCATTCTTCAATCCGACACCACAGATTACCGAACTTGATGGACGCTGTGCCCATAACTTCAAGTGCCAAGCCAGGAATTGCAAGACCAAAGTGCGATGATACCTTGACAAAGGTGATGCACACTCCACTGGTAACATGCAGAAGCATGTGTGTTCGTGCTGGGGCGATGAAGTGTTGAAAGCTGCGGATGAGGCCAAGGATGCCAACAAGGTGCACGAAAATATAGTTGGTAGTTTCCTGCGAAATGGATCAATCACTGCGTCATTCAAGCATAAGGGTAAAGGGAAAGTTACATACTTGCACTGTCAACATACATGTGCAGAAACACAGTATGAACAAAGTCTTATCTGAGTCTTGGACTGAAACATCTGCCTTCAGGGCCGAAATAGTGAGCTGGGTGTCTGAGAGCCTGCGTCCATTCGATATTGTCAAGGACCATGCATTTCAGTCACTGATGAAGACAGGGAGACCGGAATATTACATACCTTCTGCCTCCACTGTTTCGCGTGACATGCGACAAGTATTTGTGTGAACTCAACAGTGTGTTGCTACAATGTTACAGGTAAGTATTTATCATTAATAATAAAAACGAATATTCAAAACACACCAGGAATATGACAGTAAAATAAACTTTACTACTGATGGTTGGTCATCACCCAACCATTATGCGTTGGTCACATTTTCAGTGCACTTCGAGCACGAGGGGGAACCACTAAGCATCCCATAGACATTGTTGAAGTGGGGAAGGTAAAAAAAACTCACCTATATAGATATATACGAGCTGAGAGCTTCATAGTCGCATACTGGCGAGGAGCTCACAGAGGTGTTTGCAAAAGTGCTAGAAGAATTTGGTATATCAGAAAAGGTATTGATCCAAAAAAAAAATTGAACAAACTTACATGCAACTAAAACCACATTGCACAGATCCTGAGCATCACTTGCAATAATGTGTCCAACAATGATGCCATGATTCATGAACTGAGCGGTAAGGTACTGGAATTTGGCGGACCAACCACTCACACTAGGTGTTTCCCACACACTGTGAACCTGGTGGCCAAATCGTTGATCCGGGAATTCGATGTGAAGAAAGGAGAGGCCGACCAAGCATTGGCACATAGTACTGACAGTACTGACATAGAGCTGGAAGAACTCAGTGCAGATATGGAAGAGGACACAGGGACAATGTACGAGGTAGATAATGATGACGGCTTTGTTGACGAGGTCGAGTTGTTGGACAAGAAAGAGCGGGCCGCACTAAACAAAGAGATAAGACCAGTCAAATTAGCACTTGTCAAAGTAAGTGCGTGCAACAAAAGAGAACTCACTATTGAACACAATTGCTCCAGGTGCGCAAGCTTGCATACAAGACCATACATTTGACAACTATCATCCTTCTTGCATGGCATGCCATCCTCAAGGACTTGTCAAAACCCCAAACCCTCATGCCACATGATGTGGCCACATGGTGGAATTCGACGTTTGATATGTTCGATTACACACTTGAACATTGTGAGGCCGTAGATACCGTTACACAATGGCGAGACCTCGGTTTACGGAAGTATGAGTTGGAGGATAATGAGTGGGAAATACTACAGCAATTGTGTGATATACTAAAGGTTTGCACTCTTTGTTTGACGCTTTGGCACATATGCTTATGTTATATTGTTTGCTCTTGTTAGATTCTAAAGGACGCCACACTTTACTTCTCGTGTGCAACACCTAACCTTGCGACGGTGATACCAGCAATGGATCACGTCAACAAGATGCTCACATCATATTCATGCAACAAGAAATATCTGCCTTCAATTCGTTCGGCAGTTTGGCTCGCAAAAAAGACACTCAACCGATATTATCAGCTCACAGACAGGTCTCACACATATCAGATCTCCATGGGTAAGTTCTATTCAATCTAGGTTTTTTCTAGTTTCTACTGACAGTTAATATTAAGTGTTACATCCCCAACATAAGCTATTATATTTCAAGGCAGCAGACTGGGAAGACAACTGGATCCAAACTGCAGAGCAACTTGTGCATGAGGAATTTGAATGTTCATACCTGTCCCTTGATGCTGACTCTGATTTGGGGCATGAGGCGGATGTCTTGGAGTCAAATGGTAATATATTGATGGTATTTTGCTTTTTTGCTTTTTACTTAGTGTTTGTACTGACTCAATCTTAGAGCGACAACATTTTTGACAACCTCCCCACACTTGCAGTCCCCAAACCTACTAACTCGGGCTCCAAACTTGACTGTTACCTTAGTATGGACGTGGAACATGTCACCAACCCTATCACTTGGTGGCAAGAATGTCGCAAATCATTCCCCAACCTGTCACGCATGGCCATTGATTATCTAACTATCCCTGGTATGTGGCATTATTATGTTTAATGCCTTGTAAGCTTGCATTGCCTATAGCTACTTCTGTATAGGGATCTGCATGGGTGAACCCACGGGTGTCAGCAGGTCAACCCGCACCTGCACCCCGAGAAAAACCCACACCTGCAGCAAGGGTACAGGTTGCACAGTGGGTAGTGAAAGAAGGACCCAGGGTACAACCCATCAAGGGTGTACCCGCGGGTAACAAATACTATGGGGAAAAACTACGACATGGTGTAGTAAACTACTCAACAATAATTTGATCCCACCCGTCATCGAGCTCCTGTTCATCACCTTCGACATCAGGCAAAGAACTGACACCGACAATGTCATCAGTCTTGACCAGGTTGAGTTTGCTCCAAAAACTGAGGCACAGCAGTGCGTGCATTGATTGTGCAGATAAGCATGAGCGCACGTGTGAGAGTAAGAGCCGTCCTCGGCTGAATAGTCATTCAACGTCGACTGATGTGGCTGTTGATATTATTAGCTGTAGTATATGCAAGTTCAATTATAAAAAACTCACCAGGAATAGTAAGGTAGTACAGCGCCATCCGCGATAGATGAGGGTAGGTGGTACGACGTTCATGCCACCATGCGAGTGCATCAGGCACATTTTCGATGTCGGAGGTGAGATAGTGCTCGAGCTCATCACGGAGATCAGTTGATTTTGGCAGAGCGAGGGCAGGCATGTCATCAAACATGTTATTCATCTAGAATAGAATCAGTAGTCAGTAGTTACAGTTAGAAAAAAAGACGTACCTTATGCAACGTCTCGGTAGGTAAAGTCTCCATGTCCAAGTCATTGTCTTGAAGGTCGGCATCTAAGGCTGAATAAAGAGTAAATTGGTCACGGACAAGCTTTTCAGCTGTCGTGATCCAATCGTCCTCCCATCGAGCATTCCTGAAATATACGAGCTTGTGATGCAGGTGTAGTACTATAATATGTGTGAATGTGAGCCATCAGAACAGAGACAAAAAAGAACGAACCCATGGCAATGCGATAGACTTCAGATTGATCTGTAAGTTGATAGTACCAGTTAAGTGTTACCTTTGCCAGCTGAACAGCTGAGTGGATTGAAGGATGATACTGTCTGTTGCAAGAGTATGTAGTGAGCTTTTCATCAATGAGATCCATGGCTGGAATCACGGTGGCTAGATTAGGTGTCGAGCGGGAGAAAAATAGTGTTGCATCCTTTAGAATCTACATAGACACATAGACCAAACAATTGTTAGTCCATGTGTTGTGCGGATCTTTCTGGTGCTTACCTTGAGAACACTCCTCAGTTGTTTGGCAATTGCCCACTCCTCATCATTCAGCTCAAACTTCCGCAGACCGAGATCTCGACGTTGAGTCACGGTATCAATGGCCTCCCAATGCTCAATCGCATATTCCAACATATCGAATGTGGAGTTCCAGCGGGTCGAAACATCACGTGGCATGAGAGTAACAGGTGCCTGCAAGTCTTCAAGAATCTTACGCCATGCTGGGAGGACTATAGTCGTCGAATGTATAACTTTGTAGGCCAGTTTACGGAGCTAGAAGAGAGATTAGATTTGAAGGTGTGTGTTGGTGTCTTTTTGTTCTTACCTTCACAAGGGCTAACTTCACAGGAAGAATACTCTTTTCCAGCACGAGTCATTCATCAGGATTGAGCTCTCCGACTTCGTCAACCCAACCGTCATTGTTATCCCTACCATTGTTATCCCCAACACCATATTCAGCTATCATCACTGCTTCCTCTGCATCAATCCCCTCGCTCAATACCTCCAGCTGCTCTGCTCTATCACCACTATTCTCAGGCTCGTCCAAGGCTTTGTCGGCCTCTTTCTTCGTTACATCAAACTCGTGAATGAGCGATTTTGCTACGAGGTTTACTGTATGGAGAAAACACCGTGTATGGCTTGTGGCCCCCCCAAACGCTGGTACCTCAGCTGCAAGGTTCTCAACCATGACATTATTATTGGAAGTGTTATCGCATGTTACACTCAAAATCTGGGCCGCACAATATCAATTTGTAAGTTGTCTCGTCTCTTTTAAAATTTACCTTGTCTGAAATGCCAAATTCCTCAAGCATCTTTGCAAACACACTCGCCAGCTCTTCACCTGTGTGGGACTAACATAGCATTAGCTGCTGTGGCTCTAACAAGGTAAGTTTCTCACCTTAGCTACTTCAATTATATCTAATGGTAGGCTTAGTGGTATGCCCTTGTGCTCGAGGTGCACCGAGAACGCCATGAATGCTCGATGGTTTGGTGAACTCCAAGCATCTGTTGTAAAATTTATCTTGCCATCATATTCCTGGTGAGGTTTTTCATTTGAATATTTCAAAGTGCATGATTTGAACTAACTTGTAACATTTTAGCAACTCGTTGATGAGTCCGAGCGAACACAAGTCGAACATCATGCGAAATTGTGGATGGCAAAGGTATGTAATACTCTGGCCTTCCGGTCTTCATCAATGATTGAAATCCCCAATCCTTGACTATCTCGAATGGACGCAGGCTCTCCGAAACCCAACACACCATCTCTGCCCTGGAAGAAGACAATTTAGGCTTAGGTGCCATCAGCAACAACATCAAGACCTCACCTTGTTTCTCCACGTGTGTGCTGACGGTGCGAGTAAGTCAATTTCCCCTTTCCTTTCCATTCGAAAGATGCTGCGATTGACCCATTTTTTAGGATACTTCCAACAATTTTTGCTCACACTTCATCTGCATCTTTGGCATCGTCTGCAGCATTGAGTGCATCTTCCCCCCAGCAAGATTTTACATGTTTGCGCATGTTCCCCATCAATCGCGCATCCTTTTTGTCCAGGAATCGTCAGATCATCACCTTGCATCCTTTCGCACGGCACTTGAATTCATGTGCATGTCAACCACCAACTTCAGTGATGCGGGGAGTTGGGTCAAAGAATGCATAAACAGGTGATACCCATTCTTTTTTGAGCCTCGCTGTTGCTAATTAGTGGTGCTATGTTTGTATAGCAGGAACATACTTCGCTCGTCCTCGGCACTTTCTGGACCTGAAGCCTCGCTACCAGCCTCGTCTCCACTTTTCTCGCTCATGTCATCAATGACAATGGCATTGTTATACAATGCTTCTTCCTCTTCCTCGGTGCGAACAATGACACGGCGAATCTTATGAGGCTCTGCTGCCATTCTCACATCAGATGGAGGTGGAGAGGCCTCGGCTACCGGTCTATCTTTGGATATATCTGTGGGAGGATTTTGTTTTGCCTTCTTCGACTTGTTGGAGACCGCACTTGTGCCATTTGCATCAATCATGCGCTTCTTTGACGGTCCGGAAGCTTCAAGTCTCTCTTCAAGTGCCGCTTTAGCCTTGTCCATGAGTTTTGTGACTTGTTTTGCAGCTGCAGTAAATATGTTTGGTTGCATGGCTGGATGTAAGGTAGCAGTCTAGGACAGGTATGCTTAGGATGACAGGACCAAAAGATTTTTTTAACAGTTGTGGCTTCTTTAAAGTTTGGTTTGGTTTGACGTAGGTACTATATCTTGATTAGGTAGCAATATATTGTGTTTCGATGGTCTAACCCGTGTGCAGGTACAGGTATAGGTATGGGTGCCGTAAAAGGCAACCCCCACCCATACCCCAGGTGTACCCCTATCCGTGACCCGTACGGGTTACCCATACCCACGCAGTTGCCTACTTCTGTAGACATTGAACATCTCTTCAGTCATGGGCATCTTGTCCTGTCACATGTCAGAAATCGTTTATTGGCGCAGTAAACATGTGCGCTGCTTTGTGTCGGCTTATGGAACGAGTTAGGCCTGGTCAAATCTGAGGATATCATTCATGCATCTAAGCTCCCAGATGTTGTTGGTGAAGAGGAAGCAATGAATGAGGGTTGGGACAGAGTCCAAGTAGATTAGTATTACATTTGTTGTTACAATTCATTACAATGCTCTTCGTAGTGACCCGCGGGTGATACCCCAGGTCCGTTTGCCTGATACCCACAAGCAAACCTGTACCTGCACCACAGGTATGGGTATGGGTCCGACTGTGCACACCCACACGTTTACCCATGCAGTTCCCTAGGGTCAACTGGGAGAGATGAAAAGAAGTTGTTGTTGTTGATAATGCCAGTGCTCTTCTTGGGTGAATGATGGGGTCAGCAATGGTGATGCAGAGGCTGATCATCACCTTCACATTCAGCCTGAATTAGGGTGTTCATGCACTCAGGATTTCTGGGACGTTTTCCACAGCCAAGAACCACCTGAAAAGCTTGATCCTCAGCAAGTACACATGTATCTGGAGCATCAGATGACATCGAGTAAAAATACGGGAACTGGGAGGGGGGAAAGCAAGCAATGGGAGGAAAGGAACAGCACCAGGAGATATCTTGACCAGTATCATGGTTCCTCCTGGATCGGGGCAAAGTAATCAAAGAATATATGATCTGGACATGACATAGAACATGTTAGAGTGGGGTTGATTAGAGATTATAGTAGAAAACATACCACTGGCAGTACTTTGAGGATCTCCATAGTGTGAGGATCAGGTCCAGAATGACTTGTTGCGAAATAAGACATGCGGCTACTGCATGTACAGTAATCCACTGCCACTTGCATTTCCACCATCACTTGCATCAATGCACAACAACATTGTCAAATCACATTATTTAGACACAATTCTTGCTGATGTATTTTCATGGCATGTAGAGCTATGTATGATTAGTATAATATCTCAAATCTGCCAGGAGGAAAGGTCACGATGTTGCAATTTATAGCTGAAATTTCACTTTTCTGTACATAGCACCTTTGAATGATTTTTGTGGTGCACTCAAACTTCATATATCAATGAAGATTACCTTTACTGATATCTGACATGTGTTGTTTGTAAGGATCATAGCATTCCTGATGTGCCAGTTCAATGCCGGTGAAGGGTTACATGAAACTTCACAATCAATGAGTTATCATATCTAAGTACGTTATGCATGACAGATATTAGCTAAATCAGGGTGGGCACATTATGATCTGGTGTGTCGTGTACTAACAAAAATCTTTCCTACAAAATGGCTGGTATAATTAGAGTTGCCAATACCTAAACTAACTCTTGATGATGTTGAAGAAGACAACGAACCACCTATTACTCCCACCTTTCCAATTTAGTAAAGTGGTACATAAGACGTCTGCTCACCCTTATATTAAGTCAAAAAGCCTTATTTGTGAGGACCAGCGGTCCAGACCAGCAAATCAAGGTCACTTAGAACATTTAATATTGTTAGCCTTAGGTAGCACGCGGGAAAGCTGACACAAGCACTATATTCGATAATAGCGCGCCACCACTGTTGCCTTCAACCTTGCACTCATCATCAGCCACAATGAGCTCAACAATGAGCTCAATGTTCCTACTTTTTGGCCATTTTCTCTCCAGCATACCGCTTATTCTTACTATGATGGCATCAACAGCTCGATGTACAAGCAATGTGGCGTATCATTGGCTTCCCAACATGCTTTACCCGTGTGTCAGTCACATGTCACCACCATCAAGGTACCTTGCCTTCAACCACCACCATCGTCCATCCTGTGTTTCTGATGACAAAAGGCAACTTCAGCACACCTGGTACCTCACAAGCATCGCGAATATCTGTCGGAGGGAGGAGGAATAGGGTGGTCCGCAACCAGGACTGTGTCAAACGAGTGGTGGTGGCATCTGCTGAACGAGCAGCCCAGCTTCGAAGTAAGTTTTCTCTTTTGATTTCTATTGCTACCAGCTACTACTATCTACAGGCATGAATCTGCACCAGAGAGAACAGTTTCTTCAGGCCGAACATAGTGTCACTGCACCCTCATCTGACTTCGACTACGATGGAATCAACAATGAGATGGATCTTCCAAGTATCATCCCCCCCATTGGCGAGGAAGGTTTTGCAGTTAGTCATGATGGCAGGGAGATGGAGCTTTATGAGGAACTGGGCCATGCCTTATCATGCCAGCGGTGTGTAATTAGCTATTTTTTCTACTACCTTTCTCTGATGGGACTATCTAGAATTCGTATCAATGATCGCAACCGTCATGACCATACAGCCAGACTTGTATATGCATGGGCAGACCAGTACAAAGCCCTTGTCGATGCATATCTCCAGTTTCGTCACCAAAATCCTTTGTTAGCATCCCTCGACACAAGTATCCCAGCTTCTGAAGACACCTTTTCAATATGTGTTATTGACATCTTCAGTGAGTGACTGTTATCTTTGCTGTGTGTATCTATCTCACATTTTCTTAGAACGACAGCAAGGTGTCTTTAGTCAATGCTTGCCACACATTAATGTGTCTCTCATGACACGCGGGTGTATAGGCTCATTGCCATTGCAGCCAACTGTGGCCATCACCATACAAACACTTGAGGCTTATCGTCAAACACATCGTGTATACCCGAGGCTCAGTATTCATGCAGAGGCGAAGAAGTTATGTCACTTGCACAGTGTGAGTACATACATTCATTTAGTACATTAGAAACTGATGGAATGAGTCTTCTGATTCTAGGTTTGTTATGGTTGGTATTTAGCTGAACAATTTTGCATTGCCTATGACGTATATCTGGAACTTCTGCGGCAGGTGCCTCTTCGTGTCTCACAAGCCCTTGGACACACTGGTCCTAACTGGTGTGCACGCAATTCGTGTCCCTGTTGCCACTACAAAGTCCAGGATAAACCCAAGCTGAGGTTTCTCTTTGAGATTGCACTGGACGGTGTCCTGCATGATGTGGGAATCATGCATGGACATGAATACTAGGTGACCCTCAAAAGACAAAGTCTGTTAGCTTAGTCCTCAGACTAGTCAACCCATACCTTGGTTTCAAACCATGGTTCATATTTCCAGTTTTCCCCAAGTTTCATGATCTGAATACGTTTTGACGGAAAAAGTCTAATGTGAGATGGGAATCACATTTAGACCTAGTTGATGTGAGAAGGGAAATGAAGGTTAAGGTATAGCCTTGCCTTTGGCTTATTCACTTTGGCTAGAGAAAACCATAGAGAAAAGTACAAAGCCTATAAAAAACCTATCCAAAAAGACCGTGTTTCAATTCCTGCCAACTGTATTATTTTGACTGTGTTTCAATTCCTGCCAACTGTCTTATTTTTGCTACCTACTTTTCTCTAGTGTTTCTTTACTTTACTTTTTCATTAGGATGCTTTGACTCACCTGACACTTCATAAAATTGTATCCATAGGCTATGATGTCATTATGATGTCATAAGACTCCACAGATACTCCTGCAGGTATTCTGTTGAAAGATATTATGTCATCAAGCTCTAGATTATTCTACTCTACAATGACATCATTCATGATGTCATTTCCTTCTAGAATATTCTGCTCCACAATGACTCACTCTGACTCACTCATGGAAGGTTCTGGAATCTTTTGCTCCACAATGATGTCACTCTTGATATCATTACTCCACATTCCAGAATGTTCTGCTCCACAATGATGTCATAGCTCCATCTTTCACTTGTATTTTATTCTTTTATTGGGTTTGACCCAATATTTTGATTGGTCCTCCTTATTTTTTATTGTTTGTGAACCTAGGTTACTTTCCCACACAAAATGTATATAAGGAGAGCCCATTCTCCCCCAAAAAAATATGATCTCCCATTTGTAGCTATCTGCCTATCAGATATTTCACTTGCAAAGTTAGTCCCTTTGAAGTGAGACAAGTGCAGGGAAAAGAATTCCCTTGAGATTATAAGTTTCTTACCTTAGAAACTTATTTAGTGCTATAGACCAAGCATTCTTGGTCACATATATTGTCTTTGAGGCCCCTTTGTCTCATTGCTCTGTGCCCTTTGACTAAGTGATCTTAGTCATCTATCATATTGTTGAGACCACGTCTCACTAGTTGTCCCATAGACCAAGTGATCTTGGTCAAGTTATAGTCCCCTTTGTTCAAGTGATCTTGAACATATATTGTATATTTGAGACCATTGTCTCACAGTCAGGTGTCCATAGACCAAGCGATCTTGGTCATATTTCGTATATTTGAGACCACGTCTCACTAGTTCCAGTATCCAAGTCCAGAGCCTAGAAGGAGATTTCCTAGGCAAATACATTCCAGAAACCGAATTACGTGTCTAGAAGCTTATTCCTAGACAAGAGATTTGAGTTTCAATTAAGAAAAGTAAAGCTCCAGCTAGGTTGATCTTTATAAAAAGATTAGTTTAGCGAGCCTCCCAAGAACTCACACGTTATCTACCACGAAATAGGAAAAGTTGTAGACCGTGTTAATCGAGGACTGGCAAGCAGTCTTATCCAAAGTGTAATTGTGGTGTCATTACATTTACACGACTTTATATAAGACCCTCGGTTATTAAGACAACGGTAATGACTTGGCGAAGTTTGTAGACCCTGCATTACATGGAGGAAGAGAGTGCCAAGACCCTCGCAACAGACGATCAGACATATGGATTGATGAGGAATACGTTGATCTATTCAAGGATGAAGTCAAGAACGCTCGACGCTCTCACCATACAAACACCTCAGCCCCTGCTGATATTGTGGATCCCGATGATCCCTGGATATATTGCGAGAATGAAGACCAGGATTCGAATGAACCAGTCGACGTTTGTGTTGATCGATGGCGTAATGCCACACCCGAGGCCCGCAAGCACATGTTCTCTGCTTCCTGGAAGCCTGGTATTTTTGTTGCAGTGTGCCGTCGTGGATTCCTTTTGTCCATATGCAACATGGTCCGCAGTGGCAAGCTGTAAGTTTGAGTCTAGATTTAACAATACCAATCTACTGACAGTTTCTCAGGATGAAATATCCGCTGGCGACAATCAACAGATTGATGGATGTTTTTGCCGAGCAGTTCCTTTACGGCTATGATATCAAATGCGCATTCCATTCCATCCTTCAACGCTCATCCTTAGGACCTGCTGTACAAGACCTTGGTATTGAGGGTGTTGTGCCTGGATTCCATGGACATGCCCATAACCGTCTCTGTCAAGTCCAACATCACTCTAAGTTCATGCTTGGCGCTGGCAAAGAGAACTTCGAGACTTGTGAACAAACATTCTCAGAGTCGAACACCCTGGCACCTGGAATTCGAAACTCAACAGAGTTTCACAGGCATCAAGCCCTTGATGAGCATTTTTGTTTTGCTGATCAAGACAAGTATGCTGCTCTCGGTACGTTCATTGCCACTGATCCTGTTGCCTGATACATACTGATGATAATTATTAGGCACTTTCATTTTTCGCAACTATGTGCAGGCATTAGAATGTATCCAAGCGCATGATGAGTTCCTCCGCCTATTTGATCTCGCACCTGAAGATTTCGAGTCCGATTTGAATGATGAACGAGACTATCTTCAGAAGGCTGGTCGACGGCGACTTGGAGACAGTGTGGAGGTTGAGTACGTGAAGGCACTGAACGAGTTTGATGTGGTGTGGTAAGATTAAATTTTAATGTAAACTTAATAACTGATGTTTGTTTAGGTCTCAGTGGGAGACTGCTCAACACGAATTTAATCAACTCGACCTGCATGTCATACCAGATGGATTCACAAACAAGGATATTGCCAACATCCGCTGCTGCCGCACCACAGCCCAGAACAAGATGGAGCTAAAAGGTCAAGTAGTTGATGATTTCAAAATTCGCATGGGGATCGAGGAGAGATGGATGACGACTCACCCTGAACGTGATCACGTATTGCTAACGTGCAGTACCATAAAGCCCTTGATGACATGGAGCGTCTCGTAGTAATGCGGTTGCTTGAACTTACGAAGCTTCAAATGAGCGGTTTGGGTAAGCTCTCAATATTACTGGATCACACTCTAACATATGTTTTTCAGGTTATAAACTACGAACACAGATTGCAAAAGCTCTGAAGACTCGCGCGACTGCAATCCGGAATGCACTGAACCGCTACAACAAGTACACCGCTCAACTCGAGTCCCCCCTGCCACCAATCACTTGGGAACAGGTAGTTGAATTCTCACAGCTTGCCAAATTCGATCTCCTTCGAGATATGGATAATCAGCTGCAAGATAAACATTGGGTGATTCCTCGTAATCGCCAAGCCTCTGCAAAATACTTTGACCTGCAACGATGCAAGGAGGAGATTGTGCACTGCAATGTTGAGATCATACAACTTCGCACGAAGATTCAAGACGATACCCTTAATTTCCCAGTGGTAATTGCGCAACTTCGTTTATCTGATCCCCCTCTTGCAGGGGAAGTTCAGTGCCGCTGGGATCATATCTGCTCTGTGAATTATTTTCACTTGTCCCGCATTGCGCAGATAGAGGCACTTCCAGGATATTCGGGCAGCAGAGCTACAGGAACATGAGTTGGTCGCATGGACAGCACTCCGCTACAAGACCAACCCGAGGCTGATATCAATGAGCAAAATGTAGATGATGATGCATATGATGATCCTGACAGCAAGCAGCAGACTTTGATGGAAGACTTTTTTGAGCAGCTTCATGATGGACTGGTAGACACAGATGAGGTATAGCTTAGCTTACAATTACATTGCATGTCGAGGTAGAATGTTGTGTATACAAGATGCACTTTTATCATGGTGAATTAAATGGTGTTAATGAGAATGGTGTATACGACTCAGAGACATGTTTCCGATACAACAAGGTAGATCAAATGTGTGTGTAACATATATGGCCAGACTTCTGACACAACGTGCAAGGCGAGAGACGGGAACTGAGACTCAGAGTACTGATTCTGATGAGTGGTGGGTAAAATTACTTTGAAGTTTGAATACTCATGGAAATTGCTGTATGTAGATGTACTGCATGCTCAGAGTTAACGTTCAGCCACTGCGTTGTTTTACATCCTGCCATGAACTGGTCGACAAGTGCCTTCAATCAGCCACCCACTATGGATGGCATAAGTACTCTACTTGAAACACTCTCTCGTCCTATAGAACTTGCTAACATTACAGACATGTCAGATCACTGGCTCTCAGCTATAATTGCCATGTCAGCGCATGGAGCTCACAGCAACAATGATCATCTTTGATCAGACCGAGGTTTCCATCCTTTAACAGCAAAACACTTCCTGAGCAACACATTCGAGGGCATGACAAATGACAATAAACAAGCAGCCTCACAAGAGAGAGCTAATCATCTGTTTCGAGTGCGAAAATTAATATACGACCTGGTATGTTGTGTCTTCATTTACCTGTTCATCATTCAATGATTTTGTTTCAGTGCACCGTTCTTGACCGCCTGTCTGGTGGTGTTACTCTCTGCCTACACCACCCAGGTGCAACAGCACCATTAACAGATCTGCAACCTCAAGATCTTTCTGTGTCACTTTATCTCAATCCGAGGCTGCTCGCCGATCCCTTACAATGTCATCAGCCGATTGCAGAAATCACACAGATGTTTGTTGAGGGGTGTGCTCTACCAGTGGCACAATCCTTCTGGGATGCTTGTCTCGCTCATGGATGGAAGCAGGAGCTGAGATGCAGCTCATCAGACATCCCAGACTATGATTCCCTTCCCCTTGTTCCATTACCTTCCAGCGGTACTGGCTCCTCTGATTTCAATATTCTAGGAAGGCCTTTTGGTTGCCTGGAGCGTGTCATTTCCACTCAACGAACAACTGACTCAATGCTACCTTTCTTGTCTACCTCTACCTCTTCTGCAACTCCAACAATTCGGTGGACAAATCAGCAGATAACATCATCTAAGCACACTCCATCAAGAGATCACGCTCTTGATCTTGATCTTGTAAGTGCAATCATTTTAAAGTTTATGTGTGATTAATGTCGGTTTTTAGGATGACCGGCTCCAACGCCTCACGCTCGGGGACAGTTCGCATCCCTATCCGATTCCTCCATTGGCTTATGAGGCTATGTGTGTGAGGGTTGACCCTGATTCCCCTTCTGAACCTCCTACTCCTACTGTTACTCCGGCTCGTTCAATGTCCACTGTTACTCCAGCTCGTTCGACATCCAGGACAGTTCATGTGGCTCGGACACCATCGAAGCCGCCGCAGTCACATGTGTCTTCAGGCATTTCACCACTGCTGTTACACATGTCTTCAGGTGCTCCACCACTGCCGTCACACACGCCTTTGAGTGCTTCATCAGCAAGCTCACCAACTTGTTCGACAAACTGTTCAGTGCCACTTGTCTCTTCATCATCACAGTCGGGGCCTATGTATTCAATTCCAAAGGAACTTCTTCTGCCATTCAGTCCAAACACTCACGCCACACTGGAGGAATTGGGTTACAGTGACACCCTTCATAATACCTGCCGTGAGGTTTTCAATCCATGTGTTCCTGATAGGTGGGCTTCCGAGCTAGCCAAGAGGGGCAATATTAGCTCTAAGCCTGAAGCTCTTCAAATATCGGCTGCAATGTGGGAGGACTGGAATGTGTTGGGTGGCACTGTCAGGAACTGATCGCTTTGCTTTGTTTTTTTTCAGCAATGTAATACTTCGCTAACATGAATGAATTTCTGAGATTCCCCTCCTCTTCCACTATGGTTCGAGCAGTATTACTGAGCAGCAAGCGGCACATCATAGGCCGCAACCATGCATGCAGGAAGGGTCCAAAATTGTCTCAAGAAACAAGACAAGCTTTGACGGCCCGACAGCATGAAAAACAGGCAGATGAGGATGCTGCAGTGGACGACATACTTACATATATTGATGAACAGGCCACAGATTTGGCTCGTCGTTTTGGAAGAAGCTGTCAATGTTACCTGGAAAAGCTTTACATTGGCTTGGCCTTACGGAGAAAGCGGCGCAACAAGACAAGTGCATGGTCCGCCTTTCTCCATTTCAAAAGCAAAAAATTCAACGCTGGTACGTTCTCTGATGCTACAGAATAGACTCAACTGATTCATTGCCAATAGACAAAGACATAGGCCAACGAGCCAACCTTCGTGCCATCGCTAAGGAGACAAGTGAATATCACCAACTTACACTCGAGCAGCACGCCGAACTGGTGGAGGAATTCGAAAAAATCAAAACGTCAGGACTGAGCAAGCCAGTGAACATAACATCTCGTACTCGTCTCGCGGAGGTAAATACTAGCTTTGCAGCCATGGTCAGCGAGGTCAGTCCTAAATGTTCTTAGCTCACAGTTCAAAATCTGACTTGTCTCGGCACAAGCTGAAGCACTGAAGGAACGTGTGGGCACAGAAACATTAATTGTCACTGTGCGAAGTTCATCTAACCTCAACATGCTACCAAAAGTACACCTTACAAGCAACGTAGTATCTCACTTTGTTCGTACACTTCTGTAGGAGGATCCAATGAAACTTGGCATTAAGATGGAGTCCACTGTGCTTGCTGGACTTGTGCCACGAAATGGTAAAATTTCAGTTTTCTGGATACTTTCTTGTTATTAATGCCAATTTCTCTCTCCCTCTCTAGTTCTGTCTATGAATTATTCAGACCGCAAGTTGGCTGCCAAGCAAGGCATACGAAGTGGTCTAAATGAAAGTCTAGGTATAAAATTTGGTAGTCCTTGTCTATAGTCCGCTAATCTATTTAAATAGTCGAGGTTACCGAGAATGCAAACACCACACTAGAGTTTGTCCGCTATGAACACATGGTTCAGGAGCATCTAGTCAAGCTGATCGGGTGGTGCCACAACGAATGGGGTAACCCCAGCAATCTGAAAGGCGGAGTTGGCCCACTAGAGGCTCTTGCACAGGCAGTTTCCGATAAGAAGTGCAAGTTTATTCGAATTACAAGACAGGAAGCTGATGAGCATATGAAACGCATCGAGGCGGGTGAGGTTTTGACCCCAAACAAGGTAGATCAAGAACCGGAGGAGAGCCCCATCGATGATGACGACACATATGAGGGCAACGACATTGGTGGTTCTGCTGACCAGACAGATCATCTTCCCCTCCCCACGCCATCGTCTCCTACAACACCCCCTCGCAACAATGACTTAGGTCCTGCTGACCAGACAGATCATCTTCCCCTCCCCACACCATCTTCTCCTACAACACCCACTCGCAACAATGACTTAGGTCCAGCCCCTCGTACTAGCGAGATCACTGAAGATCTTATTGATCCTGCCCTTCTAGGTAGTTATTTTAACTGTGTACATTATTACTACTGACTTTCCACTATTTTTCAGCCCCTCCCATTCCGAACATCTCCACGCCATCTCCTCCACTCGCCACAACACCTAGCAGGTTACATATGGAACCGCGTCTACCCAACACTCAGCTGTTACGACTTGGATGGTATCTGTTGGCGACACTCAAACAGAGCTTGTGTCGTCAATGGTCTGTGGACGTCCTTGGGCTAGCCCAAGGTTAGGGGTCGTACTTGGCGGGTCTTCAGGCAAGTACGATTTAACGCCTATGTCCAAATCGGGTAGCTTATGTCACGCGGGTGCGAGACGATAAGCTATATCGGCCTAGGCTTACGATACCCGAAGGTTAATCGTAAGGATCGTCATTAATTTAGAAGGACAGAAGTCCGACTAGTTAACAGGGGCTTTGCTCGTCGACGAAGTCGATGAGTAAAGGTCGAGACTATAGGCTTATCCGCGATGAGCAGATAAGAAGATAGAATATAGACTGCTGGCGAAGCAGAAAGGATCACTCAGTTAAGAGTAGGAGGTCAAGAACCAAGTAGATTCAAGTTAGGGAATATGGTACATGGTAGCGAGTTTATATAGAGGACAGGAGACGTATTAGTGGGTGATAACTCGTACTACCGGGAGAGGCAATTGGTAAAGGGTATGACTATAACAGGAAGGCACGTTCGGTCGAGGTAGAACGTGCTAGATAAGAAAGTGAGTCAAAGGTCGAAAATAAGAAGTGAAACATGCAGGGGCACGATCGTGCAGCTGCGGATCTAAGTATAAGTTGCATGTGCGACTGCGCACCGAGTCAGAGATCAAGAAAGGAAACAGGGCAAAGGGGATGCGTCGTGCATCATATCATAGGTTACCGTCCGGACGGTAATGGCAATTAGACTGTCCACAGGATCAGTCAGGTGGTGGAACGGAGCATGGGTATGCTTCGTCAGCGAAAGGATCAGGCCAGATGTACTGGCTTTGCTGAAGCGACAGGTAGAGGGCGAAGGGGAATGCGAGGATGACGAGGATGACAAGGGTGAGGTCGGGGTAAGGGTATGACGTGAGGGCTGATACGAGGAGGATTAGGAGAAAAATAGTAGGGGCCCAAGCATCTAGATGTTCTTGTAACATCAGCCGCCAATTGCACAATGTGCCACAAATAGAGTGCCGTTGAAGCGGAAGAGGAAGCCCACTGAAAAAGCGGCACTCTATGCAGCATCGAGGAAGTCTCATAAGTTGAAAAGAGGGGTAAAGAGCACTGCGGTGGTAGATTCGGATGAGGAGAACGAGTGGGAGGACATGGATAATGTCTAATACACTGCATTACAATTTATTCGCCCGTTGTATAGGTCCTATATACTGTTTAAATGCATTATATTGAAAATAAAATTGTCATATAAAAAAACGCGCCCAAAATGGAGCAGAACTGAGCTCGTTGTTGAGCTCGTTGTGCACAACGATGAGCGGAGCATTGGCGGCAACAGTGGTGGCGCGCTATTACCGAATATAGTGCTTGTGTCAGCTTTCCCGCGTGCTACCTAAGGCTAACAATATTAAATGTTCTAAGTGACCTTGATTTGCTGGTCTGGACCGCTGGTCCTCACAAATAAGGCTTTTTGACTTAATATAAGGGTGAGCAGACGTCTTATGTACCGCTTTACTAAATTGGAAAGGTGGGAGTAATAGGTGCAACGAACGTGGTGTGAACGAAGACGAGGACATTGACGGCGATGATTCTGATGGTGGGAGCTCAGAGGTTTGATCGGCTTATTGCTTATCAGCAATAATTAATCATGTACAATTAGTTCTTATGGTTGAGTAATACCATTTTTGGGACCGACGCAAGTGACAGTGGAGGGTTGATAAAGGCCTCATTCTTGATTCATTCACCACTTTACAACACATGTTCTGATGCTCTCAATATTCTATCATACACAATAGTTCATGTATTAGAAACTAATTGTCACTCACGATTTTTGTTTAAATGTGTTGTTGTGTTGTGAGACATTCTCAAAGTTTTACCGACGCAAGTGACGGTGCATTACTGTATAAGTTACACCGTAATACCCGTATACGACCGTACAAATACGGCAAAATACGGGGCCTTTATACCCGTACCCCGTCCCGTCAACTCAAGGTTGAAACAACCAACGGTACGGGTACGGCGACCGTATTACGGCCCCGTAAAGTCCCGTCGTACGGCGTACGGTGAACAGCCCTAGCTTGCTACGACGAGCTACAAGTGGTTCCCATAGCACTATATAGTGAGTCATGTGCCTACGTAGTAGCTGCGTGTAGAAGGGACTTGACACATTGCACTACAGGTACTACAGCGACTATACAGTACCCTGTAGTCAAGAGTATTTTTCCTGATGGTACCTTTTCCAAGCGCTACCAAGGGTACGGGAAACCACCAATTTGCGTTTCACTGGTGACTGCACAGAAATGATGCCACGGCCCACGGAGCACGAGCTGGCATCCTCTTTGTCCCTGATCGTACGTCGATAAAAGTGTTCGGTTGCACCATACACCAATTGTGTATAAAAGCCACTCGTTTCGGCCCAGAAAATTTCATCAATACTCCACCATGAAATTCACTTCACTCGCCACTATTATCATCTCTGCCGTAGCAATGGCTGGAATAGCTATTGCATCTGAAGATGTCTTTGTAACACCCATAGGCCTATCCTGCGACACCGCACATGAAAGTGAGCACTCTTGCAGCCTATTACGTGCAGACCTTAGACTGCATACTTATGGTTACCCACAGATGCAGAACAGTGCGGGACGGGCCTGAAAGATTTTAACAAAGGCAATGATTACGTGTATTACTGCGGGGCCGACGGCACGATTCAATCATACACAACATGTGGCTGCAAAAACTGTTGTGTTAGTGGTGGAAGGAACGCCAATTGTTAAACCTGAGTGAGCCTGTCTTTCCATGCTGCCTTTGGAGTCCGAGTGTTAATGTGCTTGATTGGCAAAAAGGTGAGAACGCTGTGGAGCCCGTTGTTTGTTGCAATGTGACAGCAGCGCATGACTTATGTATCGCGACATAGTACTATCAATTTGAATGTGGCACTCCGAGTCCTGGTGAACGATGAACGATGTTAAATTGGCTGACTACGCTACTGAACTCAGGTCTACATATAGAAGTGCCTCATCATGAGACTTCAAATGTTGCAAATGTCTAGGCAAATGAAACACGCTCAGGGTTTCTGACATTGGATTCGTCATGCGCTTGTAAATCCCTCAAATTTACCAAACGAATACTTGCAACGTGCCACTTGCCATGCGCAATTTTTGTCGCCTACGTAGCGGCCATTTGTGGTTGAATCGCTGATCAAACTCATGGGTACTTGAAACTTTAGCATCCGATACCAATCCTTATTGTGCTGTCTCTCATGTATTCGTGTTATTAGTTAGAGTCGGAATATTAGACGGGAGTTCCTCGCCTCAGGAAAGGCTACGGGGCTTGTGACGAAATTATACGATGAGCTTGGTATGAAGACAAAATTGCTCCAAACACAATTGAATGCTTGATCATTCTGTAGTCCCAACCTGCTACTAGAAAACACTGGATCGTAGAGCCGAGTGTCTTTCCCGTAGCGTCGGTGTCCGTAATCAGCACATTCACAACGCTGAGTGGCACTACCAAAGACGGTATCTCCATTCTTCGTGGGTTGACTCGGAGTTTAGATCGGAATGATTGCACTAAGAATTATCACCGTCTGAATAAATCAACGTGTCCACTAGGGAGATGCTGACGACTTGCCAATGCACTCAACCTTAGCAAGATGCCGCTTTCAATGGCTCACATACGATGCCTTAAGCTTGTCGTCGAGGAGCCTGGCAAAAATTAAAGAATGGAGCGGTCAGGCATTTGAGTAGCAAGGATGTTTACCCCTGCATGTGGTGGAGGAGAGATCTCCTCAAGTGAGGAGCGGTAGCCTTCGAGTTGAGGCCTCATCGTTTTGGTGACAAGGAAATTGGAACGGATTGAACGGTGGATGATGAGATGTGATACAGTAGAGAAATATTATCCGATTGCACACAGCTAATATACGATCGTGCCACCACCCAGCTAGAGAACACTGTGGTATTAGAACACAGAGAGTACATTAGAGATATATGACATACCTGCTCTAGGTGAGCGTCAATGATATCACCATCTTCCATTTCCATCTGATGATGCGTCAGCGTGCGAGCGCCAATCATTCTCTGAGCATCAGTAGAGCACTCACATCCATAGGTGTGTTTTCAGGCCGCAATCTTTTGCCATCGTAGATGAACTTAAACGTCCCTGAAGGGTTGACCGTGAGTACAAAACTTCTTCAACTTTCGGGAAGCAGCCCGCTGCTCACCTGATTCTTTTTGGAACCGTTTCTGGTGCACGTCATGCGAATTGATGAAAGAGCAAGATTTGATGCAACGATCATGTGCTCACCTCTGCTGCATCAAATATCTTCTTAAACGACATGTTGTGCTTCACCTTCACAGTGATTTCTGGCCACGGGTTGTCAATACCCGTCGAACGCGTCGGAATAACATGTAAAGAAGACTGACGGGTACCCTCATAGTTAATGACCAAGCTCAGTTTCGGTTTGACATCCTCAGTTTCTTCAGACATATCTGTACACACAATCGGTTGAAGGCAGTGGTAAAAGGAATGGGGTTCTGGTATAAAACGACACTAGCCTGTGGTCTTGGCCGTTTAGTAACGCGTACAAACGCGTGCATTTCAGAAGCCACTGGTTTTCCCACCCTCACGTGGCTTTTTAGCGAATAGGTGCTGTGCCACGATGTCAAGGGGGATCAGTGTACACATCCATCACGATGAAGGGATCTCGCACAGAACCGTTGAGGCTGTTGAGGTGATACGCTAGTATTAAACTCGAGTATATCAGATGTTCATGCACCATACTTTATATATTGGTCTTAAATTTAAATAAATCATGTGTCAGACAAACAAGTGTGCGAATTATGAGTTGTTAGAAACAAAGGGGTATTTTTTCAAGATAAATTGCAGGTATACATCATTACGACAGGACGTCTACGTCGAACAGAACGATGTTCCGACAATCGGACAATAAAAGAATTACAGTAGAAAAATGATCTTGCAGACTATAAAGCACTCCTGGGCGATGCAAATATTTACGAGAACTTCCATCTACAAGTGATAAATGAGACATGAACTTCCTTGAAGGTAGCTTACTTACTTGTTGCCACAGTTCACGCATCTGTAGATGAGACGAAAGGTGAGTATGTCTTGTACAACAAGTAAAGGTCACGTACGTCACGAAAGTCTAGAAAAACACATTCATAAACTTTAGTCTGATTTCCATGAAACACATTTACTCACTGTCATTGGCTCGTCGGCGCTTCTGGTCTGTGCCTGGCGATAGCGACACTTGCGCTACAAACGATGAGATACCAAGCCACCAAATGAAACGAAAGCATCTTACTTGCTTGCATCTTCCACACTGGAAGCCTTCCGTTTCGGCTTCTTGTTCGCCAGCTCCCAAGGACTTAAAGAAATTTTCCTCCTTTATTTTTTGGTCTGCCGCTCGTCGTTCTTCCGAAGACATTTCCTGGAACAAATCAGCTTAAAAAATCGATCTCATGATGCCTGACATACCTCGCTTGTCATTTTGCTGAACTTCTCCGCCGAAAGATCGCCGCTGACAATGTTCTCTCGCAGACTTGGATTGCCCTTGTCCTTGAGGTTGACGTACGAAGAACGGATCTTGCCCTTGTATGCAGCGTTGGTACTGCCAAACTGTGCAAAAACAGCGGCCTCCACAGCTTTTGCTCGGCTCATAATTAAATCACTGGCTGTTTTCAGGGTCAGTTGAGAGCCAGATAGTGAAGTTGAAGTCTGGGATCAACTCACGAGCACCAGAATCACAAGCAAGGCCATCATAAATGAGTTCCGTGCACTTGTCCCGCGTATTGTCGCCCGTACCGGACGCCTTTGCACCATCTCCTTTCGCAGTACGAGGTTCTAACTTTCCGTTCACTGGGGCGGGGGTAGCAGCGTTGGATGGTGTGACCGAAGCAGATCCCTTGCGAGCTTTATGAGAGGATAGGATTGATAGCCATGGTCATCATAAGGATTTAGTAGCATATGTGGATCGGACTCACTTGGTGCTGCCTTGCCGTTCGCAGGCGTCCCCGCCTTTGAGCCTGAACCTCCTTTAGCGCGCTCCACCTCATTTTTCCACTTCTTCACGATCTCTCTGGCGAGTTCGGAGACCTCTTTTGCCTCATGGGTCCGCAATTTTCCGACAGCAAGCCCCGCTTTGCTTTCCTATGAATTCACACCAGCCTGTGAGTCAAAACAGAAGGCAAAATCCGAGCATGAATACCTACCCTTAAGATTGCTTCATTTACTTGAAAGTCTTTCTTCAAGATTTGCAGAATTGATACCTTTTCCTACACGAGGGTCGTCAGCAAACCAAAATACAAGCATTGACCTAGAAAGATTTGTACACACCTCTGTTGAAGTATTTTGGAGCTGTTTTACGAGCTTCTTAAGCTCGGCTGCTGCTGCTTCAGACATGACTGACGAAATGACGCCTAATGTCTACGACTATGTTACTTCAAGCGCTATTCAATCCTTCTTAAACACCTAAACCAAGACCAACGAAACGGTCTTAAGCATGAAAGCTCTTTACTTCAAAGTTCAGATAAGCGAACCACGCCTTTGATCGCCTTTCTCGTAAACAAACAAACAATGGTAATCAAACCGGTCACCTGCCACTGCCAGTGGCAGACTGGGCAGTGACCGCCGACAATTCAGTATTATCAATGAGTACAGCATATGCTCTTCCGCCGCTGGATTCTTTACTGAAGAGGAGTGCAAAACGCACGAGAGACATATTTGCATCATGTCCAAATGATGGGATGAAGGAAGATGAGAAGAGGTGTGTGACGAGTTCTGGGATGCCGAGCACATTTGCTGAAGAGATTTTTTAGTGCGCGGATACGTTTGTCGGTGAAGATTAACGATGAATACCGTGATTTCAAAGAGCTTCCTCCTGCATTACTTGCTCAACAGGGCCCTATTGGACCTGCTCGGCCAAAGGAGCAGACAAAGTCTATGGCACTCATTGCCACAATAGACAACACACCTAAAGTACAACCGTCCACGTTTGTTACGTCCAATAAGCTCTCCGAGGCATTGACCCTACACAAAACAACTCGTACCATCAAGCCAACATACCATGCTCCGTGGAAGCTCGTCCGTGTAATATCTGGTCATCTGGGTTGGGTTCGTAGTGTAGCGGTCGAGCCAGGAAATCAATGGTTCGCTACTGGCGCTGGAGACAGAGTTATTAAAATATGGGACTTGGCTTCGGGGGAGTTGAAGCTTTCTTTGACCGGTCATATTTCCACTGTCCGAGGGCTGGCTGTCTCACCGAGACACCCGTACTTGTTTTCGTGTGGTGAGGACAAGGCGAGTCATTCTATCACCCGCCAATCTCGTCTTGTTAATCATCACTCCCTTTAGATGGTCAAGTGCTGGGATCTCGAAGCCAACAAAGTTATCCGACATTATCATGGTCATCTTTCAGGTGTTTACTCGTTGAGTTTACACCCAACGTTGGATGTATTGGTCACATCAGGTCGTGATGCCTCAGCTCGTGTCTGGGATATGCGTACAAAGGCCCAGATTCATGTTCTCGCGGGACATTCCGCAACAGTAGCGGACGTTAAGTGCCAAGAATCTGATCCACAGGTCATCACTGGAAGTATGGACTCGACAGTTAGGTACGTCAAATTTTACCCGATTTCACACATTGGCTGATACTGCCTTGGTTAAGGCTGTGGGACCTAGCAGCTGGAAAAACAATGGTCACCCTCACCCATCACAAAAAATCTGTAAGGGCCCTGGCAATTCACCCGACAGAATATTCCTTTGCATCAGGTTCTGCAGGCGGTAATAATATAAAAAAGTGGAAGTGCCCGGAAGGTGCATTTGTACACAACTTCTCCGGTCATAACGCTATTATAAATACGCTTTCTGTCAACGCGGAAGGCGTATTTTTCTCTGGTGGTAGGTTACCATATCCTATTCACTTTCCTCAAATTTGAATCAATCGCTTAGGTGACAATGGCACACTAACGTTCTGGGATTATAATACGGGGACTCCATTCCAAAATCTTGATGACGTGCCTCAGCCCGGTTCCCTCGAGGCGGAAGCTGGTGTCTTTTGTTCGACCTTCGATATGACCGGAACACGGCTCATCACTGGTGGCGCCGACAAGACCATCAAGGTTGGTCGGGTAATTAAAAACGCGCATAACTTTGCTTATTAATCTTGTGCAGGTTTATGCCGAGCAGTCGCAATGATTGCTACCCATATGTATTTTTTTTCGCTACAGAGTCTTGTTCGCTGGTACATGGAACCACCAGCATGATACGTGCAGGAGGCAGTGAATGACAATATTGATAACAAGAGTCAACGCTAAGGGTTCCTCAGGGTCTTGCATAGGCGATTGCTCGTATCTAAGAAAGTCAGGGCTAATCAAGGCATTTCCGAGGACCGAGACAAAAGGACCATATCTGTGAGCTTTACAAGATCAATTTATTATTTATAGCCCCAAGTCTGTATTCGAACTCGTATCCACCTGGTTGGCAGGACTTTTAAATTCTTCTCGCGCTAGCTCGGTTTCGCCCAAAGTGACAATTGGCGGTGTAGTGCGAGAGATGTTAGAATCAGCCCCAAGAGAATTGAAATGTGAAGATGGATTCATGCTTTCAGAGAGGAAATACAGACGGAGCACGATGTACAAGGTCAGACGCAAGCATTGGAGCCCGTCGATAACAAAAAAAAAAGATATACAAATGGTCCGTTCAAGAGTCCCGGGAGAGAGACGTCTAAAAAGAGTAAGAAATCAGACATTTTGTACGCAAGGAAGATTTACAGAGTCATCTGTAGAGGGGTATGTAGGTACCCCTCTACAGATTGAAAAACTTACAGACGGGGTGTTGACAGCGACTTTCCTATTGCAATTTGGCTATATGGTTAAGGCATGAGGATGAAGAGAAACTTATCTGGGAACCCTTACCAGGAAGGCACCCATTTGCGTGTCACTGCATAGAAGAAAACAATGCGATACCGCGGAGCATGGGCTGGCATCGAGTTTGTCCCTGAGCATACGAGGACGAAAGTGTTTGGCAGCACCATACACCAACTGTGTATAAAAGCGGCTCGGCTCTAAAAACTTCATCAATACTACTCCACCATGAAATTCACTTCACTCACCACTATTATCATTTCTGCCGCAGCAATGGCTGGAATAGCTATCGCATCTGAAGACTTGACAATAGATCCCATTGGCTTTCCCTGCTCCCCCAGCAGTAAGCACTCTTGCGGCCCACGTGCAGACCTTAGACTACGTACTTACGATTACCAACAGATTCATACCGCTGCGAGAAGGCCTTCGGGACTTTTAACAACGGCAACGATTTCGCGTATTACTGCGGACTTAATGGCAAGATCGCAAAATATGTAAAATGTGACTGCAAGAACTGTTGTGTCCAGCTACCTGGTTACCAGTTCAACTGTCCGCACCACGAAGTGAGCCTGTCTTTCCATGCTGCCTTTCGAGTCCGAGTGTTGATATGCTTGATTAGCCAGTTGTGCGAACTCTGTAACGTGGCATGGGGATATTTAATTCGGTCTCCGGTCTCCGGTCAGCGAGTTCAGGCTCAGCGACAATTTATGTTGCATCAATATCGCTTGAATTGCCAGAGTTTCGCCACCTGACTTGTGTTATGTGGCGGCGTCCGCCTTATGTCAATTTCAAATCCCATCATGATCCATGTCAAGCTTCCTCACGGGCCTCAGGCCTCAGCCATGCCGCCTCAGCATGCTAATCATATTAAAGTTACTATTCTGATTCATGTCTTGTATTAGAAAACCTATTACATATGCAATCCGAGTCTAGGCTCTGTTCTAACTTCTGGCTAAGTATGTCCGTAATAAATTCGTTGAGAAATGGTGGAGATCGTGTTTTTAGCGTGACAGCAGCAAAAATCGCGGACTGGTGTCACCTGCCGTGGCTGCCGATGTCGGACATTAAATTTAACAGCGCATGTCGTTGCGACCTCATCACTATTGCCGGCGCTCTTTCGCTACCCGGAGATGGGACAATGATGGAACTGACAGGACGAATTAAAGATTATCTTGCAGGAAATCCTGAGTGCGCCAGTCAGCCAAGATTTATGGGACTTCTTGGGAACAATTTCAAACGAGCGAGTGCCGTTAGTACATATAGCGTCGGCAGTTTCAAATTCGAGTCAACCACGCACTCAACCCCACATTCAAGTCACAGACTTTACAATCCACCTAGTACTAGTATGTATCAATACCTACATCCATACACTACATTCCCGAGCTTTCAGCATCATTTGACACAGTGTTAAAATTTTTCATCTAATGGTTCTATAGCTATACAGTTGCGGACAGGCGAAGTCCGCAAATTTACAGACCGAATTTTCTGGGATGCACAACTTAACGGAAAGTGTTAGAAGCAGTGTTTTCATAGACTAATGGACATCTAGAATACATTTGCACGAGCCTGATTTCTCATGGCTGCCATTTTGACATTTCCAGTGTCCAAAATTTGGCGTGCCCCCTAAAAATTCGCTAAAAATATGGAAAAATGTGCAATCGATTGCTTTCGCTGAGTTGTCTTTGAATCGATAATCAGAAAAACATGAGTCCGTCAAAAAATGGCATGGGAAAAAACCTGTACAATTGACAATTGAACTCATCATGGCTCGCGGCCGTCCCAGAAAAAAAGCACGAAACATCACCGGTCTTCGACATCAAGTATCGCAAAGTGTTTCTCCTGCATCTGCATTGGGTTCGGCGGGCTCGACTCGAGAATCAAGTCCTTGTCAAACGGAATCAGGCTGGCAGTCTGATTTGGAGGATGAGACACTTACAGTGGCTTTCGATGGATTAAAGATCAACTTCGAGCAAGAATATGAATATGTTGACCTGTGGATCAACAGACTCGGATGAATCGGACATTGATGAAGAGGTTGAACTGGATGTGTTGAATGACGAAGAATTTGGGAAGAAGCTTGCAGAGATGGCAGCAACAGAAGATGGGAAGGATCCTGACTGGATTCCTGAAAGGCTGCAAAGGAAGATGCAAAAAGCTGCAGCGAAGCGCAAGCGTGAGTGCAAAAGCAACAAAAAATACCATACAACTCACCTCCCTGAAGCACGACCTGCAACCTATGCTAAGGGCCCCGATGTCATGAGCAAGTCCAAGCGGACACAGCAACGCTATCAGAAAAGTTGGAGGGGCCAAACATCACTCAGTTCATTCGGATTTCAGCAAACGCGAGGCTCCATTGCTCCTGGTGCACTCTCTGACTCATCAGATGCACCAGTTAGTGAACCAGCAGAGCTGGCATTCAAGTCAAGCCCTTTGATAATCCTGCCTCGTGCACGAAGTGTTTCGATGATGTCAGATCCAAGTTTTGTCGATGATCGAGACTGCTGCCAGTGATTCGGATGAGACCAATGCTGTGCATGACAACACGACAAATGAAAATGACAATCCGGAAGATATCTCAGGCGAGGGTGATGCAGAGGAGTGGGAACAAGAGCTCGACAGCACAGTTGCATCCAATACCGAAATTCGTGACTGGAAAACACTTCGCAATCAAATCCAGAATGATCTTCGAGCTGGGCAGAAAGCTTTACCCCTTTCTCGTATCAATCAGCTTCTTATTCTATCCAACTTCGCTACTCTTCGTCTCAAAGGTGCCTCCCGCATTGGTGCCAGTTTAGAGATTGCTCGTCAGTGGCATGACGGGAATGGCAACTGGTTTGCACGTCGAGTCCGTGCACTGGCCCGTCACTACCAAATATTCGAACAGCTCCCTGTTGAAAGGCGAGGTGGTAGCAAGAATGCTCGGTCCTTCTTGCATGACGAATCAGTGCAGAATCGTGCACGAACGTGGCTATCAAATTTGCCAACAGGAACTGTAACACCACAAGCTCTGCAAAGTGCAGTAACGACAACAATCTTTCCTGAACTGGGTATTGTTCCCAAGAACCCGATTAGCGAACAGCACAGCTCGACGGTGGTTGATAAAGCTTGGGTGGCAGGAAAACTATGATAAGGAAAGGAGTTTACATGGATGGTCACGAGCGAGAAGATGTTGTGAAGTATCGACAGGAGGTTTACCTGCCAGCAATGGCAAAGTTTGAGGCACGGATGGTTCGATTTGAAGGACCAGAGTTGACGAGAATTGATCCAATACTAAATCAAGGAGAACGTCAGATCAAGCCATACTGGCATGACGAATGTTGTTTTCACGCCAACGACAATGCTCGAAATGCTTGGTGAGCCTTCTGTGATGGTCATGGTGATACTGCAGCTTATTTTTCTCGTACAAGGTTAAAGCCCGACGAGCAACCTCTACGCAAGAAGGGACGTGGACGTCTGATTCACGTGTCTGATTTCATCAATGAGGAACATGGTCGGCTCATCTTGCAAGATTCTGACAGCACAATCCTAAAAGATGCCCGAAAAATCATTTATCCTGGTGCCAACGGTGACCCTTGGTGGACACACGAAAACCTGCTCGAACAGATGAAATCAGCAATTGAAATCCACGAGGAAGTCAGCAGCCCAGGTTGCCAAGCTCTCTTCATTTTTGATAACTCATCAGCCCACGCATCTCTTCCTCCCGATGCTCTCAAAGCATTCAACATGAACAAGTTTGATGGTGGCAAGCAGCGTCGGCAGCGCGACACAGTCATCCCTCTAAATAATCCTGATATCTCGAAGCGCGGACTCGTGCAAAAGATGACTAATGCAAAAGACGAACCAAAGGGCCTGAAAACTGTTCTCGAGGAGCGTGGATTTAATGTCCAAGGCTTGCGTGCGAAGTGCTCTCCTGTTTGTCCAATCGATAACAAAAGTTGCTGTATGGCACGACTCCTCAGTCAACAAGATGATTTCTCGTGTCAGACATCGATGCTCGAGGAGTTGATTAGAAGCAAGGGTCACGAGTGTATTTTTCTGCCGAAATTTCACTGTGAACTGAATCCGATCGAGATGGTAAGTGGTCCGTATATCCGAAGTTAACTCATAGCCTTAACTGTTGAGGCAGTACTGGGGCTGGTGCAAATACCGTTACCGCGAGGCATCAAAACCGAGCTTTGCAACAGCCAAGAAAGTGGCGTGGGAAATCCTTGATTCCTGTCCAGTCGAAGTTATCTGGCGGTTTATCAACAGATCGTACCGTTTTATGAGTGCATACAGAATAGGTTTGACTGGGAAAGCAGCAGAATGGGCTGTGCGCAAACAGAGACAGCACCATCAGGTTTCGCAGCGTGCGATGATGGCAATCGAAGCAGTTCTGTCATAGTTTTATTGACATGTCATGAAGAAAGTATCATACCAGACGTCAAAAAATTTGGCGTGCCAAAAATGTCGTGGGAAAAACCTCGGAGCAGTATTTTCACTGCCTGAGTTTGGATCGGGCCTCAGTTTGGCCTGAAAAAATCACATGCAGGCCCTACAAAATTTGCGGACTTCGCCTGTCCGCAACTGTATACTAATTCTTCGTACGTACTGTAGCTCACAGACTTACTAGTAGCGTCCTTAGTAATCAGTTGCTCAAGAACTTCTTAACGTCTGCCGAACGGACTGTGAATTCGGCGGGTGTGACTGGTTGTTACTATTCATGACATGAGTGTGACTCACGAAACAATGGACCGTCACGGAGGTGTAGTAAGTGATAGTATGGCAGAGTCGTGTCAAAATAGCTATGCCCCTTCGACCGAGTTTGCTCGACTCAAGGATATTCGTAATGAAGAAAAAATGATGGACACGGACTTTGCCTCAGACTGGGATGTGGATGGGAAGGAGTTTTTTTGGAAGAGATAGCAATCGACACGAAGATGGGACTTGTAATATTGATTCTTTATGGCTGTAGCCTGTCGGGTGCCATTTAAACAACCGTGTTTCTGTCAACTACCACATTGGCAAAACATAATTCTGCCAGTTCTGCCCACAACACTAGCCCAGTCTGGTCACTCATTTGCGTGTCACCGCATAGAAGAAATTGAAAGAATGCTGCGGAGCATGAGCCGGCATCCGGTTTGTCCCTGAGCATACGACGATGGAACGTGTTTGGCTGCACCACACATCAATCGCATATAAAAGCCGTTCTACTCGTTTCGTCTCAGACAACACCATCAATACTCCACCATGAAATTCAATTCACTCACCACTATTGTCTTTCTGCCAAAACAATAGCTTGGAATGGCTATTGTATCTGAAGACTTCACGATAACACCCATGGGCCTACCTGCGGTCCCCAGAGTGAGTACTCTTACGGCCTACGTGCAGACCTTAGACCCCTTACTTACGGTTATCCACAGGTACAATACTGTGCTCGTCGGGCATCAAAGGTTGGAACAACGACAACGATTTCGGGTATTTCTGCGGACCCATAGGCTTGATCATACCATTTACAGCATGCCCCTGTGAAAACTGCTGTGTCGTGATTGATAATTAGGATAACTTCATCTGTGAAACCTGAGTGAACCTCCCATTCCCTGCTACCTTTCGAGTCTGACTGTTAATGTGCTTGATTAGCATGCTGTGCGCAAGACGGCGTGAAGGAGTGCTAAAACGTAAAATCAATTACCTTGGTCACTCTCAACTGACAGTTGTAGCTGTGGTGTTCCACAACGACACACCCGCGCAAAAAAGCCAAATAGCAGTGGTCGCGCATCCCATAAATACTGGACGAAGAAGATCATCCGATTGTGCGCTGTCTGTGGGTGAACGATGAAGAAAGTGGAGCATATTTGAATGGAATCACATACCAGACGCCAAAGATGCTGTCACTTGCGATGGAGAGGACCTAAGTATCACACGCGGCTTTTCTGCTGCCTTTGCGTGGACGAGTATGAGATGAGTGCTTTCTGTCGTACCTCGCGTATTTCTGGATGCTTTCTCCTGGACTCGCTGGCAAGGAAATTTAGACGAAGGTATAGTAAGTGGACGCTGGCGGGTTATCCGGGTCATTGTAAACATAAGTATACTTGCAATTCAGTCACTAGGCCCGGGACTCGGAAGGCTAGTGATCTCATCTCGTCCGTTATTCTGAACCAGATTTAGATAAATCCCGACAAATTCCAGCAGGTTTCTGTGAATTATCAGAGGAACACAGCTCAGTACGCAGAAATTAAATATTGAAAGAAATTATCAACATGCATGAGCGCCGGGACAAGTGTATTATTATGGGTGGTGATATTACATAATCCAGTTGTTTTCAAGTCGATACCGAACATCGTTTAGCTATACTTAGTTTTGCAATGGAGTGGCCAGTGAGAGACGTCAATTTAAAGAGGCAGCACAGGTTCGGGACCGAACAGAATCATACGGCACGCGTTGTGATATATTGACCGGATGGAAGCGCAACATCATCTACCAACGCCTTTGTGGAAGGGAAAACGGGAAAGTGACACTCCTTCCTCTGGCTTTGTACCAACCAGTACTAGTAAGTCAGTGCAAATCGCACGAGAGTCGAGCTTCCTGGACCGTGCAAGATAAATGACAATGTCATACATTTCTTCGGAATCCGAGAGTCAGATATGTATCAAGATATCAAGGCAGGATATGAAGAACAACGACGAGAAGGTCAGAGTGTGGAAGTTATTGGATGTTCCCAAAATGGGTGGTAGGTGGCCAAAAATGTGCTGGGAATGACACAAGGATATCGTTAAAATTGTGGGGGTAGACCCTTGTTGAGTTCCAGATGGTAATGAAATGGTACCAGGGAGTTGATGCTACAGATACGATGCAAGCTCGTCATAGTCACAGCACAAAATCGTTTATATCTACCATAGAAAGCAGGCCGGTTGGTACTTGGGTGTCGTTGCCAACAATTATTCATTGGGAGTACGTTACTCGAGATCTGAATCTCCCTCAGAATCACTAGAATCCGTGTTATCCTGTTCAAGGAGTTGTCAAATAGTGAGATTGACTAGCAAGATGTGACACTCACGTTGATGTACACCGGCACCTCTTCACCATCCTCATCGAGAGGCTGCCACGGGAGGGGAGGGGCAACCCATCTAGTACGCTGATCAGTTAACCATAACGTCAGCCAAATGGTCGCACTCACAAATTTTCGTCGGTGGATGATGATGCCCGCTTTTTGTTGGGAAGCGTGACATGCAGAAGTTCATACAAAGGAGTAAAGCAATGCTCCGGCCTGCTTCCGCTGCGTGTCAACCCAGCTTGTGCGTCACTCCACCATTTCATCTCAGTCTTTGCACCAGCAGTGACCACGGGGGCTACAACGGGGGCGGAAGCTAGAAGAGCGATGCTGATATTATCTCCGCCTGCACCTAAATGAGTATATTAGTCTCAGACGGCATAGCGCACTGACTTTTATCTGAGAGGTGCAAGGTGTAGGAAGGACAATAAAAGACCTTGGCAACGAGATGCATTGACTGAAGGAGTTTAACGCTTGAGAGCTTCCTAAGGACTTCTGAAGCAATGATTTTCATGCGAGGTTTATCCATGAGCAAGACAGCGCCAGTAGTTCCTTTTTTGACCTTCCATGTTCCTTTGATACCGGCTGTGGCAATCCCAGGCACACCTCTGATGGGTTAAAGCGGGTCGAAATGCAACATCAGAACTGATGACTTCTTGACTCACGCGTGAGATTCAATGTTTAAGTCGAATCTTTTAACGTTCGTCGACCAAATCATGAATTCAGACTCTTCCGGACAGTCTCTGGGTAGATGCTCGTCAGACTCGGGGTCGATACCCACATCGCGGAGATACGACTGGAATTCGTTGGAGTAGACGGAACCTTGAGGTAAAAAGTTGCCCGTGGCTTTGTCAATCCTTCCGTATGACCCAACCTGCTCGACGTCAACATACAAACTAAAGACGACGTGAGCCACTGATCAGACGCACCAAAATCTCCGAGGGTGGGTCCCAGTTGGGATACTTGCTTGTCGTATCGAATATTAGCTGGACGAACTTGCGTTGAGGATTCGACTTGTTCCACATCTGTAGCGAGTATATGGTTTTCCGGTGAGTCACCGTGAGTGACAATATTGAGGACTTATAATGATAATAAAAACAGTGAGGCAGTGCATCGCCGTGTGACAGGCACCCGAAACCCACGAGTGAGAACGTTATGATGGTTCATGATCATGGATCGCGCAAAATAAATGCCAATGTTATATATTCCTTTGAAATCCAAGAGTCAGATATACGTATCAAGATATCACCAGATAAACACTCGGCAGGATGAAGAACAACGACACGAGTGTAACAGAGTGACTCGGTATTCAGGGGTAAAAGTGATGTGCAAACCCATCTTCATGTGCATTACACCCAAACTTATCTACTTTGTCTTATCATTCCATCTGCATATGAGAAGATTACTCAGGACTGGGTCATGAAGGCACGAGTTACGCAGGAACAACTCACAAATCCAAAAATAACTTCCACAGAATTGTAAACATGATTCCTTGGAGGCCATTGGCCAAGATACGGGTTTTCAGTCCCCGCCCGAACAAACCCCTGAGGCCATCTGCTGCGATTACGGCACGGGCAGCATCGGTATATCCAATTCGGGTAGCATTGACTTGTCGGTAGGTCTTCAGCACGCGGAGAGAGTTAGAAATGGTGTCAGAGGCGATGGAAGCTGCAAAGCCGATTACAGCTGAACGGAAGAGTTTCTGTAGCAGAGTTGCTGGAAGTGGAAGGACCGCGTTGAGATAGTTATAGGTCCCGAACCACTGGGTAAAGAATGAGTAATGAATGCATGTCCCAAAGTAAAGTGCCTACTGGGTAGTGACCGACGAATGTGGCAGCGGCGGTCGCGAGAGCGCCATACCACAGGCTGCCAATGCCGTATTTTTTGACCTAGGAAAACGTCAGAACAAGCGATTACCAAATGCGTGGAGATATACCCTGATTCTCAGTAATGCGATGCCTTCTTTACCCTGCGTCTGCATTGTCGTCTTGATCGTGTCAACTGGGGTCAATATCATGCGGAAGCAAGCCGCAGCAACACTCGCGAACACTGTCTTTATAGGCGTGGGCAAGGTCTTCATATATGAATTACTCTGAAGGAGTGCGAGAATGCCTGCATTGGCAGCGGTGTCGCCAAAGCGGGACACTGGCCCTTGAACCAGAGCTGCGGTAAGGCCTTGGTAATACCGCACCCAGCCGCCATCAGCGTATAAGATCTTGGTAGCTTGTGTCATCGTTGTGCCGTATCTGTACTGGTAATTCATGATCGTGCGCAGAGGCTGCATGATTTTCAGCGAAAGTCGGAGACATTCGGTATAAAGATCATACCATGAGCGTCAAGACCTGCAACACCATAGCTACCAGGACATTGAACCTGCGGCAGAGATGTTCCAACGAATAGATTTACTTACCCGCAGCACCACTTAACCCTCCTCCTAGCGCACTCATCAATGCTTTGCCAAGGTCAAACTAACGACAACGTTGGTCATGAGGAAGAAAAGGAACATGCGAGCAGACTATGACTTACATTCACATCATCAGCGTCAATGAAGCCCTTGATGAATGTGGCCAATATAAACAATCCTAGCAATGTCAGAAGGCCATAGACGATTAGTTGCCTCGTGGTCCATGGCTCTTTCAGACTCGGAGTCTCGTCTGTCAAGGTAAGCGCTTCTTCATCCTGAGTGCGACTTGCGTCTGAAGGGTTATCATAACTTGGCGGCTTCGAGTTGGACAACAAAGGTTGCTCCTCGGTAACGTTAATCCCGGCAGACATGAGTGATTAGGATATCGGACGAAGGTCGCACACTGGCCATGATAACGAGATTGCTGACGAATGCGTTGCGAATGCGGAATATTCTCAGAAGACTTATTATAGCCCTCCGCGTGCACTTTGGATAAAAATTAGCACTATGCTCATGGTCGAGCGCAAGTGTCAAGCCTTCGTAACCTGAGTCTGACTTATGCTCACGATGCTCCGACTTGGCGTCCAAGGAGGTGACTTCCATGATGCATCTCCAACCATCACCGGTCAACGATCAGTTCCATGCTATCAAAAAAATTGGTGGTGCGCGATGATTGTGTCTGCTACCTAGTACAACTTGAAGCAAGTTGAAGGAGGTCGGGTACAGTTGCGGACAGGCGAAGTCCGCAAATTTTGTAGGGCCTGCATGTGATTTTTTCAGGCCAAACTGAGGCCCGATCCAAACTCAGGCAGTGAAAATACAGCTAAAAACACTGCTCCGAGGTTTTTCCCACGACATTTTTGGCACGCCAAATTTTTTGACGTCTGGTATGATACTTTCTTCATGACATGTCAATAAAACTATGACAGAACTGCTTCGATTGCCATCATCGCACGCTGCGAAACCTGATGGTGCTGTCTCTGTTTGCGCACAGCCCATTCTGCTGCTTTCCCAGTCAAACCTATTCTGTATGCACTCATAAAACGGTACGATCTGTTGATAAACCGCCGGATAACTTCGACTGGACAGGAATCAAGGATTTCCCACGCCACTTTCTTGGCTGTTGCAAAGCTCGGTTTTGATGCCTCGCGGTAACGGTATTTGCACCAGCCCCAGTACTGCCTCAACAGTTAAGGCTATGAGTTAACTTCGGATATACGGACCACTTACCATCTCGATCGGATTCAGTTCACAGTGAAATTTCGGCAGAAAAATACACTCGTGACCCTTGCTTCTAATCAACTCCTCGAGCATCGATGTCTGACACGAGAAATCATCTTGTTGACTGAGGAGTCGTGCCATACAGCAACTTTTGTTATCGATTGGACAAACAGGAGAGCACTTCGCACGCAAGCCTTGGACATTAAATCCACGCTCCTCGAGAACAGTTTTCAGGCCCTTTGGTTCGTCTTTTGCATTAGTCATCTTTTGCACGAGTCCGCTGTCTTAATAACCGAGGGTCTTATATAAAGTCGTGTAAATGTAATGACACCACAATTACACTTTGGATAAGACTGCTTGCCAGTCCTCGATTAACACGGTCTACGACTTTTCCTATTTCGTGGTAGATAACGTGTGAGTTCTTGGGAGGCTCGCTAAACTAATCTTTGTCAAGATCAACCTAGCCGGAGCTTTACTTTTCTTTATTGAAACTCAAATCTCTTGTCTAGGAATAAGCTTCTAGACACGTAATTCGGTTTCTGGAATGTATTTGCCTAGGAAATCTCCTTCTAGGCTCTGGACTTGGATACTGGAACTAGTGAGACGTGGTCTCAAATATACGAAATATGACCAAGATCGCTTGGTCTATGGACACCTGACTGTGAGACAATGGTCTCAAATATATGATATATGTTCAAGATTGCTTGAACAAAGGGGACTATAACTTGACCAAGATCGCTTGGTCTATGGGACAACTAGTGAGACGTGGTCTCAACAATATGATAGATGACTAAGATCGCTTAGTCAAAGGGCACAGAGCAATGAGACAAAGGGGTCTCAAAGACAATATATGTGACCAAGAACAGCTTGGTCTATAGCACTAAATAAGTTTCTAAGGTAAGAAACTTATAATCTCAAGGGAATTCTTTTCCCTGCACTTGTCTCACTTCAAAGGGACTAACTTTGCAAGTGAAATATCTGAGAGGCAGATTGCTACAAATGGGAGATCATATTTTTTTTGGGGGAGAATGGGCTCTCCTTATATACATTTTGTGTGGGAAAGTAACCTAGGTTCACAAACAATAAAAAATAAGGAGGACCAATCAAAATATTGGGTCAAACCCAATAAAAGAATAAAATACAAGTGAAAGATGGAGCTATGACATCATTGTGGAGCAGAACATTCTGGAATGTGGAGTAATGACATCATTGTGGAGCAAAAGATTCCAGAACCTTCCATGTGTGAGTCAGAGTGAGTCATTGTGGAGCAGAATATTCTAGAAGGAAATGACATCATGAATGATGTCATTGTAGAGTAGAATAATCTAGAGCTTGATGACATAATATCTTTCAACAGAATACCTGCAGGAGTATCTGTGGAGTCTTATGACATCATAATGACATCATACCCTATGGGTACAATTTTATGAAGTGTCAGGTGAGTCAAAGCATCCTAATGAAAAAGTAAAGTAAAGAAACACTAGAGAAAAGTAGGTAGCAAAAATAAGACAGTTGGCAGGAATTGAAACACAGTCAAAAAAAATAATGCAGTTGGCAGGAATTGAAACACGGTCTTTTTGGATAGGTTTTTTATTGGCTTTGTACTTTTCTCTATGGTTTTCTCTAGCCAAAGTGAATAAGCCAAAGGCAAGGCTATACCTTAACCTTCATTTCCCTTCTCACATCAACTAGGTCTAAATGTGATTCCCATCTCACATTAGACTTTTTCCGTCAAAACGTATTCAGATCATGAAACTTGGGGAAAACTAGAAATATGGACCATGGTTTGAAACCAAGGTATGGGTTGACTAGTCTGAGGACTAAGCTAGCAGACTTTATCTTTTGAGGGTCACCTAGTATTCATGTCCATGCATGATTCCCACATCATGCAGGACACCGCGCTTCGAGATATCAGGATTATTTAGAGGGATGACTGTGTCGCGCTGCCGACGCTGCTTGCCACCATCAAACTTGTTCATGTTGAATGCTTTGAGAGCATCGGGAGGAAGAGATGCGTGGGCTGATGAGTTATCAAAAATGAAGAGAGCTTGGCAACCTGGGCTGCTGACTTCCTCGTGGATTTCAATTGCTGATTTCATCTGTTCGAGCAGGTTTTCGTGTGTCCACCAAGGGTCACCGTTGGCACCAGGATAAATGATTTTTCGGGCATCTTTTAGGATTGTGCTGTCAGAATCTTGCAAGATGAGCCGACCATGTTCCTCATTGATGAAATCAGACACGTGAATCAGACGTCCACGTCCCTTCTTGCGTAGAGGTTGCTCGTCGGGCTTTAACCTTGTACGAGAAAAATAAGCTGCAGTATCACCATGACCATCACAGAAGGCTCACCAAGCATTTCGAGCATTGTCGTTGGCGTGAAAACAACATTCGTCATGCCAGTATGGCTTGATCTGACGTTCTCCTTGATTTAGTATTGGATCAATTCTCGTCAACTCTGGTCCTTCAAATCGAACCATCCGTGCCTCAAACTTTGCCATTGCTGGCAGGTAAACCTCCTGTCGATACTTCACAACATCTTCTCGCTCGTGACCATCCATGTAAACTCCTTTCCTTATCATAGTTTTCCGCCACCCAAGCTTTATCAACCACCGTCGAGCTGTGCGTTCGCTAATCGGGTTCTTGGGAACAATACCCAGTTCAGGAAAGATTGTTGTCGTTACTGCACTTTGCAGAGCTTGTGGTGTTACATTTCCTGTTGGCAAATTTGATAGCCACGTTCGTGCACGATTCTGCACTGATTCGTCATGCAAGAAGGACCGAGCATTCTTGCTACCACCTCGCCTTTCAACAGGGAGCTGTTTGAATATTTGGTAGTGACGGGCCAGTGCACGGACTCGACGTGCAAACCAGTTGCCATTCCCGTCATGCCACTGACGAGCAATCTCTAAACTGGCACCAATGCGGGAGGCACCTTTGAGACGAAGAGTAGCGAAGTTGGATAGAATAAGAAGCTGATTGATACGAGAAAGGGGTAAAGCTTTCTGCCCAGCTCGAAGATCATTCTGGATTTGATTGCGAAGTGTTTTCCAGTCACGAATTTTGGTATTGGATGCAACTGTGCTGTCGAGCTCTTGTTCCCACTCCTCTGCATCACCCTCGCCTGAGATATCTTCCGGATTGTCATTTTCATTTGTCGTGTTGTCATGCACAGCATTGGTCTCATCCGAATCACTGGCAGCATCTCGATCATCGACAAAACTTGGATCTGACATCATCGAAACACTTCGTGCACGAGGCAGGATTATCAAAGGGCTTGACTTGAATGCCAGCTCTGCTGGTTCACTAACTGGTGCATCTGATGAGTCAGAGAGTGCACCAGGAGCAATGGAGCCTCGCGTTTGCTGAAATCCGAATGAACTGAGTGATGTTTGGCCCCTCCAACTTTTCTGATAGCGTTGCTGTGTCCGCTTGGACTTGCTCATGACATCGGGGCCCTTAGCATAGGTTGCAGGTCGTGCTTCAGGGAGGTGAGTTGTATGGTATTTTTTGTTGCTTTTGCACTCACGCTTGCGCTTCGCTGCAGCTTTTTGCATCTTCCTTTGCAGCCTTTCAGGAATCCAGTCAGGATCCTTCCCATCTTCTGTTGCTGCCATCTCTGCAAGCTTCTTCCCAAATTCTTCGTCATTCAACACATCCAGTTCAACCTCTTCATCAATGTCCGATTCATCCGAGTCTGTTGATCCACAGTCAACATATTCATATTCTTGCTCGAAGTTGATCTTTAATCCATCGAAAGCCACTGTAAGTGTCTCATCCTCCAAATCAGACTGCCAGCCTGATTCCGTTTGACAAGGACTTGATTCTCGAGTCGAGCCCGCCGAACCCAATGCAGATGCAGGAGAAACACTTTGCGATACTTGATGTCGAAGACCGGTGATGTTTCGTGCTTTTTTTCTGGGACGGCCGCGAGCCATGATGAGTTCAATTGTCAATTGTACAGGTTTTTTCCCATGCCATTTTTTGACGGACTCATGTTTTTCTGATTATCGATTCAAAGACAACTCAGCGAAAGCAATCGATTGCACATTTTTCCATATTTTTAGCGAATTTTTAGGGGGCACGCCAAATTTTGGACACTGGAAATGTCAAAATGGCAGCCATGAGAAATCGGCTCGTGCAAATGTATTCTAGATGTCCATTAGTCTATGAAAACACTGCTTCTAACACTTTCCGTTAAGTTGTGCATCCCAGAAAATTCGGTCTGTAAATTTGCGGACTTCGCCTGTCCGCAACTGTAGTAAAACCCATGGTAAAATTGTTTCGTTATGAACAAAATGAAGCTGACGGCATTTGTGTACAAATAATAGCAATCACTACTCGAACCCTGGTACCTGGTCCTGAGTCCCGTGTCATGAGTACATATAACCGCTTCGTACGATTTATATGTTGTCCGACCACCACGACCGAGACTGTCGAGTTTATACCAAATTTCACCCGCTCCAGTACCCCGCTATAACTTCACTATCATTAGAACGCTAGACATGAAGCTTTGAAGCTTGCGCTAAGGCACACAACGACGCAAATTTACGCCAGGATCAATCCATCACTGATCAATATAAGGTTGGTAGTGCAGAGCACATTGACATCGGTCGTTGCTCTCTGGATATTGCTATCTAATTGCAGGCGGGAACGTTGACATCTATTCGCATTAGCTCCGAAACTTGCTAAAAAGACTTTCTGGTTGCTTTACTGTCCCTGAAGCATCCTTTTTCTTCTTAGCTCTGTACGAAGTGGTCAGTAGCAATGGTCCAAATCACCTCTCTCCTCTGGCAGGTTCTTGTTACTGTCGCGCAAGGTAAATTTGATCCACTGATATCTATTAGTCGACTGACATCTTTTCCGCATCATGATCTAGCCCCTCCTGTTGCACGCAACGGTTCTCCAAATGCCCTTGCAGTCCGCCAGGTAAATACGAGCGACCTTCCTTCTCAATGTCAAAGCACGTGCCAAGTCATCAATACGATAAGTGTGAGTACGCCTGATAACTTGAACTTTTGACATCGCTTACTAGTCGACGCCCCTCCAGGACTGCGCTAACAGTCTGTCTTGCATTTGCGTGTCGTCTATCGGAACCCAACTTCAATCATGCATGGATTGCCTTGTCGTGGCTGAACCATCTGCCTCGATAGACGCTAATTCCGCCATCGACAGCTGGAACGAAGCTTGTGGTGGATCTCTCACTGTTCGTATATGGCTTCACGGGCTCGATTTTGTGGTGCTCTGACAGTGTTTCATATTTACAGCTTACCAGTGGCCAAACTTCCACTTCGACATCTGCTGCTAAGAGCTCTACTGCTACTAGTAGTAGTAGCCCTTTCATTACCAAGACTGGCGATGCTGTGGGCTTGAAGGCAGCTATTGGGGCACTTGGCTTGCTCGTCGCCATTGCTTCTGGTATTAGCATCCTCTGAACATGAGTGTCAACCTGAGTCTCTTAGGGCCGCCTTTTCCTGACGCATCAGCATAACCACACCCTCCCTTCTTAACACTACACAAGTATACATCCTGTTAACAAACACTTTAACTAGTAAATTTATTCGCCGCCATGGCACGGCGCTCGTTGATCTGATGTGATATCGAGAGTTAGCCTCGAAGAGAATTGTCCGAAGTGAGACAAATCGAATGCAATATTTGCGCAAGGTAATTGTTCGTTTTCTGATTTTCGTCATCTCTGCATCAAATGTCATGGTCTGCCAGATGCGTGATATATACCTCGAACACCCCTTGAATACTGTTTGGTAGTTTAAAAATCGACAGTGCTTCAAGTCGATAAAGAATCGTGGTTAGATGGGCGCCGTGTCCTACTTAGTTTCTTCCTTCTGTTCTGTTCTATAGAATTCCTACTCCTACAGTATTTAAGCAGCTATTACCTATCTACTGGTAGCACATTCGAGTAGATTTAGTTCGGATAGTTAAAAACATGTGACATTCCCAAACGTCACATATTTTTAACTGTCCGAACCAAGTCTATATAATTCGGTGGGGGAAAGAAAGATCAAATGTGCCACCAGTAGATAGGTAGCTGCTTAAACACTGTAGGAGGAGGAATTCTATGGAACAGAACAGAAGGAAGAAACTAAGTAGGACATAATGACAACGGTAAATATTGGTTGCCAGGCTTTTTAGCGAGCATTACAGGACGCCTCTCAAAAATGTAGTGGTGTAATCTGAGGTCCACATGTTCACACCTGGCACCACAGATTTCATTATTTTATGCGGACATATATCAATAAACGTAGCTTTAGTTTTCCCAGTCGTAGCGAACTGCGGTACTGCAAGGTTCACATCATGAAGTGCGTGAGGCGAGATCTTACTCACGAAAAGTAACTTCTTCCACAACTGAGAGTAAGAGTACAATATTGTTCAAATAAGCGTCGCTCAGCGGTGTGTCAAAGGCTACCTCCGGCACCTGGAAAGACGCAATTGCTAGCGTCTCTAAAAGACAATCAGCTCGCAATGTAACCAGCTCCCCTACCAGAGTTAATTTCCGCAACATGGGAAGATGAAGCACAGCGAACATGTTGATAAACTCTTGCCTGCGGGATTCCCACAACATGAAGTGCATGGTCAAGGGGGGAAAGGGGAGGATCATCAATTCAAGCACCACCGAGGTAGATAATTTCATCAATTACGATGGTCTCCAGATGAGGGAAACTGTCTATAAAGAAGCATATAGTAACCGCGGAAGCGGCCCACAGATGGATGTGACGTAGATCTCTGCAAGTAATGATGCATGGTGTGGAGTATCCGATTAGGTCATTCCAACAAAAGGTACCATCGATGTATAGGCGGGAAAGCTTTGGTGTATTGAATCTCCTGCATCAATATTTGACTGATGGCACTTCAAGGTTCTCAACTGAGGTGTAGCGTATAGAAATCAGGATTCCAGTCTTTCATGGATGACATAACCACGATTTCCCAACGCTGGCTCTCAGAAAGGAGGACACCGAGAAGTTGAGAGTCTGCCGCTGGTATGGTCCAGGGGTGTTCGTCGCAGCACATGAAGTGTTGGCCGATAATGTTGAGGGTGAGGGGAAGCCTACGAGAGCGAGCCAGCTAACACTGGAGGAAATATGGAAGACATGGTTTCAACGGTTTAACTTTTTCAAGGAGTACGACCTGGATGCGCGACCAGACTCGTGGCGTTGAATACACGACAACTCGCCAAAATTGGCAGTGGGCACACTCTGGTGAGTACTAGGGGAGGGCTGGAAACGTCGAGCGAAATGGAGCGATATCCCGATAAGAAGATATTGGCACAGTCTGGTGTGTCGTCAAAGATAAGCCAAAAGACTTGTTGTAGAAGTTCCACTGGCAGCCGATGGATGTGGACATCAAGTTGACGGGAAATGTTGAACGATGACGAGAGGAGATGGAATCTGTGGATCACGATCTCATGAAGCAACCTCATGCTCTTCAACTCGCCGAATGCTTTTGTCGTTGAAGCGGCAGATCTGGCGTCTTTAGGAGAGAAATTGGGTTGAATAAGTTTTTTTTTTGCATCTTCAAGGAACTGTATGACACCTTGTGTAGATAATGATTGGCAGCAGATGACGCAGTGAGTATTGAGAACGAAATTTATTCAAGAATCCGACAATCCCAAGAAGGTCGCCAGGACGTGAAAATTATAAGGACAGAGGGAGAAGTGGAAAGAACGGAAGAGGTGGAGGACGACAGGCGGTGTGGACAGGCGGAGGGAGGAAGAAATGAATGTGTCACAGATGTGTACTAGTACGTATGTGTCCTCGCGAATTTAAAAATAAGAACCAAACCTAGAGTCCGCCATAGCTAAACAAACAGATTGGGAGGAAATTTGCATATATAATGAACCATAGTCTAAATACATGGTGGACTAATGAGTTTACACAATGAGTCTGAGAGCCTCAAACATGCTATCGTACAGATTAATCTGACAGGGGTAGCGTTGGAAAGCCGTAAACGTCAGTAAAAGCAGAATCGACATCATACAAGGGTATACAAAACCTGAAACAATGAAATGATACAAAAACATATCAGTCATGGTGCCATGAGAGCAGGCGGCCTGTGGAGGAGGTGGTGCTGCGTGGCTAATTGTGCTCGCTCTCCTGCAAGCTTGTTGATCGAGTTCAAGAGATCTCCGCGACGAAGCGGCTCTGCAAAACAAGCATCCGTGAGACTCAGAGGCATGGGTAAATGAGGTACGTACTGGTGATATGGTCGTCCATACCTGCCTGCAGGCATCGCTCGCGATCACCAATCACTAAAAAAGCAAATTAGCATGTACCATCCCTATGTCTCAATATTGTAACGTACTAGCGTGAGCAGTGAGGGCGATGATAGGAATCCGTAGCAGTCCCTTGTGCATCTCATACGCTCGGATGAGCTCAGTCGCCTCCATTCCTCCCATGAAAGGCATCGATACATCCATCTTGGGAGATATTACTATTGTAGGTGAACCATCGAGTAAAAAATGACTTACCAAGATAATATCAAATGGCTTGCTCACTTGTACCCGTGCCTTGAAAGCTTCGACAGCTAGACTTCCATTCTCTGCGATTTCGACTGTGTGGCCGTACTTCTCCAGAATCTTGACTGCGAGCTTCTGGTTCACCATATTATCCTCAGCAAGCAAAATGTCAAAGACAACATCATTTGGTGCCGAGACAGGTGAGACAGTATTTGACTCCAGAGCGGAAATGAGGGCGGAAGCAAGGTCTTGAGCTGTGACTGGGGTAGTAACCTGCGAGCTGATGCTGTTGTCCAAGCACCATTTAACTACGACTGTCAACCCCATATCACCAGAGCACATCCTCGCATACTCACGATTCAGACGTGGCATCGAAGGCGCCAATAATACGATGGGAATATAGCGCAGATGCTCATATTCCCTGATACTTTCGGTCTATGAAGAAGACATGAGGCAAGCGTGAACTTATATGACATCTACATAACGTACCATGCTCAACGAGTCCACGACGATGGTGTCAATATGCGGACAGCGTTCTTTATCGGCCACCTCACTGACATCATGAATGACATATGGCCTCAGCCCAAGCTCTTGGATCCTTTGGACAACCCCAGTCGTGTCGTTAAGGGTGTCAACAAACAAAATAGCACGCCTGTGGAATGGCTGCATCTTTTGCAGTGTGGTCTCCAGCGTACTTTGGGAAATCTGCGATGTGATCGTGAAGAAGAACTTGCTTCCCTTCGAGACCTCGCTTTCGACCCACATGTTGCCTTGCATGAGGTTGACGAGGCGCTTGGAGATGGAAAGGCCCAGACCGGTTCCTCCATATTCCTATGCGATGATCAGCTACTTGCGATAAATTGCGACATGGACCCACTCTCGTCGTCGAACCATCTGCCTGACAGAACGTGTCAAAAATGAGGTTCAATTTATCTTTGGCAATGCCGATCCCAGTATCGGTAACACAGAACTCTAGTGTCACACTCGAGTCATCCAGCGCCAGTAACCTTGTGCTAAGTGCAACGTGGCCTTTGCGAGAAACCTTGGATGGTGTGAACTTGATAGCGTTACCAACCAAGTTCGTGATGACTTGACGAAGTCGTAGCGAGTCCCCGATAAGTTGATCAGGAATGTCCGGGTCGACATCATATGTGAGATCGAGATTGTTTTGAGAGGCACGGACGACAAGGGTCTTGAGTATGCCGAAAACTGTTTGACGAAGGGAGTACGAGACAGCTTCCATGGTCATTCGACCGGCCTCGACTGTAGACCATGTAATCAGATTAATCCATTGACATTGGGAAAAAAAATCTCACTCTTGGAGATATCCAATATATCATCGATGATGAGAAGCAGCGAGCGAGCCAACGAGTGCACTAAGAGCAAGCTCTCTCGTTGCGATCGGTTCAAATCAGAATCAAGAGTAAGCTCCGTCATGCCAATAATTCCGTTCATGGGCGTCCTATAAGACAGTGAGCAGAGTATCGAGACGAGAAGTAATGACACTATTACCTGATTTCGTGTGACATGTTCGCTAGGAACTCAGATTTACTCCTGTTTGCCAGCTCGGCTGCCTCCCTTGCAGCGGTATTTTTCTGGATACTGTCACGTAGATTAAATACCATCTGATTGATCTGTGTTTTCAAAGAGTCCATCTCTCCGCTGGCTTCAACAGTGATGAAACGAGTGAAATCTCCATCCATAGCAGCTGCTGAGATCTGGGCAAATCCACGCACTTGCGTGGTCAAGTTGCCGGCCATAGTATTGACGGACATCCTACAGCGTTGTCAACTCCCGTTTCCACGGATCGTGTCCCTCACTTACGTGATTTCTTGCCAGATACCCTGGACGTTGCCCACCTCAGCCTGGACACCCAATTTACCCTCTGTACCGACTTCGAATGCGACCTTCTTGACTTCCTTGGCGAAGATTGCCAATTGAGCAATCATGTCGTTGATAGTGTTGACTAGGCTTAGCATTTCTCCAGACACAGAGACACCGGTGATTTGCTGAGTTAAGTCTCCGCGGGCGACAGCAGTCTAATGACAAACTCAACAGAAGGACTGGGTCGCGGTAATCAAATACTCACAGTTGCAACAGCGATAGTTCGGACTTGTAAGGTCAACTACAACGCCGAACAATCAGCGCTAGCCCCGTAGAAGATAAATGGACCTACGTTAGCGGCCATGACGTTCACGTTGTCGGTCAAGTCCTACTTGATATGAGCATTGATCCACATCTTGTGCAAAACACTCACCTTCCATGTACCACCGACGTTAGTTACACGAGCCTGACCTCCTAATCGTCCTTCCGTGCCGACTTCCCTTGCGACACGAGTAACTTCATCAGCGAAGAGACTCAGGCTCTCGGTCATGCCATTGACAGTCTCCTTCAACTCCTTGATTTCACCCCGCACATCAACCTCAATCTTCTTGGTCAAGTCACCACCAGCGACAGCCTTCGTCACTTCTGCAATTGACCGCACCTGGTTAGTCAGATTCATGGCCATGAGGTTGACATTATCTGTAAGAACCTGTAATGAACGTCAGAAATGATATCATTTCGTATCTTTTACACCCTACCTTCCACATGCCCTGGACATCAGGGACATACGCTTGCCCACCCAAGATACCTTCCGTACCGACTTCCAGAGACACACGAGTGACTTCGTTGGCGAGCGTAGACAATTGAGCAACCATAGAATTGACAGTCATCTTCAAATCTAGCATTTCTCCCTGCACATCGACGTTGACGACTTTGCTTAGATCGCCCAAGGCGACAGCTTTTGTGACCTCCGAGATCGATCGTACTTGGTCGGTCAAATTACTGGCCATTTTCTGTGCCACGACATATCAGCGCTACTGACGAGACCAGGATGCTGTTTATATAACTCACGTTCACGTTGCGTGTCAAGTCAGCCCAGGTACCTTGCACACCTTCTACGCGAGCCTGACCACCCAATATACCTTGCGTACCGACTTCAAGCGCGACACGAGTGACTTCAGATGCAAAGGCGCTCAGCTGGTCCACCATGGAGTTGACAGTGCCCTTCAATGTTGACATCTCGCCTTCGACCTGGATCTCAATCTTCTGCGTTAAGTCGCCCCTAGCAACGGCCGTCGTGACATTGGCAATAGACCGCACTTGATCCGTCAGGCTCGAACACATCCGATTAACCTTAAACGTAGATTAGGCCACTGCCGATAAGACACAGTAAGGGGCATACATTGCGAACCAACTCGAACCATACACCTTGAACATCTGGTACATGCGCTTGACCGCCCAACTTGCCTTGAGAGCCGACCTCTAATGTGACACGGGTAACTTCGGCAGCTAATGCACGAAGCTGGATGACCATTCCATTGACGGTATTCTTCAAATCAAGGATTTCGCCACGAGCATCGACATCAATCTGTTTCGACAAATCTCCCTGGGCGACAGCTTTAGTGACCTTGGCGATGCTTCGGACTTGACTGGTCAAATTGGCAGCTAATTTATTGACGACGCCAGTCAATTCCCGCCAAGTACCTTCGACATCCAATACGAGAGCCTGTCCACCGAGTTTACTACGGAAGACTGAGCAAATCGTATAAGATCCGGGTTAGTAGTCACTTTACCCTTCTGTACCGACTTCTTGACTGACACGAGTGACCTCTTTGGCGAACTGTCCCAATTTGTCGACCTGGTAATGATATGCATGAGCAAGATCTTGAGATAAGATTGTGGACAGATACCATAGTATTGATGACGTCCTTCAACTGAACCATGACCACACCCTGCACGGGAACCGTAATTTTCTGGGACAAGTCACCTCTGGCCACAGCATTACACACACGAGCGACATCTTGGACCTGAGCCTTGAGCAACCTTAGTTCTTCGACGGCGCTCATGCCGCTTTCGAATGCCGCAGCAGCAAGAGGACCAGGAGGGACGACGAGAGGAGATCCGTTAGGCGAGCCATCAAAGCTACTATTAATTCGGCTCATCATTAAAGTGTCGGTGATAGCCTTCCCGCACGTTGGGCAAGCCATGTGTTCGATGTGCGATGTTGGGGGAGCCGAGTTCGAGCTTCCGTTTGTAAATGTCCGAAGGAATGTTGCGGCATCAATATGACTTGGAAGTCCGTCGAGTGATAAGGACATTGAACCTGCACGAGCGGAGTGTGCTTTATTGGCTGGTGTGCGATCGCTGTTTGTGACACCATTCACGCTATCGGCGTCCTGCATGTCGACATCAATTGACTCTATAGTGGGCGTGAGGTTTGAGGAATTGTTCTGCTGAAAACAAGAAGTTGGTCCTGGTGAACTGGAAGATGGAGCAAAAGCATTGACATTGGTGCTGGACTGCGTGAGGGAAAAAGATGGGTTGGTCTCTTTCTGAGAAGATGAAGATGAGGACATGGGAGTGTCGCCTACACTGCGTCTTTTCTTTGTCTCTGGCCCATTTGTTTGCCAACACTCAGAAGCTTTGATTGAAGCCACAGTCTCCTCCGCAGTGTACATTCTGCGTGCAACTGCTCCTAGAGAGCGAAGGATAGTGTCTGTTTGCCAATCTGCAGGCCCATCATATCGTGGAGATGGTGTCGACATAGGACATAGTTCATAGGCTGACAGGAGAGCAATAAGATGAGAAAGAAATGGATGTAAAAGACTCTGGCGCTGAGAGTCAGTCGTTGTACTCATCGTTGAATACGATGAGTAGAAAAGTGAACGGTTAGCTGGGAAGGGAAACGCAGTGGAGTCGGAAGCGCTTCTGAGACTATGTCAAGTTGTAATCTTATTATGCCCGTTCTACGGCGAATTCTGCCACAGCAACCCTTATTTTGAATATCCTGCTTTAGTCTTCTTTGCAAGTGGAGCTTGAACTCTTCAGGCGATTCGGGCATTATCCTTGCCCACGAATTATTAAAATTAAAGCCTCATGTTCTTCCCCATGTCCTCCTGACCAAGCGCATGCTCTTCGCCGCGGTTTTCATGTTTGAAATGGCTGTTTTGTTTCAGAACTTAGAATTCCCCACAATCATACATAACCATAGATAACAGTATACAAGTCCATACTCCCGACTTTGATCATATGTAAATCGGAAGCGTCGGATTCAATCCTAGCCAGTCAACACCCTCCACAAACTCCTTGTCATCGATCAAGAAATCCTGGGGTGACAAGTCAGCGCCAATCTCGCATAGAACATCTGGGACGCACCAAAGGGCACTCGACCAATGCACCCCTGACCTGAGAAAGGCGTTCCTTGATACGTTGCAGCTGTATTCCTGGTACAACGTGACCAGTCTTGACCTTTGGCAAATAGTTCTGCATAGTAACCGTCAGACATGTTCCGATGAAACTCATAGACATCGTTGCTCGCTTGCCTCGTACGCAGACCAGGAACGAACAAGGTTGGTGGGCACAGGGTGGAAGAGTTCCGTGAAAATCTCGCGATTTATTCTTGCTGTACGATTCCATAGTTCCAAGGTGCTGTCTGCTAGGGGATCCGCTACGGCATTGTCTTCCCGCGTCCCGATCTCGCTGTCGTTAGGCACTGGCGCGCATCGCATAAATGAGGTGATCTCCTCGTTGGAATGCAAGACGTTCTGAGGCTCGATAAGGCCAAGGTGCTCTATATGTATAAAGTTAACCAACACTCCAATAGATCTAACACTGTTCTCACCCCGGAAGAGCTTGCGACGCAAAGTAGTCGCAAAGCGTGCGGCCATATATGGATGTCCGTCCATCGTAGAGCGTACCATGTCACCGTCTTCAACAACAAGCGCGATTTCAGAATCGCCATCTCCCTAAAAGCCGAGAGTTGTCAGATTACCTGCTCAGTGGTAGCTGACTTACCTTTTGGCTTCTATCATTCAAATTCGCAGAACCCAACTAGCCCCGGTCACATATCAGAAAAAGACACAGGCCAGCCTGGAAGTACTCACAATAACGCGTCTATCGTCAACGATCATAACCTTCGTGTGAATATAGAGAAGCTCCGACACGTATCTTTTCGATGAAATTAGCTGTAAGCACCAGTGGCATGCAAAAATAGACATACGCATCCCGCTCCTCTGCCTCGGAACCATACCAAATCTCTTCACTCAATCGTGTTCGGTCCAGCAGTCTGTGCTGCGATATGGTATCGGACACATCTTCGTCGCCTCTGATGTCATCTGAGCCTTTCTCAAATGTCCGGACAATGTTCACTGCTTCATCGTACGAGGCCGGTAGAGGCACCTTCTCCAGCTTGTTCTTGGTCTGGCTCAAAGCCATGCCTTCTTGCGGAGGCTGAGGTACTTTGATAAACATTTCTTTCGGCGCATCGCTGCCATTATAGCGGGGACCTTCCCATTGACGCGCAAGAGCGGCCTGGGCCTCGTAGAATGAGACCCCCGAGTTTGCTTCCATTTGGGAAATCAACGTTTCTGTTGGGCCACGTTAAGAATAGACCTGTGATGTCATCAAAGAGGAGTCTCACGCTGCGGAGCATTGATCCTGTCATAGGAACGTAAGTGGTAGAAACGAATGTAGTCCATCCTAATACCCGTTCAACGATCATTAAAAACAAAAACATAACCATCACAACGCATAACTCACGGCTCATAACCAGCTTTTCGGATCTCTTCGTATATACTGTGACCGCCACGATTCATGGTGCGGTACTGTGCTGCCATAATGATCTTCAGAGCACTATCATTCTTGATATCTCCGGCAAATCCAGGGAGCTCAGGTATAACCACAATGACCTAGTTTTATTGCTCAACGGTCAGGCGAATAGTAATAAAGAATATCGCAGACCTTGAACTTTCGATTATCCTTGGCTGCTTTAATGATCCGGTTGACAATTGCCTTTGCTATTTGGTTTTTCACAGGGCCTTCCTCGCGTGTGTTGGAGATGCTGGATATAGCAAAGGGGATCAGATCACAGGGTCGTGCACGTTACTTCCGTACTCACAAGAATTGGTTTTCTTTAGATCAATCACCAACGTAAATATCTCATTGGGATAAACGTTCAGTAGCATCAGAACTCACCAATATAGATGAAATGATTAGCCTCGTTGATCAATTGAATGTCTATACCAAAATTTTAGAGGAAACATGCGGCTTGTGCGTGGGGAGGACGTACAAGCATTTTGAATGCTGTGTTCGGTAAGCACACCGTGGCTCCAGTCGCAGACACTCCGCACGGCCTGTACGCGGCAGACTCCGTGCGGGGGAGGAGTATAAGGTGGCTCAACTTCGTCATCTTTTTCGAGGTGGAAGCGTTGTCTGAAACGACGACCCATCTGATGCCATTTCTCGCGATGGGGGTGGCCTGTAAATGATTAGTATCAAACAGGGTTACTGACAACTATCTACATACGGACGACAGCTTCGTTCGGAGAAAGCGCCACGTTATGAGGAAGCGCAAGCCAATCAAATCGGCTGTGAAGTGAGTGTTAAGATTGGATATTTCGTTTGAAATTGAACTTACTCGTCATGACGGTACTTTCAGAACATCGACATTAGACTTGAGCGTCTATCAGATCATCTGACCACGTACCTTCCGACGTTTCACTTCGTTCCACCTTTCGATGAAATGCTGAGAAAGGTCCAAACAAACAGAACCACATATTGTCATGTGAACCTAATATGTTGAACAAGGGTTATACAATGTGGTATGGCAGCTGAAACGACTTGAAACCTACATCGTGCCATGGCATTCTAGGTGTTTCCATGATCGAGACAGCATTGCTAACATAATTGTCGACATTCTGGAAGTCAAGGACACGTGCGTTGTTATAATCCTGTCCAGGAAAGAGAGTGCGTGACCAATCTGTTGGGTGCACGTCTGCAAGAGGGTGATTGTGTGTATCCCAGCGACCCAAGCACATGTCGAGTCCTCCAACACATCCACGGTGGTTGTCGACAACCACAAGCTATCAGAGATGGGTATGGGGGTCACAGTAAACAGAAGGGCATGCGCATACCTTCTCGTGGTGAGACCAGAATTCCACGGCATCTAAGACTCAAGGTTATGTGAAGGTGTTGTAAATCACTACTTGTTCTCACCTTTACTTCCAATATGGTCAGGGTGCCGCATACAAGCGATGTTGGGGTGTAAGGCCTCTAACGCGGCCTGCATTACTTAGAATAAATATCCTTCAAAGTAAATACGAAAATAAAAATGCAGACCTTTGTGTGCTTCGAGTTCATCGACATGGTTTGAGTGACCTGAATTGTGCCCAAGCGCTTAATAAGGATTGAATGATCCTTGACGAAACGGTACCTCTTTATAGACGACAACATATATTCTTACTCCTTCTCGAGCCTTACGTTGAAGCAATCGGTCTAGTCTCCATTCCGGATGATCAGCAGGTGGCCGTCTGGGCACAAAATACTTCAGCTATTCAGGCGCAACAGCCGTAGTTCAGATACTGACCGAAGGTATAACTCAGGTGTGAGCCACCAGTCCTGTGACAGTGCATGAGTCTCGAGCTAGCAAAAGCAATAATCTCCAAGATACACACCAATATAAAGATACACTCCTTTGCACTGTCCAATATCTCAGACAATGCATACATATAGTCATGACCATCAATGTGCCTGAAAGGTATCTGAACATCCGAATTGGCCATATGGATGAAAACATACCATTTAATAGCGTTGTCTGACCTCTGATCCGCAAAGCTATCAAAACGATGACTGGCATTGATCTGCGCTCGAATCTCATCGTCCAGTTTCTCCTCTGGCTTATCGTGACGTCCTGTCCAGCCAAAATAAGATATGGCGGTTAACGTTAAATGCTTCGCTCATCGTGCTCACTATCAGGATTGATGATTCCTGGGGTAATAAAATGATCATGAAGGTCGGGTCTTGATAGGAATAATTTTAACACACCGATGATCTGATCTCTTGTCCTTTCAATCCCCTCTGGAAGTCGCTCTGCGTAGTCTAAGACCTTGTCAAGGAAAGACATGGTAGAAATTGTTCAAACTCTTGCTAGTGAACTTGACGAATTGTTATGATCACCCAAACACTTTTTATATCGGATAGTATAAAGGCGACTTTATATACTACGACTAGCGTGCGAATATTTACTGCGCGCGGCGTTGAACAGGACAGCCATGAATTGGCAGGATGAATGCTGGTTTCCCGGGCCACTGACATCGATCCAACGCTCACGGTATAGGTATAACTAATCTAGAAACCGAAAGACACGGGCATGTCGAAGGCAAGAGGTAAAAGAAGCGAGCGCAGCTGCCACGCTGATGTTCATAAAGGCAGGGTAGATAGCATTGAAAGGATTTACTCCATCCGAGTCTCCCCTTTCGTGCACAGCATTAATTAATAATGTAGAACTGCGGGTTCGGAGACGTTATGTCTGCCGAATGCGTGCGACCCGGCCTGAGCGCTGAGCGCTGAGCCCTATATGCAGCTGGACTATAAGTTCGGAGACGTATATCTGCCGAATGCGTGTGACCTGGTCCTGCCCTGGGCCCTGTAACTCTAGGACAGCCTATCAGGTACTCTGCAGTATGTAGGGAATCTCCCATACAAACTTAGATATAAGACTACATATAAGCGGGACAGTGGATACTATGGAGCAGCGAGGTAGTATATAGTGGATATCCTCAACTTGGGGTCCGTGCGCATGAAGTATAATCTCTCAATGGATCATACTGCCAGGAGCAGGTGAAGCGCTGAACATGTCGGAGCATTACATAATTATAATTATATAATTGTCACTCGAAGACCCAATTAAATATCGTCATATTCAAATTGACACTACCTCACAGCGTTCCCGCCCTTGTTGCACACAACATGCTAATCAAGGACGTTAACACTTGGACTCAAAAGGCAACATGGAAAGACAGGCTCACTCAAGTTTAACAGAAGAAGTCATTCATATCAACGTCCAGGACACAGCAGTTCTGGCAGGAACATGGCGTGTATGATATGATCGTGCCTCTAGGTCCGCAAAAAAACCCGAAATCGTTGTCGTCATTCCAACCTTTGATACCAGTCGAGCACTGTACTGTATCTGTGGGTAACCGTAAGTACGCAGTCCAAGGTCTGCACTTAGGCCGCAAGAGTGCTCACTGTCGGGGCCGCAGGGTAGGCCCATGGGTGTTATCACCAAGTCTTCAGATGCGATAGCTATTCCAGCCATTGCTGCGGCAGAAACGATAATAGTGGTGAGTGAAGTGAATTTCATGGTGGGGTAGTAAGGTTGTTTTTTGGACCGAAACACTCAAACGAGTAGAACAGCTTTTATACACAATTGGTGTATGGTGCAGCCAAGCACTTTCATCGTCGTATGTTCAGGGACAGACCCGATGCCAGCTCATGTTTCGTGGCATTGTCTTATTTTCTTCTATGCAGTGACACGCAAATAGATGGCTTCGCGCTAAGGTTTTACAAACGAATTTCTCTCAGTTCGCATACCTTAGCCGAATAGCCTGTGTTAGGAAGGTCACTGTCAACATTCATCTGTAAATTTTCCTATCATGACTTTTCTAAATCTTCCTCTCGCACAAAATGTCTGATTCAGGCAATGTTCTTCCTCTTTTTAGAAGTTTCCCTCCCGAGGCTCTTGAACAGATCTTTTTTCGTCATAGACAAGCTCCGATGCTTGCGTCTGACCACGTACGTTGTGCTCCGTCTGAATTTCCTCTCTGAAAGCACGAGTTCATCTTCCCATATCAATTCTCTCGGGGATGATTCTCACATCTCTCGCACTCATACACCTGCAAGTTTAGTTTCTGCAACTAGTGGAGATCACAATGTTGCAGCAAGCCGAATTTTTTCGGACGAGTAACAGGGGACGGTAGACTCCCACGCAGATTGATGATGGCTATCCGATCGCATCAGCAAACGCATTCCACGAGTTCTTTTGGTACGGGTGTATGGTCCAGCTCGATGGACTTGAGTCAATAACGATGATTTATTCACAATTTTTACAGGGCCGGTAATGTGGCAGACGCACCCACGGATAATATGTATCTGACATTTAATAATCATGCGAATTATGGGATCATCGCTAAACGTTGCTACGAGGTGGTAGGATACGCTCATGACATGATCTGATCGGCCTGAGTAGCCTGAATCTACGAATGACGTGTTGATCTTAACATACTATGATACTGCTCCGGTCAAGAAATAAACTGGGTAGAATAAACTGGGGCTATAATATAGTCATGAATGACCAATTCTATTGGAAATTGTCCCACAAAAACACATACACAGGAGTGTTCTTCTGCTGCAGTCGTGCAATGGCAAGGCTGTCAGGTTCTTTAGCTGCAGACTAATGTTGCTTCAGTGGCGGGTGTCCGAGACGTTATCGTAAACGTGCCATGACGCATAATTGTACTGGAGACAAGTTACAACTTACAGGTAGCATCCTACGTGCGACGATGAGCGTTAAAAACATGCCCAGCAATCCATTATGTTTTCTTACTTGTTCCCCACGGCAATATATACTCCTTCGCGAAAATAAAATAAAATAAAATAAAATGAGCGAAGTACAATGGATTTGAGTGGGGCCAGAGTAGGCAGGCCAGTAGTTACAGTGTTATGTATAGCTGAGTTGTGGACACTTGGATAAAGCGGAAAATAGCACGCTCGTCGTGTATTGTGTGGGTTATGTCATAAACAAGCATTGCCTGTAGTGGACAAGTTATGAGCCGTTACTAGCGAGGATTATGAAAACCAAATTAGGAGGCGAGGCTTATTCAAATTTTCGAGACTGACGACTTGGTTCTGGCGATGCAGTAACTTGATCTTACTGCACGCCTTGCAAACCAATGAGTACGTGAGTAACGTTGATGTACCAGCTGGTACCAGCTTAGTTAGCATTCGGACTCCGAGTTTTATCTTGACCAAATGGACTACGGCGTAAGCGGGGTATGGGTTCGGTTAACAAGGTATCATGACGGACACTAGATAGACACATGTAAGCGAGCATAGTGATGGGGTTGATGGGACGCACCAAGTGGTTGGCATGCTTTTGAAGTTTGGATTCGAATTACTATTTCGATTTGAAACGTAGAATTCAATTAGTGCTGCGGGTTGGCTCATCTTGACACTCTTCGCGATACATAGGCTCGTATGATCTTCATGTGCGCACCTTGAAATGTGTCGTTGCCCTGATCTTGGAAAAGTTATGTTCCGAAGCAGTATATCAGCGAAGTTGACAAACTCGTTCATGGGCACGTTCTTCTGCAGTTATGGTCCCTGGAATGATGAGCATCGCCTGTGGCGTTTAAAAGCGCTGTGCTACAATTATCTGGTGACAACGGGTGTTGGAAGGAGGAACCAATGGAGATATAAGCCTTGCGAAAAATGTGAAAACACATTTGTACCAGGGTAGTCTGGAGCAGGTTATCAGGAGTTCAGACTCGTAGTCAGTAGTATAGCAATTGTCCTGGCACAGTGGCGGAAGTCCTTGCTCGTACTCGGTAGTCCTGCGCTTGTGTTGTAGTTCTCGATAGATAGAGCTGTAGCCTCCCGCTATAGAGGTTAGGCCCTGGCTTTCTTCGCAGTCTACACGTGTATTTCGATTGCCGCACGCAGTAACGAAGTTATAAGACGCAAGGAGAACTGGTTATGCAAGCTTGAAAAATAACATCTTTAGTAATGCTGAGAGGTCCTGACATGTTGCTACTGGAGAACGATAAGAACAAAGGAGTATCACGTTGGCGTCGAGTCAAACTGCATCAGTGACTGTTTATGATAATTATTTAGCTTTTCGCACGGGTGTATCGGAATCGTTGTGGAACACCACAACCACAAAATTGTCATTGGAGAGTGACCTTGTACGACCAAGGTAATTAATATTGATTCTACATCACAGATGTCCTTTACGCCCAGGCTGTTAATCAATCACATTAGCACTCGGACTCGAAAGGCAGCAGCGAAAGACAGAACCTCATGATGACAGACGAAACCATTTCCATGATCAATCACGGTACAGCAGTCTTTACAGTCGCATGGTGTGACTGATAGGATCGTGCCTGTAGAGCTGCAGTAAAACCCGAAATCATTCTTGTTGTTCCAACCTTTGGAGTCCGCCGAGCACTGCACTGGATCTGTGGATAAACCGTAAGTACGTAGGCAGCAAGAGTGCTCACACTTGGAGTTGCAGGATTGGCCCACGGGTGTTACTGTCATGTCTTCGGATTCGATAGCTACTCCAGCCATTGCTGTGGCAGAAATGACAATGGTGGTGAGTGAAGTAAATTTCATGGTGGAGTTGTCTGAGCCGAAACGAGTAGAGTGACTTTTATACACAATTAGTGTATGGTGCAGCAAAGCACTTTTATTGTCGTATGCTCAGGGACAAACCGGATACCGCCTCATGCTCTGCGGCATTCCTTCACTTTCTTTTACGCAGTGACACGCAAATGAGTGACCAGACCGGGCTAATGTTGTGGGAAGAACTATTCTAAGGTAGTCCTGGCGGCAGAACCTGGCAGAACCATGTTTTGCGAAGATCGTGCTACCACTCGACAGCAACATAGAATCTTCCCATCTTCGTTTCGAGTGCTTTTTCTTATAAAAATTCCTTTCCATTTATGTCCCAGTCTGAGGCAAACTCCATGTCCATCACTTTTTCTGCGTTACGAATATCTTTGAGTCGAGCAACCTCGGCATCAATCTCATCAAGCAAGATCGATTTAGGACCATTCTCACCGGAGAGACTGCTGTGAAGGAACAAAATGCAAAGTCGATCTGGGCTGCTTGGCAATCTCTGTATAACTGCCTGAAAGTTTGTTTGTATGTATGTGAGCGACGAGCGTGACATTGCGCTGACTTGCTATTCCCAAGGTGGATATATGATACCGAAGGCTAGCACGTGAGGTGCTCGAAACATCAATGCGCGCTCAGAGCTCGGACTTCGTAGCCGTTTTAGAGAGTCTTAAAGCTTCTCAATTGATGCTATCATACACTGAACTGGTTCTGCATATGCAGGAGTCCTGCTACATTATGTCTCGGAGGTTCTGCCCTGCCACGTGGCAGAATGGCAGAGCTCTGCCTACAACACTACCCGCCCCTAGTCCTCGTCCGGTTCCCGGAAGTTGCGTCACATCAAAGCACGAGCAATTGCCTATGTAAGACCCTGAGGAGCCCTTAGCGCTGACCTTTATTATATTCTGTCTTGCCTCCACGACCAACACGAATGCTACGTCCGCTGCTTGCTAAATATCAATGTCTATCGTTGACCTGCTAACCCTCTGGCCTCTTCATTCGTCCCTTCAGCATTAACCAAACGAACACTTCCATGTCACCGTCTGTTATGAAGAATCGTCGAAATACTTATACCATTACAGCGCACATCACACCCCTAATACAAACTGCACTGCCGGGCATTGTGTCATTCATCCTCTACTACTCCACAGGACTACTGGTGTTCAAGACGTTGTCGTCAACGTGCCGTGACACATCGGTTAGATTATGATTATGTAATATCAGTCTAGCCAGACTCAGTGCCAAATTGACTAGGTCACAGCGTTCCCGGCCAGTCTTGTGCTTACTAGACAAGCAAATTAACACTCGGACTCCAGAGGCATCATGGGAAGACAAGCTCACATCCTTGCACTCGTAGCCCTGTTTATTATGACTCACTTTACAACAGTTGTGGCAGGAGCATGGCATGTCTCTTTCGATCGTCAGGGAATCCCCGTAGTAAAACGCGAAATCGTAGTTGTCGTTGTAACTTGGGTAGCCCTTCGAGCATTGTACTGTACCTGTGGATAAACCGTAAGTACACGGTCTGAGGTCTGCACGTAGGCCGCAAGAGTGCTCACCCTTGGGGCTACAGGGTAGGCCCTCAGGAGGGCCCTGGGGAGTTATGATAATGGAGTCTTCAGATGCGATAGCTATTCCAGCCATTGATGCGGCAGAAATAACAATAGTGGTGAGTGAAGTGAATTTCATGGTGGAGTATTGATGGTGTTTTCTAGGCTGAAACGAGGACGGCTTTTGATTTGTGTATGGTGCAGCCAAAACTTTTTCATTGTCGTATGCTCAGGGACAAACTGTATGCCGTCTCATTCTCCGTGAGTCCGTGGTATTTTTTTTTCATGTAGGGACACGCAAATGGGTGACTTCCCGGTAACGTTTGCAGAGGAATTTCTCTTCATCCTCATCTCTTAATCAAATTGCTGAGTTTGGTCCAGAACCTAGGTTCGAGGACATCTCGATCCCAGAATATCTGGCCCATCTAGTGCTGGGGGCAGAATTGTTTGCAAGTAATTGTGCCGGCATAACCGGCAGAAGCGGCAGAACCACCACTTCTGTCGCTCGGCAGAATTTTCAAAGCGCTACAAGGCTTAGTGTTGTGGGCAGAAGTCCGCCATTCTGCCAACTGGTTCTGCCAAACTGGTTCTGCCCGGCAGATGGCAGAATTCTGCGGGCAGAATCTGGCAGAATGTCAAACTACTGAGACGGACATCCTCTGAAGGCACTTGCAATCACCCTCTTATCCATTGTTCCACATGCTGCTGACGTCGAACACCTCTTCTCAGATATGGGTAGCACTCAGTCTCCGAAGCGCTGCAATCTCTCGGTAGACACATTTGAAGCACTGGCAAAGATTTGAGCGAATCTTCGCTACCACAGTCATCAGAAGGCTGTGGTTGATGGCAAGTCAATTTGCTGATGCCACGCACACATGCACACCAATGCCCAGCCAGGAATCAACATTGATGTAGCTGCTGACCTCGAAGCTAATTTTGCATGGGCGCCACCACTCGCACCTCAAACTCAGAACATTGATGATGATCTTGCAGGTCCTGAATCCATATCACTTGACGAGATCGACACTGCATTTGCGCTACTGGAACGTGACGCCATGGAATAAGAGCCGGTTTACGGAAATGAAGTGTTGGAGGGCCGAGTTTATGATTTCGTGGAATTGGAGCATGTTGACCAAGGTCTTGCACTGAAATCTGTTGACAACGAGATCATATTAGTTGATGACACCTCACACAATGATGGACAGTGGGATGTGGACGTGCTGATGTCTTCCAATGGTGTTTCCTAGTGATATTGTCATAAACATAGCCTTGTTAGTGCTGGGGGCAGAATTGTTTGCAAGTAATTGTGCCAGCATAACCGGCAGAAGCGGCAGAACCACCACTTCTGCCACTTGGCAGAATTTTCAAAGCGCTACAAGGCTATGTTTATGACAATATCACTAGGAAACACCATTGGAAGACATCAGCACGTCCACATCCCACTGTCCATCATTGTGTGAGGTGTCATCAACTAATATGATCTCGTTGTCAACAGATTTCAGTGCAAGACCTTGGTCAACATGCTCCAATTCCACGAAATCATAAACTCGGCCCTCCAACACTTCATTTCCGTCAACCGGCTCTTATTCCATGGCGTCACGTTCCAGTAGCGTGGCATCAGCAAATTGACTTGCCATCAACCACAGCCTTCTGATGACTGTGGTAGCGAAGATTCGCTCAAATCTTTGCCAGTGCTTCAAATGTGTCTACCGAGAGATTGCAGCGCTTCGGAGACTGAGTGCTACCCATATCTGAGAAGAGGTGTTCGACGTCAGCAGCATGTGGAACAATGGATAAGAGGGTGATTGCAAGTGCCTTCAGAGGATGTCCGTCTCAGTAGTTTGACATTCTGCCAGATTCTGCCCGCAGAATTCTGCCATCTGCCGGGCAGAACCAGTTGGCAGAATGGTGGACTTCTGCCCACAACACTAGGCCCATCCGAACATCCAACCCATCCAACCCACTTACTCTCACAGTCATAACACACCATGTGACCCATAGCCTGCAAACGGTCGTGCATGTTGCCTGACATTATGACCATGGCTGCTACCCAGCCAGCGCTTGCAGTGCTGCAGATACTGCAGGCTGAACTCTCGCCTGGCTTGTTGCTGACATTCAGTAGCATATTCAGGTTCATGACCTTGGCAACAGCACTTAGGAACAACATTTTGCTCACCCAAACTGCATTGCACCCTTCCAATATCACTCCCGACTTTATCTCTCCTGCCATCAATCTGTTCTTGGCAGCCTGCTGCAATCTCTGTGAGAATGATGTCTGTGTGTACTGGAAAGCTCTCAAAGATATTGTGTGGCACAGTGATGGAGACATTTTTGGTATTGAGGACACATCCCCCTTGTTTGTGAATATGGTCGACAACATGGAATCAGTGCGTATTGTGATTTTGTACAAGGACAACTACTGAGAGCATCAATAGCATGGCTGAGCACTTTATCCTCCTCACCAGACATGCCTGACTGAAGGTTGTCCTATTCCTGCAAAGGCTACTGTCCTCAAGAAAGCTGAGCAACGGCACATCGTTCTCTATACACTGGACCATGGCCCAATTGCTACATATTCTATCCACCTTTACTGCGCAGGTATGTCTTATTATTTGTGATCATTGCCCTCATATTGAGGCACTTGTGACAGGGTGCAACACCAATTACCACCATGGGTATAGCATCAAAGACAAGATTCGTACATTCTACCCTGGCATTCCTGATATCATACAAGTCAGTGGGCATCAGTTTGTGGAGACTAGGGTTGTGCAGATGTGGCGCACACTGATGCTTGTCTGATGGTGAGTACATGATGTCCAGCTGACTATTTTCTCTGATGGAAGCTTTTTTGTGCATCACAGGACATCAATGTCCAACTGCGCACAACTATATAACATAGCATTGAGGCAGAATGTGAAACCTCCTGACTTTCCATGGAACTTTGAACTTACGGGAGATCATGTTTGGCATGGTTTTGTGCAGCTCGTTCTCATGGAAGACTGCATTGAGCGTCACACAATATTATCTGTTCCTCAAGATGGCGACCAGAAAGCACATTTTATGGATGCCATCAGCGAGTGCAACAACCGCATTCGAACCTATGGTCAAGAAGAATTCTGCCACTACTGTAATAAATGCACTCGCTTTCATAGGGATGACTCAGGTACGCTCACTTCAAAATATTTGGTCGTTGTTACTGATGGTGTTACCGTCAGGCACCCATGCTGTGCCATCTACAACTGCCATGCACCTCTCAACAACAACCGTGATCACTTCTGCCCAGCTCACACTGCAACGCATGGATGCAAATGTGTGATCATTGCTTGCTCTAACGATGCTCTTGTGAAGAGCAAGGTGTGTCATCTATCTGAGCATCAAGCTGTGGAATGCACATACCAACTGCATGGACAAAGTTGTTTCCAGCTCCAGCAACACCTCCAGTGCTCCCAGCTTGCACATCCCACCCACTCTATTGCACAAGATGTCCCATTTGATGACCTTGTCGACGATGCTCCTCTTGAGGAGGACTACATGCTGAACATTGATGCCAATGGGCGCATGCAAGCCACTGTAGCACCAGACTTGGGGACAACTACTATTACTGATGGACACGAGTTGTCTCCTCCTGCAGGCAGGAAAATTCGCGCACGATTTGGACGCCGACGTACTCACAACTGAGCAGCTTGTTGTTGCTTCATGTGGGATGATCTTGGCAAGGGAGACATTCTATGGGGCAGAGGGTGTTGGCAGTGTGATCGTTCATGGGGAACTGTCTATGCTGATGATCTGCTGACTGCTTTCTACAGGGAAATGATCAAGCGTGTATTCCGTACTGATGATATCAAGCCCCAACACATCTTCTATGATAATAATTGCACAACAAATATTTTCACCTTTCAAGGCTCTTTGGAGATGAGTTTCTTTGCCATTTCCGCATAATCAGCTTGGTTGTCAACATCCATTGCTTTGGCACATCTATAAACAACCACTGTGAGATAAGTTTAATTTCTATGAATAATACAAAGATCACTTGCCCACGAGAATTGCCAAGGAGGTACTTGAAAGTGTATTTCTTCCTCTCAGTGATCCTATAGTGTGATTTGTTGTGCTTCATGAGAATTGTTGTCAGAAATTCAATGTAGTTGGGCTCAGAGACTTGAAAGACCAGTTCCTTGACTTTTGTAGATTTCACTTCCTTGGTTTTTGCTTTGCCATTATTTGCAGTAGTAGTCTTGGTGTATGTATCAAGGTAAATAATGAATGTTGCCGTGAATCCAGGTGTCTCTGGGGAGGAATCTGATGGCGACGACATTGTCTTTCAGTGAATTGCATATACTACACTAGCGCTACTACAAATCTCGTGGTCATGTGCTTACAGGGTCCTTGTTCAGACTGTTTCCGATGCTCAAGTTTTGATTTTGTGATTCTGCATATGGATGCTCAATTCTAAAATGTCATTGTTGTTTGTCGTCCAAACACTGGTACAGCGCTGATTGCCGATGCTAACTAATCCTAATTTGGGACCAGTCAGTGGCAGTCTCCTGCCGCTTGGCCGGAACACCGCGCTATCAACCTTTATGGAATCGATGTCCAGCAGTTCACTGTGCAGCATCAAATTATCATCAACATGCCTCATGCGCAGTGACAAAAACACCATTATAGGGACATGATTCTATTACATTCTATCCTAGCCAGTACACTGGCTGTATCCAAGCAGTCACAACACAATTTTGACCAGGACTTTTCCCATGACCATGAAGACTTTGATGACGAAGCCAACCAAAGGATATCCCGCTTCTTCCATGGGACAAGTATTGGCCTTTGCGCACTATCATTAATGCTATCTGGACCCGGTTCCCATGGTCCCTACAATCAGTGGCTGAAGTGTGAAGAATTCTTCAATATATCATTGAGCTAGCCAGATTGGGATTTTTGCCATGAATATCGGTGAATAATTTGGTTTTTGACCTTCCTGGAGTGCTGACATTCTATTATTATCAGCCGTGTTACTTTTGACCGCTTAGTACAGCTCTTAGAGCTGAATCCAACATTTGAATCAACGGGGAGGAAGCCGCAGCGGCCTGTCTGCTATCAACTCGCCTGTTTCCTCATGTGTTATGGAACTTGTGGTGCAAACCCCTCCAGGCTGTGCATAAACTTGGGATCGATTTTGGCACAGTTTTCCTCTATTGTTGACGTGTTGTGCGTGCTCTATGGGAGATTGGTATGCAGGTTGTCACTTGGGGTGATGAAGACCATCAAAACAAAATGATAACACAGATTTGGGACTGATCTGGAATTCTGGATTGTGTCGGGATGCTCGATGGCTCCCTGATTTGTCTGACTGAGATGCCAGAGCGAAATGACTTAACTTTTATTTGTCGAAAGAAATATCCTGCTGTGAGTAAATTTTCGATGCATAGTTTTGATTGACTCACTTCATACATAGATTAATATTCAAGCTGTTGTTGACCATGAGAAGCGCTTCACAGCAATTGAGCTAGGATGGCCTGGTTCAGTTTCGGATGTGACAATGTGGAAAAAGTCTTACGTCTGGCAACACAGGCTCAAATATTTCACCAACAATTCATTAGTTCTTGCTGATAAGAGTGTGTTGTGTCTTCGTGTCTTCTACTTTCTGTTTTTATGTGCTGATCCTGCTCCAGGTTATCCATCTTCACCATATGTACTCTGGCCATTCACTGAACCTGAGGTCAATGGGCAACCAGCCAATGAAAAAGCTCGTCGATGTAAATTCAACAAATGCTTGTCCTCGCAACGCATCATTGTCGAGCATACATTCGGCATTTTGAAGGGCTGTTTTCCTAGTCTCAAGGATCTGCCACCCGAGCAAGATATTTGAGACACTTACCATGTCGTCGAAGCTCTCATTACTCTGCATAACATGTGCATAGACTTGGATGACACTCCTCAGTTAATCCCTCTTTTTGATAATTGTGATCCTGACTCTGATGATTCCAAGGATGATGTGGCTGATGTTGATGTTTCTGGCTATGGTGGAGTTGTCAGAGATGATGAACTAGAGCTTCCTAGATGGGAATCAGATGAGTGGTTGAGGGAAGCTGGTTGTTGTTGTTGTCTCGCCATTCTAAACGATCTTTTCCCATTATGATATATAACAGCAATGATTACTGACCTGCAATAGAAAAGTAGTCCAATAACACTTGATGAGCTGTGTCCTTCACCTCATCTGGCATACCATCCATAGTCAAAATCTCTTGGGCATTCTTTGCCCTTGCCTCCCGTTCTGCCAGTGCCACCTCTGCTCGTCCCTTCTCTACCATAAAATCATGCTGCTTATCCTCTCGATCCTTGTGTTTTTTGAGCAACTTCAGCTGCTCGCCATCAGTATTTGCAGTTGCCTTCAGGAATTCAACATTGGACGAGAAAAAGTCAGCAGCTTTGATGCTGATGCTACTCTGTGAGGCCTTCTTTTTGTGACATTGTGCAGGCACCCCTTTTGACACTGACTTAGCCTTTATTTCAGTGGCTGATGAAGTTGATCTCTGCAGAGCTTTGCTATGTGCCTTCTTTGCCTTGACTTTGTGTTCTTCATCACTTGTGTCACTTGCGTCACTGCTGATCTCGAGTGCATCAGATATCATTCCAGAGCGGAATTCCTCCTCCCATACAAGTCCTGGATGTTCACCAAGTCTACCAATCCTCATAAGTATCATGCAGTCAAGCTACCAGTACTCACCAGTTGTTGAACAGCTCATACCATCCTGCTTCATACCATTTCTTCAACATAGCCCCTGATAAATTCCCAATATCCTTCCCCGAAATTCATGCATTTTCAATTTTCTCATTGAGCACTTCAATATCAGGATCCCCACCGCCATTGCCAGTGATAGACTCGAAATTCAGGATGTATGAAAATATCCTTTGTAAGCATTCATAATGTCCCCTTACTGACTCTGCACTGTGTCTTCCTTTGGATGTCTTTTCAGCAATCTATTTCAATGCAGCTTCAGCACCAAGCTAAGTAAGTATACTTCACATAACTGTTAACTTTTTATAGACATGCTTAGCATTGCCTGCAAGGCCTTCGTAAAACTCGCTGTCACCTCTGAGAAGGGCCTCGAGCAAAAGCTTGGTATCCTCAGTCTGACCAACAGCCATCTTCTTCGAGTCGAGTTATTGCTTGTTCCCTTCACCTTTGGTCTTCAACTTTGTACCTTTCCTGCTTTGATCCTTTCGTGGAGCGAGGCTGAGTTTGCTTGGTACCCTCACTAGGTTGAGTCAATGACTCGCCATTCTCTTTCTGTATCTTCTTTGTACTGTCTCTTGCTTCTGATAGGTCATTGCACTCTTCCTCACGTTCTCGTTTCTGTTGTAACCCAGCCGCCACTGGAAACTGTTGCAAGTTGAATGGGGGTGCTCTCCTGTCACTTGGTACATCATTCATTACTGGTAACATTGGTGGCTGTGAATTGACTTGGGGAACTCTCTTGTCGCCTAGTGCCTCATTTGCCTGACTGTAAAGTTCGAGCAACTGGTGAATGTGGGGTAGCTTCAGCTTGTCAGTATATCTCGAGCACTTTGGTCATGTTGAAGACTAACCTGTACACCACTAGATTGCTGGATATAAGGCTGAGCAGACCAGGAGAGTGGGGCATAGGCCTTGTCTCTTCGAACCCAGCTATTTTCATATTTGAAAATTAGCCATGTATGAGACTGGCAAAGAAGAATGTCCTACCGCTGAGTCCCATACCACTGATAATTCTCTTGCTGCTGGTAATAGGGCCTTAGGCTGTACATAGCTACTGCTGCCTGTGGCTGGTGACTACCTGTTGCAGTGGAATGTTGTCCTCCAAGTCTTCCACTTTGTGGTAAAATGCAACTGTGACCATGTGACGGGTTTGGCTGTTGATGCTGGCCTGGATTCTGAAACTGATGTAGATTGTCTTTGCTAGTATCATGACCAGCTGCATAGTAGCTCATTGTTCGGTGCTCAGCAAGAGTTGTCAACAGTCCATAGACCAAGAGACCAGCCGGGCTATCATCCGGGCTCAGGACCATTTGCAGAGGCGGAAATGAAGTACATTAATTGGTTGTGAACATAAATAACTCTAAATCCATGTGAAATGACAACAACATTTTAGAATTGAGCATCCCTCATAGTTTCAGAATCAGCTGTAAGGAGATCAAGGAATGTGAGAATTTCCTGATGTACCGTGGGAACATCGTCAAAGTGCTGCCAAGGGTGTTGCACCTTTGTACAGTGTATGTCACTCAAAAGCGGCAACTACTGACATCAAAACTTGTAATTCTATCTACACCTTCAGAAATCCCTCTTTCGTCTTGAAAACCTTACAGATGTGCTATGTTAGAGTAGTATAGTAAGTCTATCAGAATACTTTTTCAAAAAACTTAAGTTTCAAAATTTTCGCTAGCCAAAAGTGAATTCCGAGCGGAGCATGTCGGGGTTTCCTTTTTGGGTACTGACGGCCGACTCCGCGACTACTCGACAAGAACACCCAAATTCATCATCAATGTAGGACCGCACCGACGATGCGATTTGTATTTCTTCACGGCGAATTCAGCTTGACGCGCATCAAGACCTTTCCTGGGATACTGTGAGAAGGAGCTATGAAGCTGATTGAGTTACACACCTGTAAGCATCCATATATCTCCAAAATTTTCGATAAAATGCACGTATTGTCTTGATGGGGCATGCATTAAGAAGCTCTGGTACAATGCGCTTCGCGGTGAGGAATGTTCCATCAGATCGTACTCAGGCTCGTCATATCTACATCTTGTACTGACACGTTACAGTAGAGTGGCTTTTACACACAATTAGCGTATGGTGCAGCCAAGCACTTTTATTGTCGTATGCTCAGGGACAAGCCGGATGCCGCCTCATGCTCTGCGGCATTCCTTCACTTTCTTTTACGCAGTGACCAGACCGGGCTAGTAATGTTTTGTCTAATCGTCGAAATACTTATATCATTACAGCGCATATCACACCCCGAATACAAACTGCACTGCCGGGCATCCTCTACTACTCCACAGGAATACTGGCGTTCAAGACGTTGTCGTAAACGTGCCATGACACATCGGTCAGTCTTGATAACTTTAGATTATGATGACGTGATATCAATCGAGCCAGGACTCAGTGCCATATTCAAATTGATACTAGGTCACAGCTTTCCCGGCCAGAGCGTGAAATGCTAGACAAGCACATGAACACTCGAACTCCAGAGGCAGCATGGGAAGACAGGCTCACACCACCACAGGTGTAGCCCTGCTTATCAGGACTAATTTTACAACAGTAGTTGCAGTTGCATGGTATGTCTTGGATGATCGTCGATGTGTCCCCGCAGTAAAACGCGAAATCGTAGCCGTCGTTGTAACCTACAATGCCACTCGAGCATTGTAGTGTATCTGTGGATAAACTGTAAGTACGCGGTCTGAGGTCTGCACGTAGGCCGCAAGAGTGCTCACCCTTGGGGCGACAGGGTAGGCCCTCGGGTCTAAAGCTTAAGTCTTCAGATGCGATAGCTATTCCAGCCATTGATGCGGCAGAAATGACAATAGTGGTGAGTGAAGTGAATTTCATGGCGGAGTATTGATGGTGTTTTCTAGGCCGAAACGAGGAGCACGGCTTTTGTACACAATTTGTGTATGGTGCAACCAAACACTTGCATTTTCGTATGCTCAGGGAACAAATCGGATGCCACCTCATGCTCCGTGAGTCCGTGGCATTTTTTTCATGAAGTGACACGCAAATAGGCGGCTTCCCGGTAAGGTTTGCAGAGGACATCCTCATCTCTTAGTCGAATCGCTGAGCTGCGTTAGGACGATCGGTGTCAACCACGTGCTCACCCTTGGCACCACTTGTAAAAGGTACCAAAGGTTTTTCAGGGTAGGTTTCGTTGTAGGTGGTAACCTGCTTGAAAGCTTACCTCCACACGGAGGCCTTCTGTTCAAGACCGTCGTGTCCTAGTATTTCATAGAATATCCAGCGAGGAGGAGCCAGGAGATTGTTTTCCCACTCCTCGTGCCTCGCGAGCCATTCGCACTCGAGGCTCTGTAGGTGTCGTTTCTCACATGTTTTATACTTCATTCACAACTTCTAAATCAGTTTACTACTCCTCCTCACACCTCATCAGCAAAGCCTTTCCGTACAAGCCTAGAGCTATTTACACATCAGTAAAACCTTATTCCGACACGAATATTACTGCGACACAACAGAAAAATCCGGGTCCACGCAGGCAAGCAAGGTTAAATTCGGCAATGCCGAACCCTAGTCATAAATTTTGGTCCGTTCAGAACAATCTGCTAGCTCGGCAATCTCTCGTGCACTCTTACCATGTTCGTAGCGCCATGCCACGATGCATTCTCTGAACTGCGGGCTGAGGTGAGGAGCCATGGTGTGACGGGTCACAAATATCTTCTTAAAATGGACGAACAAGCCCGACCAAACACGTTTTTCTGCGCGAACGACTGCATTTTTTCATGCAAAGCACTCGGACTGGCTCGAAAGTTGAAAAGGTCGCTGAAACCAACCCTCCAGCTAAAACCTGTCCGGCGCAAAGTACGGCGCTACGGCGGATATATCCGCAGTCCGGCGGCAAAAAACGGCCAGGTAGCGGACTTTCAAAACACCTAGGTACGAATAAATAGTACGTGTTAATCTTACCACTGCTTATTATTTTTGTATAGACCCCGTATCTCAGCTACCGCCCTCCAATAGTCACTGTCCAGAGCCCCAGTGGGTGTGGGCTACCTCTGCCAGTAAAGTTCAAGCAGGGCGGTATCAAAGGAGAGGGTGGGTTGCTAGTAATAACTCATGGCTAGCTACTAGGGCTTTGGATATGGTGGGCAGTGTGACCAAAGTAACATGGTATTGTCATGTCAATAGTTGATAAATGTAATATCGGGTATTGGTGCTGTAGTTGAATGTCGAGGCCTCCAAGTATGTTTTCAATGCGCCCACCTCTTGATACAGCCCTTATGACATTCAAATAACACCCACCCACAGAATTAATACCGCTATAACCTCCTTGAACGTCAATTCATGTATCTCAGTGAAAATTGTCAAGTGTGATAACTTGACAAGTCTATTTTTTGCACCATCGTGAGTCCAAGTCACACTAGCTGTACTATGACCGGCCATCTGCGAAATACCCCTGCCAATGCCATCATGATCATGATACTATGCCATTCCAGTAGCGAGGATAACATCTTCTCCTGCGTTTCTCCGCAGATTTGAAGATGCGAGTTGTGACTCTTCATCGATGTCAACCATCACAGTTCTTTGCCTTTTTTGCTCTTGTTTTTTCTCGCGATCGCAAACAATATCGTGCGCGGCACAATCTCGCTACTGGACTCTGGGTAGCCATCAACATCAACATATTCACAACCCACCGTCCCTGGACCATGGACCCACTGGTAAAACGTTCAAGCCGTTGGGCATTACTACATCGTGGCTACATACGATCAAAAACCGTGACGTGCCTGTGGCGGCCCATATCAGTACTCAGGGTAGTTTCAAAGCGCGCTGCGCCATCGTAATTCCCGCAAGATCAAGGTTTCTCACTTGCACGCATCGGAAGGGCGTAATCACTTACTCATTCATCGGCAATTTCACCATCTTGTCGACATATGATGGCAGGATGTGTCCTACAAGAGAACATGGCAAGTTCCTGTTTACAGGTATTAGCGGCCTCATCATTAATATCATAGATATACTCCCACTCAAAAGCCACATCCCTCAAGAAAGAGTGGGAAGCCAAGCATGCTCTGAAAAGGGTCCCCGCGATCGATACTGGTATTGGCGAGGCGGTCGTAAAAAAGAACGAGCTTGACGACGCAGTAATCGCGTCGACTTGTCCACTCACCTGAAGACATTACTCCAACGAGTCTAATGATTAATCCTTTTTGTGTCTCCCATCACCTATGTGCAAGCGAACGCACGCACGCTGGTCGAGCCCATCCTCCTCTTTTTTCGCCGGCAAGACATAACTTGGTGCGGATCTCCGAACAGTTTCTATCACGGGGTCGATGTCCAACTAGAGCCTTGAGCGTCAATGAGCCTCGTACCAAGACACCAGTGACCTGCAGTGGATAATCCGGAGATGACTTGTATTTCGCACACCGATAAATCTATGTCGCCCTATTATAATTACCCAGTAACAACAGTGGTTAAGTTAAAAAAGACAAGAGAAAATAGAGTGGTAGATATAAATAATAATATAATCTGCTCAGATGACAACACAGCACAGTCACAACACAAATGATAAGGGATAAGGCGTTCACAAAGGAGCGTGGGCGCAGATAATGGTCAGATGACATTGAGCTCCTCAAGATGGTGGCGCAAAATGCCATCACGGACCCCGGCCAATACAGCCTGCGTCGCTTTGGTATCCTGTGCAAACCAGTGTGAGCCTGAGACAAGGAGAACCATCAAAAAGGCAACGCACAATGGCAGAGGTCTCATGACAGAAGAACGTCCGAGGTCTCGGGGACAGTCGTTTCTATGAAGTCCCAATCAGGATTTATGTCACATCAAAGCTCAAGACATGACCTACATGATAAGCTCGGAACTTCTCCTTAAAGTATTTCGTTACATTTTCCACGTCGTTGGGTGTGCTTCCAAAACTTGGCACGTAGGTTGCCACTTTGATCCCCGCCGCGAGAGTTTTCTGTAGAATGTCCATTTTGTTGAGAAACAGGATGATGTTCGCACGCGCGAGGAGAGGATTCGCGCAAACTTCTTTCCAGAGGTATATTGAGTCCTCTAGTCGGTTGACCTGTCGGTCTTCCTCGAGAACTTGGTTGAATGACAGGGGCGCAAGGAAGATGATAGCTTGAACTACAATCGACGTTAATAACCGTACCTTCAGGTATGTCATCGAAACTTACCGTCATCAAAGTATGGCACCCACTGGGGTCGCATACATCTGCTGCCACCAACATCGTAAATGTACCACTCCGAACCTGTTTACACGGGTCATGAAACTGGGAAAGGTAAGAGTAGGACCACACACCATTAGATTCTTGTAGGAAGCGATGTTCCTCTACACCAAATGTTCGTAATCTAGCACGGACGATATGCTCTATGATAGGGTGAGGGTGAGGAACAGCATATCTCAAGGATGTAACAAACCTTCCGTAGGCTCGTAGTCCACCGTTGCGATTCTTGCCGTGTCGTTCAGAAAAAAACCAGGAGAATCTTCTAGTCGAACCCCACGTCGCCTGAGTACTTCCCGGACGCTCTCATCTTCCCACAAGGAAATGATATCATTCTTGGACGCAGCAAGCACCAAAGTCGGATCATCCTTGCTTCGTCCATCATTCGTCATTGGGCGACGCTGACCAGTGGGAAGGGCCCGTCGTTCTAATGTAACTTTCTCCAAAACGGTTTTCCATCCGCTACCAGCCCGCACGCATATCTCAGGCGTTCTTAAGGGGTCGTAGTGTTCAGGGAGCAATTGTCGCGTGAGATTTGTCTCCATTGACAACAGGGGAAGAAGGCGCATTCGTGTACGCCGGTGGTTATCAGAAAGTGATGATGATGTAGATCCGGTAGGGGACCGAGAACGTGGACCTGATATCTCTAGCTCATCCTCGACGATCGAGAGAAGTTTTTTGACAGAACTAAGGTTTCCCAGTATCAGATGCAAGTATTTTGGGCCCTGGGTAAGACGATGCCACTCACCCAATGAGGTTAAGTTGTATGATGGTCTTCCATATGAGTGCTTCGCCATGGAAGTAAGTCGGACAAAACGCGAGCTGGAAATCTGTGGCAATACGTTATTAAATTCAAGCCCACGACTGAGGTGCAAAACTGCACTCACTTCGTAACATTGTTGATTTCCCGGACTCGGCTTGTCCTGATGAGAGTGATGTCGGTGTCAGTGCTGCTATCTGAGGACGACTATCAAAACACGGATACCTAGTAGTAAGACCTTGATAGCTTTCTTCTTCTTATCGAGCAACTTTTTTGACTCCAGGATACCTTCGTCTATTTCCCGAGAGACACGCTGAGCTTCCTGCTGGCGGGCGATACGCTCTCGTTTCTCTTCGGCGGTCTCGTTGGGAGGTGGTTTGAATATGTTTGACCAGGCATCGTCTTGTACGGGCTTCAAGTTAACTGGAGAGAACCTGTCGAGAGAAGACCGAGAATGCGATTTCGTTTGAGCCATGGAAGAAGAGAATGAAGAAAGAGCAAAGCAGTGCTGTTGAGCAGTACCGGGCGCTGACAAGCGCTAGCCCATTAAATCCAAAAGATCAATTGGGCCTGCCAAGATCTAATCCAGATATTTCCTTTTAAGAATCCGGAGTCTTCACCAAATGAGGAAGTAATAATGCGCCGACTACCTAATTTGTACCCCGATGAATAATCAAAAATTAGACCTACATCATAGTGTACTCGTACAAATCCGACCGGACTAGCAGCCAATCACAATGTTCTGAAACATATGCTCTTGCTCTGCGGCTGCCGGACGTGACAGTCTAACTCTAGTGCCCTTGATACAAAGTTGCATGGCATGACAATGAAAACATATTGGCACTATTGTTCTACCGGTTAGTCATACGTTGAAGGGTACTACGTTGAGCCGCACTAACGCTGACAGGTTAGTGATCTGACAACGCGTATTAGTTTGCTCGACACGTTCCACACAAGGGCAGTTCGTTATATGAGAACGTCCTTCACTCCTTATTCGATGGTCCGAGCACAGACTTGGGCATCATCATCCCGATCTATGGTTCAAAGAACGATTGGCCACTTGGAGTTGAGGCTAAACATAGCGTCACGTACCACATAGTTTGGCATGTCCACCTAATAATAGTTAGCGTTTCAACCCGAAGACCTGCAGAGCGCCCACATACCACTTCATGCATTCTCAGATCTCCCGCGACGCTACACAATATATACGCTTCCACCCTATCCAAGCCATATTCTGCGACCAGAAAAGTAATCATGTTCCTCACGGCTGATCTCATTGCCTCCCTGACATCTAATCGGAAAAACAAAAAGCCGCATCAATTATTCATTTCATCTTATCATCAAAGTACGTTTTCATACCCGAGTCAATGCCGGTGGTACAATAATACTCCCCGGGTGTATCAGCAGCAGTAACCGTGCTGAAATGTGGTGTCTTGGTGTATGGCTTGTCTTTCCTTACTGAGAGCCGCACCGTGACTTTCATGGGTGTCTCGATTGCCGATCCTAACGCCATGTTGTTGATCGAGGTCATCTCAAACTCAAGACCGATCTGACATACCACATACTTCTGTTGACGTAACACAATTTGATCAGTTTTATACAGGGCCGCCGGCTTCGGCACGCACCTCCGTCCCCCTGTGCAGCATGACCATCCTGAAACGTGACACGATAACAATTTTGTAAGCAAATCGACGCGTCAAGTTTGAACCAGTACTCTCACCCCAATGCTAAACAGTGCTCCCTCCACCTCAACTGGAAGAAACAGCGTAGAACCCACCGTAATATGCTTCGTATCAATATTTCCTCCAGTATGATATGGCGGAATAGTAGAAAAAGCACCCTTCTTCTTCTGCGCGACCCCCATCTCACCGGCAAACGGCCTCAGGGGTACTTTAATACCCTTCTTCTCATCAAACCACGCAAACCCCCCTGCATGCTCCAGTTTCCAGATCTTGAGCCCTGGTTCTGGGAACTCATCAGCAAGAAGTCCGAAGCCCGGGAACAGCCCTGTCCATCCCCATTCGGGATTCTCGATGCGAAGAACGTCAACTTGGAGCGTATCACCAGGCTGTGCACCATTCACAAACACGGGCCCGTTTACTGGATTAAATCCTGTCATGTTGATCGTTTTTAGAGTCTCGACTGTCGAATCTGCAGTTAACTGCCCATTCGATGCGTCAGGGCAATCGAAGGTGATTTCATCGCCTGATTTAACATGCAATGCAGGGGGAATGCTATGCGGGATCTGGATCAGCGTTCAAGTTTATGCGCAGATAGTGTCTTGTAGTACCTGTTGTCCCAAGCCAAGTTAGCACACTCGCGTCTCAAGGAATGAATCGACATGGTTGTTGTTATAGCGCAGATAAGATCAATGAGAGGTTGAGAATTCCAAGCTTGACGCAACGTCCATAAAATCAAAGCATTCACACGTACTAAATATACGATCCTTCGCACGTACTATATATACAACTCTTCTCAAAGATACATGTGTAGATCCGCATGCAACAGTCAAATTCATGATAGTGGTGGAGATGAGGTATCCGAAGTCGACCTTGAGAGCACAGACTCCCAAACCAAAGGTGGGTTATGCGCCAGGTCCGAACGCAGTCCAATCGATTGTGCGTGGTAATGGATCATACCTTGCAAAGCAGGTCAGGTCTGATACATGACGCATCGTCGGTCGTCCATGTGGACAGTTCCACGGCTGATCCATAGTGCTCATGTGCTGCACGATCTACGATATGGTCAGGGTCAAAGCGAATCTGCGAGATTGTGTTGCACACCATACCGAAGTCATCCCGTTCGTGCTCAATGCCTTTCCTATCATGACGCTTTTGCGACACGCTCGCATGGCAAACATGGCTCGCGCCTTGGAACACCTTACCATTGTTCCTACGGGACGGTCATGCATGAGATGGATAAGCTCCTCGAGATCTGTACATGGTCGTTAGCATAGACCCTTTATTAATCCACAACATCATGTCACACCTTTCATATCGAAAACCGTGTCCTTGCTCACTGGCTGTGCTATAAGATGCAGCCTGCCCTCATCGTCGTCATCACCACCCTGACGGGCAACTTCAAATCCATTCCGCTTCAGAACATCGATGTTTTCTGCTGCTAGAATCTCATCTGCAGCCGTCAACTCCAGAGGTTCGGGTCTTCACCGTGCCTTAGTCAGTTGTTCCATTGCGTCAGTGCACAACACCCACCTAAAAAGCCTCTGGGATTCTATAACAGTCGTCTGTTGGAGCGTCTCAAAGTTATACTTCTCATCTGCTGCATGTTGATCAATCACAAACAAATCGTCTAGCCCTTCCTTATGTTTCTGCCACCGAATGACTATGAAGCCCAAGTTAAACTGACCGACCACCTGCATCTTATTGAAGTCCGTCTTCGATATGATCCGGGAAAGAGCAGCAGAAGCCTTGGCATCATCCTCCGCGTTTTCCACGTTGGCCGCGTCCAACGCATTGCGGACTCGGAAAGCTGTACTGGAGAGCTCTGAAGGAGTGGGGTTAGCCCGCTCAAGATGCAACCATGTATGGCGGATCTGATTGAGATCACAGCGTAAGGTCACCGGCGGGAGATGATCCTTTTGAGAATGAGTAGTTGGTGCATTCACCTCGGTGTCCACTAAAGTCATACTGACGTCATCTTCTGTGATGTCAATGATGTCAGATATATCCTGATCTGTTGTATGAGAGTCCGGTTCCAGGGCTGGGGGTTCCTCGTGGAGGCGGCGAGCGGGTCCCGGATCCTCAATAACCATCGCATCGTCAGGCAAAACAGCAGTCTTCTTGGACGTTATACTCGAACGGCTCGAGATCGGTCTCGGTCGAATCTTCGAAGTAATGTTCACCACTTCTTCATCTTCCATCAACTGATCTTGCTCTTCAGCACTGTCAATCTCCTCGGATGAACTCCGTCGGGCCTTCATGTCTACTGTGTGAGGACGGTCTTCAGTCTGATCCCCCGAAGTCTTGGCTACTTTGCTTCCAGCCCTCGCATACTGACTCAACGTATACCTAAAACTCGTCCTCCCATCCCGCTCGGCCAAACGCAGCCTCTTTCTCGGACCATCATCTTGAAGATCGCCACCCTCAGACTGTCTACGGTTCCACGAAGCGCCCTTGGTGCTTATAACCGTTTGTGCCGGTGGTGTTTGGCTAGCAGACCGTTTTCTCGTTTCAACGAGCCCCTGTGACGCACGTATACGATCAATGGCACTAACAACTCGCTCGCGGACAGACTCGTCTTCTTGATCGGATCCGTGATGATCGGTCAAACCAGTAGCTTGTCCGTTGTCTCCGCCCTCCTGAACATCGGGTTCAGGAAAAAACAATGGCTGTGCTGCGCCGATCTTTTCGGGTTGTGCAGAGGGTGACTTCAATGCTGTCCGGTCTGTTTCACTGGGCGATGGCCGCTCCGGCTCGGGTTCAAGAAGTAAGTGGGGGTTGCCCATTGTGACAGGCTCATCTTCACGGTCCCTTTCGGCTGATTGGTCTTGTTCTGATTGTGGGTTGATGTCGGCTATAGGGGCAGAACGACTAGTGGTTCTCGTATGTTTTGTTTGGGTGAGCGAAGCTTTTGGCGTAGATGATGGGTGCAGTGTCGATTGCTGTAATGATTGAATACCAATGTCAAACGTCGAGCGAGACGAAGCAAAAGTCTCTTCCAAAGCTGCCTTTGACAATAATGAGAAAACGAATACAGAGATGAACGTCGAGTATACCTTCAAAGCTTGAATGAGATTCTGCTCGCTGTGGAGAAAGATAGTTCGTTTATCGGGACTGACGTTAACATCGCAGGCATCTGCTTTCCAGTTAAGATGAGCTGTACCCCGGAGTGGAAAACTCACGAGTGGGTAAAATGAAGTCTGCTATGATAAAGGGGGACTGGCCAGCGTTAAATGATCGGTATACTTCATTGAATGCCTTTTGGATCTGGGAATGTTCTCAATCAGATGTGGATGCCAGTGGCAACAGATTCACTACCTTTCCAGGGTTACAGGGGCGTCCATTGACGAAAAAAAATTGCCGATCACTTCCTGTGCGGCCTACACCTACAGCAAACTTGGAGATAAGTCCACGGACTTTCACTGTGGTGACGCTGGCGCTGACAAAAGCTGTATTCAGTGCTGCTAGTCGCTAAAAAGAGATAAAAGGAACCACTTCTCCTGGTCAAGACGCCGTAGGACCGTTTTCTCCGTTAAGACATCAAACGAGAGATCAAGATCGACAACGTTATCAAGCCCCTTTGACCCCCACAATGCTGTAACTGACGCTTTGATGGAGGGTGACCCGTCAGTTTTGAGCTGTATGGTTTTGCGGCTAGTTGAGCGTTGAGCATCGCTGCGGGTACAGGAAAGCAGATAACGGACCCTCCCTCAGGATGATTGCTCACAGCCAGTCGCACACCTCTATTCTCGTTTGCGCACGGAACCAGCGCGTATGCATACAGCAAGTTCAGCGCCTTACCAAATTCCCTCTTAGCGTTTCTTTCGAGCTCCTTACGTCGCACTGGCAGGGGCTTGAAGAGAGAGGACACAACAACTGTAGTTCCCCGCTACACATCCCACCATTATGCTAGGAGAGATGTCAAGAAATGTTACATACCTGTCTTGCGACCTTGGAACTGGAGTTTCTAAGTCTCCCATTCCGATCCATTTCAAGTATGGTACCCATCGGGGCCTCGCTAGCGGTAGCAGTCGTAAGGGTGACACTATCACTCAGAGCGCACAGCGAGGACAAGGCTTCGCCGCGAAAACCAAAAGTCAAGACAGTTGAGAGGTCCTCAAAGGCAGCGAGTTTGGATGTGTGGTGTTTCAAGGCTGAGCGGCAATGAAGTGACGACATAGACACCAAAAGAACGAGGCTCACCGACACTTTCATAATCCTTTTTGGCTATGCCGCAACCATTGTCGATAACTTCTATAGATTTGAGCCCATAGTTAAGAAACCGGACCTCTTCTAGATGTCAAGGGCGTACACAGCGTCGATTGAGGACGTGACTCACCAATATTTGTAGCGCGTGCATCAAGACTGTTTTCGACGAGTTCTTTCACTGCCGTCTGTAGGTCGATGACTACTTGACCAGAGGTGATCCTATGCACAGAGTGACTGTCGATTGCTCTGATGGAACCTGGACTTGCTGCGGAATCAAGGGAACTCCCTTCCATGCTACTACAGCAGTATGCTGGTTGGCATAGAACTTTGCGGAATGACAAAAAGTGGATAAAATAAGAAAAAATCGAGATCCTATGATCCTGCCAACTGTGACTAGCTCAAGTTGAAGTTACCCGATTTGGTCCTTACAATTGGGCGTATATAGATTCGGTCACTCGGATGACCTCCCTTTGTCTCTTCCTAAAGAGCTGCTTGAGCGATTTAAAGGCAACCAGTTTACATCCAACGTTCATTGACGACTAAATCAGCTTGGACGATCTCAACTTGGCCTGGCTCAACGTTCAACTCCGACGGCCATCTTATTAGACCTGTGCCCGAGGCACCCCTAGCATTGGCTTTCGGCACCCATCGTGTGGGACTCACACGAGGTAAAGGCGTGTATGTAAGTAACTTGTCACTTTTGCACAGTCTTAATTCTCCGCCGAACTTAACCGAGACTGAATTTTTAGCAGTGTGGCTAGTACCCTACACAGTGTTATAAAGGTATGTAAGCGTCCGTTTCAAATTCTGAATCAAGCGGACTATGACCGACAGTTGACAAAAGCGTTCAAAGCGGATCCACCCATACCTTTTCAAGCTTTGGTGACAAACACGAGGCTCCATTCACTCCGTAGAGCACATACTCATGTCATCCCCGTCGTCACACAATGAGGTTCAGCTCTCCAGAGAGTTCCTCCTTAACCTCCTCGATGCACTCTCCATACTCGTCTTTCAAGAGTTCGGTTGCCAAATCCGCCTATTCATTCATGGTGGCGCAGTGATGATTCTACATCCAAACCTCTCTGAATCCAGTTCTCGACGAACTACCAGAGATATCGACTATATCCGCCGTGCATTCGGGCATGAGTGGCGAAAGCGAGGGGTCAATGACGCTGAAGAGCGCTTACAGCGCTGCATTAACGCCGTTGCCGCTAAGTTTCAGATTGGGTATGTGGATCCTCCTACCTTCATTTCGCACAAGGCATTTATCGATGCATGTACGCCTCATAGCACCGACTGGATGAATGCAGATCCCGACGTTGCCCTCCCATTCGCCCACAAGTGAGTCGCTCGGCAATTGTACTCCGCACATCTCACCTTCTTCCTTCAGCTCACAAGGACTGTTATACGACCCCATCTACCACGACTCCAAGCAGCCGAACAACATTGCTATGAACACTGTCTACCAAAAACAGGGCCTTGTTATCATTAGCGTCACTATGTTTTGGGGTGTTGCTCTCAAGCTCGTACGCTACAAGAAAGAAGACCCTACTGACATCGTAGCCATGTTGCGCCACGGCACGAAACTCAATGGTGTCCAGTGGACGCCCCACATCATGGAGACATGGATTAAGACACTGTGCTGGCCCATGGGCTACAATACCTATAAACCCCAACAAGCGCAGGAACTACGAAACCGTATCCGCGATGCAGTGCACCAGCTGCAAATATCACCTGACAATTCGCCAGAGGAGTCATCCCACATGGCGCTCGTCACATCAGCCGCGCAACCGCATCATCCTGTGTCATTCACCACGCGCTCTCCTACTGCGCTCTCCTCGTTGTATACGATGTCGAGCAGCTTAGCCCCACACTCGTTCTCACAGCCGCCATCGGCGTCCTCGTTACGTTCTCTTTACACATCGTCCCACAGCGTATCGCCTCCCGCATTCATGGGGGAGCGCACGCGCCGGTCATCGATGAATTCCGCACGACACCAAACCTTTTCACCGCCCGTACCATTGGCATTCACCTCATCACAATCATCGCATACTATCTCTCATCCGACCTCACATTCTCACCTGTCCTCGCATTCTCACTCGCCCCCGCATTTTCACCTGTCCTCGCAGTTTCAACCGCCCCCACATTCTCACCTGTCCTCGCACTCTCACTCACCCCCACATTCTCACCTGTCCTCACATCCTCACCCGCCCTCGCACTCGCAAAGCCCATTCCGTATGCCGGAACCCTGGGTAACGCCTTTGCCATTGCTTTTTCAGCCCATGCCATCTGGCACCGCCTTCTGATTCGACTAGCATAAGTACCTAGACTGCAACAGAACTCGGATTTGTATCCGGTGTACCAAGTACCGCACAAGTCATATAACCGCATCCTATTAGTTCTATACGCCATCCTTTAAGTTTTAAACGTTTTCCTGTCCAAAATTTCGTTCTTCGATATTGCTATCTATACACGTCTATATGTTTGAAGTTAACTGATATGTACGATATCGTATTCCACTCTGTAGGATGTAGCTCAGGGTAGCTTAGAGAGTTGCAAAACCAGTCGTTGACGACGTACGCTTAGCTAGATCAGCACCTGCAACGATGGACATCACGGAGAGCGCGTTCATACGTTACATGTAGGAGCACTTTGTTTATGTAAAAACAGTACACCCGTATCTTTTCACGACAAGCCATATATATCTTGCCTCCGCGTGAGAGATGTACTCCCAGGCTCGCAAATTTACTTTGACCCACCACCAACGATTCCATCCGAGTGAGTCAATTTACACGACGTTCCTATGCACATGGCTAATGGATCAAAGATGCTTCCTGCAACCGGACCAGAAATCACTGGAATGAGCATCTTCCAATTGTCATGCACAGGTACGTTATTGCACCAGATCAGTAGTTACAATAATATGAGCGATAGAGATGTATATTTATTCCGGGAATGTGCATATGGCCCAAGCTCAAGCAACTGTAAAGTAATGATACATAAGGAAGATTTTACAAGTCTTAAGAAGTACAACCAAGTTCCAAACTTCACTCTACCATCGGTACATCACTCTTCATACCTATCCGTGATGCTTCTGACATCTGCTAGAGATGTGCTGTACTGTTCTTCAAGGAATGTCAGCATCTTCTTCCGTGTATCGTTGCTCATTTTATTGCTTTGCCGAATGCCTGACGTGGATGTCAGTCGGTGCTTATTTAGACTGAAAGCAGTAAGCAACGTACAGATAAGAGTACGCTCGATGTGAGCATATAATCGGGGGATTGTTTCTTCAAGCGCCCTGTCCCCCTGATTCTTTGCGGAGCGGATAGCCAACATAACTTTATCAACGAGCTCAGAATAGAGCTTTTCAGCATTATGCGGACTGAACTGCTCCTCATTCATATCCTGATATAAGACAACGTCTTCGGCATTCATCACGAGAAGTCAGGATGATCGTGCCCACCTTCATTCGTTGGAACATTCCCTTGCCATGCTCACTTCCAACGTTAACATAATGGGCTTCGAGTTCGTCACGAATAAATCCCTTGAATGATCCACCGAATTCTCTATAGCGAAATAACTGATGTGTAAAGTTGGTGAACGGCGACAAAAGGCCTTACCTTTGCATCTTGGAAATGGCAAACAAATAACGATTTTTTGCAGTATTCAATACATCCTCAGGCTGAATGGCATCACATGCTTTTTGAACGCGTGTTGCAACTTTGTTTTTTACGAGTTGTTTTGTTTCGTCCTCTGTGCGGCAATTAAGGTTAACATTGTCCATTGGCAGTCAGTCCACCAGTACGTACTAATAGAGCCTATCACCACACGATAGTGAAGCAAAATCGCCTCAATCGGAGTGAATACACGATAAGACATGCCACATAATGATCCTTACATTGATGAGCAGCTCTAGTTCTGATTTCCAGGAATCATTGAACAATTCGTGCCATACACTTCTCTGGTGATTCAGATAAACATATCTGCCGTTGTAAAATGACGAACCTTGATACAGTCCCCTCCAACATGTCACATACGAGTTGCTCATTTAGATCGATCGATTGCCATTCGCCCTCTCTGCGCATGAGTGCACGGTAGGTCTGATATCGGCAATCTTCTCCAAGCGACTCGATGATGTTAAGACTGCACTCAGCGGCCTATAAAGTCAATGTTTCGTCAGTGTTGGCCACTGCATCCAAGGATTGTGAGGCAGACATTCTTAGCTTCATCTCGAAGAACGCTCTCCAGATCGTTAATGCTGTCGTCAATTATACCTCCTGAATCCTTGCATGTCTCCTCGACAATCTTTCGCACTCGTCAAGTCCATGTTACCACCAAATGACATCATCTTACTCACATGTTTGAACTTTTTTAACGCTCTTGCTGTTTTTTCATGGGCTGTTGACATCGAATCTTTCCTGATAGAAAGAAGCTTGAAGAAACTATTGACTTCGGCACATAGCAAATCACATTGATGCATATAGGCCTTGATGTCGGCAAGTGCTCTTTTGCGGCCGAAGTCGTGGATGTGTCGACACACTTGTGGTATACCAGTCTATAGAAAAATCAGTCGAAATATTCGCCCGGCCAAAGAAATACATGATACATCTTCTGGGTCAGTAAAAACCACAGGATCTCTGATGTGTTTATCTTCTCGCGAAAGTTGTTTGAAATCTGCGCTCCCAACACAAAAGACGGGTAACGGAGGGGGTCCTTCAGCAAAAATATCCTAACACAAAGAAAGATTTTGACTACAGTGCGCTCACGAAAATTAAGCGAAGTACCTGTTTGCTGATATTGCGGTATACTTGACGATAGATATGGAGAAAGACCTCTTGTACGCGAGCAGCTCGTTGGTGCTGACATGATGCGAATAAGCAGATATAAGTGCAATAAACGAGTATACACACTGCAATGTATGTGTTTTTGGCAGCCTTCTGTGTTTGCAATTGATCGGTAATCTCAGCCCTCTGTGATATTGTAATTTCGGTCAACCAGTTGATGATTTTGACATGAATCGACACAAACCTTCTGTTGATTAGTCACCAATTTTTGGAATGCAGTTATATCATAACGGTCAGTTGCAGTCTTACTGGTATCCTCGAGCTCTTTTAGGCTGTTGCTGAGTCTGTTAATGGTCTACTGCGTATTTGAATGGCATGTTGGCATCAACTTGGAATTGGCTCACGCACCTGAGACATTTCCTGGATTACACGGCGTTGCTGTGCATCGAGATGATGTAATTGGTCCTCGTGAATTAGCACCTGGTAATTGACAAATATGTGGTAGATATATCAAAAAAACAGGAGTGGTGACGTACATCTGCCCCAGTGAGGACTACCAAAAGTGATTCCATGCTTCCGTCTACCCTAATCATTGTTCGCAAGCTATGATTATTGGCTGATGCGTGGGCGCCAAATTTCATAAAGTTCTTCAGGACTCACAACTTCGCAAGATAATCACACATGGCCTAACAATAAAATTGGGCCATCAAGTCAGACCAGTATTTTCATCAAGTTTACCTGTTCATCAACTGCCCGCTTGATGTCTGCGACTGAGACACATGATTAGCGCGAGACAAGGGCCCTCCCGAAACAGCAAACCTAATACAACAACCTCAGCAGTTTTGAGGTATTCCTCGGTCCGATTGGTTCTGCCACGAGCATTTTGTCAGTGTGACAAAATTCTGAGAGCCGCTTATCTAACCTCGTTTTATTTGCATCCCCATAGCCAGGGACGTCTACGAGCGCAACCGCACGGGATGCAAGTACCTCGAATGCTCCGTAGATACGAACGCTATGACAAAAGTAAGTAAGCCGAGTAGGTCAAATTATTGCAGAGATTTCTACCTGTCTACTAGATGCCAGACAGATGACTCCGGCTAGAGAACCTCGAATAGTCAGCACAGTCATCTGCGATTTAAAATTTGTGACGCACTGGCTCCCCCGCTACAGTGTTTGAGTACGAAGTCAGATACGGCCGAAGCTGTACATGGTTCAGACACATAATAAACTGTTATTTCCACTTGCAACTTTCCTGTAATTCCAGTTTGTCGAAGCCGACGCCACTTATCGAAATTTCGGTTCCGAGCTTGGACGCTACAGCATCGTGCTCAAGAAGTAAATATATATCTTGTTCAGGCGGGGGGAACGATAGGGCACGAAGGCTGCGGCAAGAATTGAGTTGTGAAGATCGATTTTCTTATCGAAGTCAGTATTTACTGGGGATACACCTGTTGGTAGTATCGGCAGCAACATCAGCACCCAGGTGATAGCACCGAAAACATGACTGGGACTTTCCTCTTTCAACATTCCCCATGCATTCATCGCAGGCTCGCTATCCTCGTGAATACCACGCCCGGTATTCGAAGAGCCTCTGTCACGGTATGATTTTCTGCGCGCAAAGATAAGCTGATGGTAAAAATCTCCAGAGAAAATCACACGCACATATCGTCCAGCATGTTCGCTAGAGTCTGTGGAATACCGCACGGTTCACATGTATGTCTGGTACAACAGAACGTCGTGAATACTTACCTTTTCCCAGTCATCATAATCAATGAATTTGATGCTTGCCCTCCACTCTGAACGAGGCAAATTTTCGTAGATTACTTCCGTCTGAACAGATGTGCATGCTCTGCACGGTAAAAGTGTCAGAAGCGAGATGGGGACGAAGATGGATTTGTTTCTGACCCCTGTCAGTTCAAATTAGTTCCACGCTCGACGCGGTTGATTATAACAACCATGCACTCACGTCAGCTCCCGTCGATAATACGGGCGCACCTAATATCGCATTAATGGCAGTGCTCTTGCCGACTCCAGTCCTTCCAATGAATGCAAACTTCCTTGGCTGAAGTTTACTATTACCGAGTTTCTGTGTCTCTACCTTCCATCGCCCCAGGTCCTTGTCATAATCCTCCCGTCCATTGGAACCAACTCTCTCAAGTTCCTGCTCCAATTTCTGATTTGCAGCACATATTATTTCGTAACATCTGAGGACATCATCTGGCAGTAGGTGGGTAGTCTCGGTTGGGTGATCTTTAAGTTGTTCCAGGTCTGACATCAGGTGTTGAGAGTGGGAACCAGGTGCTTCTCATCCGCATTATTGCCCAAGACCTCGTGTCATGCACATGGTTTTCCACGACACACCATGTTATTGCATGATGACGATTTGGCAAAGACACAAAACAAAGGCCAAATTCTCCTCATCGACGATACTGTACACTCCGAAACCCCGAATTAAGTGCCAAGCCAACCCGCGGTGGCCCACCACCATTCACTGTGGACTGTTGGTGGCACTCGTTAAGCTTATCCTACCAGGTAGAGGAGTCTGGACGTGAGCCGTCGATTGTCATCCTCAATCTCCGAGAAGGCCAGCCGGATCAGCCAGAGATGGACACCCATTTTACGATTAACTTCAACACCATGCGTTTTCATGATAAATTTCAGGACCATCGTTTCCCGGTACCCCAGGAGATCCTGTCTGTCCTAGGACAACTTAGAGAATATGTGAGGAACATTGTCCGAAGCAGATGGGAAGCGAAAGAAGCGCAAAAACGTGAGACAGCCCGTCGCCTTGAGAAAGAGCGAGAAGAACAACGAAATCGAGTCCAGGCGAGTAAAGTACATTTTGCAAGTGTGTTGCAAAATTCATTCCTTCTTGAACACAGGCCTTTTGTCGCTGTCTTGTTGAGAAAGGTTTGATCAGTGAAGATGATGCGAGTCACTTCTCCGGTGACAGTCTGCATTGTCCCGTCTGTTCAGCGAGGCAGACATCGTGCAATATGTGCAGAGTCATCTCATGCTCCAATTGTAACTGTGAAGTCTCCTCTGCCATCCCCGTCATACAGTGTTCCGATCATCCTAACGCGAAGTTCTGTACTTCATGTTTGGAACGTCCAGGCTCTCTGCCTCGTCTGGGCAAGTGTCCCACATGCGCACGCTGGTTCTGTTCAAAAGAGCTTCAATGGTGCATCGGGCGCCCAGTTTCTAATGACGGCACCGGACTTTCCTCACCGAATATTGATTTAACCCGATTACACTCAGCGCGTCCCCTGTCTTGCCAGTCTATTGCCTGTATAAATGATAGTCGAGAGAGTGGAAAGAATGGGCGTCGCTGCTGCAATACTCATTGTTGGTCTCGGCTGGGCACCACAACGTGTCCTGATTGCATCACACAGGATAGCTTCGCCTGTCCCTGCGGTCGATACTGGACTTGCGGTGGCTGCAAGTCACAGGCTTCTTCTGCTAGTGGGATTCTCACATGCCCCGGGTGCCACCGGCATTTCTGTTCATCGTGCTCATACATTGCGGCCTGCGAGCTGTGCGGAAATGTGGAGCCCTGTCGCGACTGCATCAAGGATGGAAAGAGCGTAGAAATGGAGCACACCGTGTATATGTGCCAGAGCTGCAGAAGTCTCCTGTGCGAGAAATGCACTGATATTGAGGAGAAATTTTGCTGGAGATGTGACCGAAGCGTTTGCAAGCTCTGCGCACACGAAGATGACAGTGATTATCCTGATATTGTCTGCAACGAGTGCGGAAGTATGAGTGATGAGTATGACGATGACGATATGGCTTATGGTGACCTTTAATGTGCCCCCGTTCACGGACTACCTTGTATTATAATCCGTGTTTAATGTTACTGTAAATCTCGCTAGTACCTGTCTGTGACAAAGAGCAGTACAGGAAGTCCTTCATCAAACCATCCATATATCTTCAAGAAAACCGGGTAAGTTGCCACGATCCACTCCCTACATGATCATTCTCTACCATGACTCCAATTGCGCTAGCCCGAAATTTCGTGCTATCATTCACAACAAGGCACAGGCACGTCCCTCTACGAGTCGGACTTTCAACTGGCAATCTATGCAGTCGCGCCTGTCCTGTTCCGCTGTGGGTAGGTACCACTGTTGTTCCACCCTGGGAGCGCGCCACGACCAACTGCGCATTTCTCCAAACCTTGGCTGCCATGGATGCATAAGCCGTGAACCCGTATCCTCTCGTATATGGCTTTTCTCCCACCAAATCATCCACCGAGTCATCCAATTTGATTGTGCCGTCGATGTATCCAGTCGCCAGGTTAAGCAACGCCTGAGCCAGCCCAGATCCTCCCACAGCTCTATCCACGTCGCACCCTAATCCGACGTGCAGGCCAAATAATAAGTTCCATATGTCTTCGGGGCAGTATGACAGCTTTTGGAGCATGTTGATAATTCCCTTGATGTCTTCCGGTTGTGATTGCCATCTTATTACTCCAGTCGACCGATGCGGAATGCGAACGCCAAGGGCTCCTCCACGGACAACTGACATCTGAGGAACTTCTACGGAACGCCACTCCGTGATAGCACTGGCAGGGGTTGCTAACACAGTTGCAGGTACAGGCACCATGGACATTCCTTCACATGCGGCGTCTCTGTCGACTAAGTGGCTCCATCTCAGCCAGGAGAAGTCCCCCTTCAAACTGGCTTTGTCCACAAGTTCAGCGAACACTTTCTCCACTGGAAGCCGATAGTCAGGTGTAATTGTCTCTAGACGACACACGCCAAGCAGAGAGTACGCCATGTCATGAGTGACAGTAGACTGGCGCCTCCACACGCTCGATATAGCTGCCCCGAGCGGCATGCATGCCTTCATCGCGTCCGACATAGAATGAACCGAGTCCCAAAAACTAGATAATTGCCCCAGCAAATTGTCTTTCTTCTGTGTCGCTGCCCGTCGACTAATCGGGCGAGAGATTTTGAGGACGTCAGAAATGGGAATAGTTTCCTCGTTCTCTCCCACCAGAAACGTTATGCGGTTCAGAACTGCCTCTTGGAACGTCCAGACACGCGTCCACCACCTGCTGCTGAATAGCCTGTGCAGCGCCTTGTTTGAGCCTTGGGAAGCGAACATGTACATCCCGTGCGTATCTCCAGCCTGTTCGAGTGCACGGAACCCATCCAAATCTATCATTCCGGTTCCATGCTCCACGACTCTGCTTATCGTTTGGTCTATCTCCGGTACAAGGCATAACACTGCTATAGCCCCGCGGTATATATCCGCCATCTTCGCAAGCTCAACCATCTTTATTGGTTCGTTGTCCTGGTCAATGCAGATCGCATCGATCCACAGAGCATATGAGGTGTATTTCGAGAGCCGGTCGGCGATGTGTAATGCTTGCTCTGTGACCCGCCTTCCTTCCCATTCTTTGAAAGAAGGATTGGGGTCCCACACGTAACTAATTGCGATATAAGGTTCAGCGGAGGATGCGGAGTCGACCAGCTTTCCGTCCCGGATGCAGTTCCCGGGTCGCGCATAGGTCGTAGCGGCCTTGGCGTTGTTCCTAGGATTGTCTTCAACTTGGATTAGCTTCACTACAGGTTTGTGCCATACTCAGCGTTTTTAATGATCCGATGCCATGTCATGTATGTTGTCTTTCGCTCTGTCACGTTCTTGTGGTCTCTAAAGTATGCTCTGCACCTAGGAATGGAGGCATTGTGCTCCATCATCATCCCGCATCGATGGCGCTCGTTTTCGCACTTCCAAATGTTCATTTGAGAGATTCTGGGATAGGTTGGCCATCTGCGTGGCATTTGATCAAATATTCTCGAATCAAGCGCCGGCGGAGTCACAATGGTACGCAAACAACCGATAATTGCTCTCACCGTCTTGTGCCTCAAGGCAGGTCCATAGAGTGGATTCGAGAACCAGCCTACATAGTAAGCACTTGAAGCAATAGCAAATTGTCTTCGATGAATGCGAAACGGTTTGTAGTAGCAAGTATTCTGATGTCCTACAGAGGATCTCAAGAAGAAGTTGCCGAAATTGTGTCGATGTATTTCAATGCAATATATCTGCTTGAGTGACGCTTCGTTTCATAGGACATGCAAACCACTGCGCCCACAGTTATCATCGTCGGTAATTTTTCCGAAGGCTCTTCGCCGAGTCGGCACTGGTGGAGAACAGTGTTTTCGATCTCGACATGAAGTATGGTATTATAAAAGTAAACGTCCAGAGGTGCACGGATCGCTTGTGACTGATAAAATACGGACAGGGTCAAAGTCAACCAGGTGTATATATTGTCCTTGTACGCACTTCCTAATTAGTGGAGCAAATTCTTTTTCTTCAAGTCCTCCGTTTGAACACCAGGGGGAGGCGGGTCGGTCTAACAGCCATCAACATTTCATCTTACAAGAGTAGAAGTCCAACATACGCCAGAGTAATTATACTTCGTGCGTCAAGTACTCGCGCCTTGCGCTGTTCATATGTTTCGCCAGCAAATTGCGGCTCGTCCTTGATTGAGATTGTATATTGTGAAATCAACATGGTGAGAACAGCTGCTCCTTCGGTTTCCGAGAACCTGAACAAAATCAAATGGATGACCAAGAATAATGTTAATATGCTCACTTTCTTCCTACACACCCTCTGTAACCTTCATTGAAATGTGCGTCTTCGAGTTCGTTCCGAGCAAGATGTTAGAGTGACACTTACCACTACTGAAGGGAAGGAATGCATCTCGATTCCAGTCACCCAGAAATCGTTCGGGCTTGAACGTGAATGGATCTTCCCAGTACTTAGCTGCAATCATGCGCTGGATTGTTATTGCATCTCTTTGCATGTGGAAAGTGACTTACGGTTGTAGTGAAGCCCAGGTACATCTAGTGTAAGCTCTAATCCCTTAGGCACAACAACCGTTTTCATCGTCCCGTTCGCATCTGTGAGGGTGAAGGTCGTGTCTTCGATACTTAACTTTGGTACAACGGAAACCTGCACCTAAAGTTAACAGTCGTTCTGAGATATTTGCTTCACCAACATACAGGGGGGAACATCCGCAGTGCCTCGTTGAATACGCTGTCACGATGTCAGCACATAACCCAGATGATTTAGAGGCAGACTGACGCAGAAGAGTAGGCCAATGACGGCATATCATTATAAGTCTGTCAAAAACATCGTGAGTCGGGTTGTATAGCTGTCTGTAATTCAGGGGTACATACAGGAATTCTTCCATCAGGTAGTACACGCTTGATATGTTGGTACATTTCTTCCTGCTTATCAGGATGTAAAGCCAATAATGCGAACGCAAAAGAAAGTGTATGGGCTGTCGTCTGTGAGTTGTCAGCGCGAGGCAAAAGTGTGAAACAGATGTAATACCTCGTGTCCCGCGACCAAAAATATGAAGATATTTCCTGTCGGACAATGTTGTCATGCTCTGTTACAGTCTGAAGTTGTAGCTTACCAATTAATTCGCTGTCGCTCAGCTTTACTTCATCCTTCGATAAATTATCATCGTCATTTGCCGATAACAAACTAGATAATAGGTCGTGATGATACTCCTGCTGGGATACTTGTCGTTCATGGATCATCTCTGTAAGGTATCGCTACAAAAAAAAAAGGTCATCAAAATGTCAAGTATTCAGTCCGATTATGGTACAGACATGCAACTCATCGAAGGCAAGCCTTGCACGTCTGAAACGTTTAGTAAGTCCCATGGCCCATCTCGGTACTAATAATGCAAGGGTGAGATCCTGTGTCACTGTGTGAATAGCATCTTTGAAAGTAAGTTGGTGTCCGAGTGGGACCACAGCGTCCTCCTTCCAGGATATAGGACGACCAAAGCCTATGACGAGTTCAACATATCATCAACTATCTATTCATAAGGCCAATCGTGCTCACCTGCAGCCCCGATCACGAACAGAGCAATCTAGTGATCCAAATAAAACTAATTAAAAGAAACGCGGAGGTGGCGTCAAGAACTCTCACTGGCAAAGTCAAATCTACGGAGTGATTGACAACAACTTCTTCTTGTCCAGCCCACATTGTATCAAAAAGGTCGAGCATGATCTGTATCGTTGCATCCCAGACCAATATATTATTCCTCTTCAAGTTATAAGTTAGGAAGCTCTAATGTGCGCATGGACTTCAGTTACTAACTTCTGAAAACGCAGGTGCGACGATCTTGCGGTAACGCTTCCATTGGTCGCCTTCGGAAGCAACAATGTTTTCGCCAAAGAATGTCAATATGGTGTATCGGCCAAGAGGTTTGGGAAAGCGTCCTCCACGAGACCAAACAATGTGCTTTGGTACGATTGATCAATTTGTAGGCTTCTAAAATCGCAATAGACGGTCATACCTTGATCACATCGACGTCTGCTATGAACAGCGATCCCGCTGCTTTCGGCCACCATGCCACCTGAAACTATTGACCTCTGCTACACCACGGTATTGCAAGCAACTTACAGTGGAAATTATGTCAAGGCCCTTCTCCGCAAAGGCTTCCGAAATGTACGTTAACTAGGGAAAATAAATTAAGGTGGAAAATGTTCGACGTACGGGCATGCTTCGACAACCAAGAATGATCATGACCTAAGTTCAACAAGGGGATCGGGGGAAACATGTGTCCGAGCACACTTGAGTGACTGATCATTGTTCTGTATCCTGGAAGGTGACTATGCAAAATTAGTTCTATGTAAGTAATTCGATAAAGCCGGTTAACTCACTGAATGCTTGCCAGCAGTCGACGGAAATCTAAGAAGAGCTGGAAGGCGCGCAGTGCACACACCAAACCAACTAATGTTGCAAGGGTCTCCAACGAAAAACCAGTGACGATCATGCTTGCAGGGGCGAACGTGTCGTGAGTACACAATACACTATTCTGCACTCTATCATATAGAGATTGCCCCCTATGTACGGCGGGAAAGTCACTGCACACCGCAGCTCGGACCGAACTCCCTTCCGACGGATGGACGGAAGAAGTCCGAATAGACCCTAGTGGTTAGACGAATCATGGCCAGCCGCAGACTGTAAGCACTTTGGCAGATGTCACCGGAATATATGTGAATTGATTCCGTCGTCAGGTGGATCGGGATATCGAGTGACCCAGAAATGGGCAGCAGGTTGCATGAGGACTAAATTAGTACAATAAGATTACATTGGTCGCGTCAACTATTCTCCAATTTCCAACACGACCCACTTACGTGTAAGGAAATCAAAGATGCTCCCGAAAATCACTGTCATGAGTGTACAGCTGAGGGTAACGGCGATATAGGGCATGCCGAAATCTAGCGAGGTCGACAAAGAGGCTCGGGTATAAATCCTCTCCTAATCACAACTCAAAGAGGTATCGTGAGACGATCGAGGGAGCGGGAAAAACAGCCTCTGGTGGATCCCAGCCTCTCATCGCATCAGGTGGTGTTCGGGGTATTTTAAGAAGGCTTTGATAACCTCCACGGATATTTTGAGCGTGTCTATGGTGGATTTTAGTGGTGCCGAAGTCCGGTTCGGTTCTTAGGCCTCTAAATGCGAACGCCGAACTGGACCATCGGTCGCGTTCAGGCAAGGAGGACGAACGCTGGACCGGACGCTGATGAACGTGTTTACAAGCGTTCGGTTCGAGTTCAGAATGCGTTCGAACGCTCGAACGCTACATATAAATTGACAAAAATTGCAAGAAATACATGAACAGTAAATGAGTAGCTAAATTTCGTCCATGGCAGAGTGTTCGTGAGCAGCAGCAAACTCAGCTTGAACCGTTGCGGAAATATGGCCTTGACGGTACCCACTTTTCAACAGCTGTAGGGCCTCAAATGTTGCTGGCAACAACTGATTATGGCGTGTGGTCCCAGTGATGCCACCACTCGAAAACGCTCGTTCAGATGCGATGGCAGAGCCTTGAATAGCGAGGTAATCCTTTGCAATGCGAGAGATGGTGGGATATTGAATGGAATGGTGCTAAAGGCATTTTAAGTCAACTTGCAAGGAAACACGATGCGAAAAAACTCACGCCCCACCACGCCACTATATTCTCAACATCTTCTAATGGGGCAGCAAGGTACTCGTCGAGCTCCTGGTGAGGTCTTCGATTTGCGGTGTCATTTGCGACACGAGTTTTGACAGCATCGCGCATCCAGCTATGGCCGTATGACCCCTGGCGAGCAAGCAAGGAAGGAGCCACAGCAGCTGGCTCTGCAGTGGCAGGCGAGACATTGCAATGATAATATTTGTCGAAAACCTTCCACAAGCTTCTCATGCCCTCGTCAAAGTCGCGAGGCTCCCATTTACCCTTCGCGTATGCCACCTTATAGTTAGGATTGAGCGCTACATTGTACATTAGATAGGGCATCATAATAAATAAAATACATACTGAGGCAAACGAAATAAACATCAGTTTCGTCGATTTTGTGGTACCATTTGCGAATATTGTCGAGGCCAGAGTTGATCGCGGATGAAAAGTCGTCAAACTTTGACGAACCAGCCATGTTTTGCCAAGTTTGTTGGAGATACTCGAGGACTGGAATCGCGCGCCATACGGTAGGTTCGTGAGTCGCCGAAAACGATTGTTGAGCATTGGCAGGTTCCTGGTTATACAGTAGGTTAATACAACATTTGAGACTCGACTGGACACTCGCACATACCTGAAGCACATCATGCATCAGTTCCAACTTCTTCCATTCTTCGGCTGAAAGCTTGAACACTCCATATGACTTGCCCTGCAACTTTGGGACTTCATCACTGTCATCCGCCAGTTGTATGAATCTATTCACCCCCTGCCAGCAGATAAAATTGAGTTAGTATTGTGCATAGGGATGGTAATAGAAACCAACTGACTTTGCGTAGCTTAAGGGTGCGCTCCAACATACCAAAGAGCAAGGCCCATCGCGTGCGAATCCATTTCAAAAGCTCCAGCTTCGGCTCGTTGACCTCGACACAGCACTGTTGGAAGAAGGTGCGTGCTTGGGGAGATTTCCGAATCTAAAAAAAGGGTTCATTAAATAGTGTTAGTCAGACGAGGGTACACACATACCTGCGTAACAAGCGCAAGGGCTTTTCCTGCAGTGTCGGCAACCTCGAAATCAGTTGATTCTTCGTCTTCGTCTTCATCGGCCATGTTCTTGAGGAGAACACTTGCTGGTGTAGGTGCGACCTCCTCGACAAAGTGTTTGGCGGCTAAGTGCAAGGTGTGCTCCATACAGCTGAATAGACATCAACATATATAGATCACAATATTAAATAGTTCACTTACCGCACGCGGTGCTCACCAGCAATCCATTTCTTGCCGGAAGGGTCGATAGCAAGAGCAACGGTCTGAATTGCTGTGTCGTTATTTGTAGCATTGTCAGCCGTAAACCATCCAACCTTAGTGTGGATGCTATAGTTATTGATAGTTTGAATCAGGATTCTTCCGATGTTGCTCCCACTGTGATTGCCGTTGATGATGGTGAATGCAAGTTGCTCTGTCTTCAATTCCCACTCGTGAGGTTTCCCGGCTGGGGAGTCAATGTAATGCGCGGTGACGGAGAGGAAAGGTACACCAGGTTCGGATGTCCATGAGTCGAACATGATCAAAATTTTGCTATCAACTTCCTTAAGCTTCTCCTTCACACATTGAACGGCAAGCTGCGCCCGTTCAAGAATTTTGTCTCGAGTTTTTGTGCGATGAGGAATGTCCCTGTCTGAAAGGGAAGGCCGGAGGTATTGAAGCAGCCGACGAAAGGGTCCCTTGTCAACGAGTTGGAACGCCTATCTATGGCATGAATATCCTAAGTCACAATTACAAAAAAAAAAACACTCACCTCATCCTCAGACACGATAAGCTCAACAATGTAATCCATTAGACCGGTCTTGGTGAATTCAGGAATTTTAGCCGTAAGGGAGGCATCTAATGTTTGCTGCGCTTCGTCAGTTGCTTTGCAGTTAGGAGGTATCGCCCGATCATGCATCTTGATACCTCGTTCATTGCAGCGGTTGCGGTATATTGGAAAGTGACACTTCGCATTTCGAGTGATATGGGTGCGGCGAGTCGAAACACTGCCTTTGAAAAAGCAGTGATTGGTGGGTACATCATTGGCTCTTAAATTGACATTAGTTATGTGTGTGACATTCAAAGTAAAAGTAAAAACGTACCTGCAGATCTCGCACCACCAGCCGTCTTCGGGTTCTTGGGTGTGCGGATTGATGCGTCCCTTCTCCTGAGTAAATACTACCTTCAAATCCCCACTGCGCTCCTCTTTCTTCTTATGCTTGCGATCCTCACGATCCTTGTCTCCAAATACCTTGGTCCGCTCGTAAGCTTCTTCGGCCTCTTCTTCATCATCTGAGCAATCTTCTAGTGCAGGGGGTTCGTCGTCATCGTCATTGTGGGACCCACGTTGCACTCGCTTGTGTGCAGGCTGTCCTTGGGGAGGCACTGGAGCCACTCATTTGGCAGCTTTGGCTGGAGCTGTGTTGCCAGCATTGCAGATTTTTTCTGTCGGTTTAACGGCTCGGCCTGAGCGAGACACGAAGGCAGTTAGCTTGCCATTGGATGCAGGAGGCGGAGGTGGAGCAAGCATGGGGGTGTCATCATCGGGATCATTGTACCAATCAATGGCGCTAGCATCTTTGAGTTGGCCATTGGATCCAAGTGTGCAAGACATTCTCGCAGCCAGAAGGGTGAATATTGTACCTGTAGTAGCTCATTTATACCAAAATTTGTGGTTAGAGATTAGAAAAATGCGACGCACCTTGAACATATTGTTGCCATGCAATGACTGCAACAGTTGATTGATGTTGAAGCAAAAGCAAGTACCTGAACGAGCATCCCAAAGATATGTTCTGAACATAGATTAAATTATAATCCTAATAACGATTAACATAGGGCTTACCAAAATGTTGAATAGATCACAGAGGAAGTCAGACGTCACTAACAGAAATGCATTCAGTCTTTTGGTCGTGAAGTAAGAGCCGTTCTGGAGATCAATGCTCCCAGAACTGCCAATGGCCATATGAGTTTGTTGCCAGGTGATCAGAAAAAATATTAGGATAGATGGATAGCAATAAGCTGAGGACCTCAAGCGGATCATAGACAGAAGGAAAGAACTGTTCGAACACGTTTGAACGGGTCCAGACGGGTTCACAAATCTGAGGCATCAGCCGAACGCTGAACCTAATAATAGGTTCGGTTCTTACCGTAGGCTGAACCTCGGACCGAACGGACAGTCCGGTTCGGAAGGGTTTGCGTTCGACCCGAAGTTCTGAACCGGACTCCGGCATCACTAGTGGATTTGTGAGGGCAGCTTTCAACATCAAGGGAGAGAAACTTAGGATGCCGGAAATTATGCCCACTCTCGGCCAGTACATAGCAATGTTGGATGGAAATGGGATGTGTTGATATGTTGTTAGTTCAAATTCATTGCAGGGAGTACGTCAGTAATGAGACAGGTGCAATACGATAACGAACATACCTTGCAGTAGTGTCAAGACAATATTGAGATGTTCGGGCGATGCGAGAGGGCCTAAGTAATTATGTACCATAAGTGATTAGCTAAAAGGTAGCCCAGAGTATAGTCTTGCAGAGGTATCATGATATGCCATATGGTAAAGAAATCAAGAAGTCGCTACAACACGTGATATTGTCGAAGGTGAACACCAAGATGACAACATAGCGTACGAGACTAGTAAGGGAGCATCCAAGAGCATCCAACATGTGTGATTGTTGTAGGGTTGAAGTTGGAGCTCTACATGTTTCATCATCGATCCGAGATTTAAGGTGCCTCGAGCCCTCTGACGTTGCAATGAGGATGCAGCGAGGTGTCGAATTTCTAGCCAACCGGCCCACAATTTCACAATATTGCAAGGTCTGAGCGTGTTAATCTGGTTTCATCAAGAAAGTATTACTCCGAGTCGCGTGCTTTGGCAAAAAAAATATGTATCCCATCGATGAGTGGTGAGAAGGGTTGCGCTATTGAAATTATGTAATTTTAGAAGTTTGAGGCATGCACAATGCACACTAGCACATACCCGTTGTGCCTTCGGCACAGGAAGCAAAAAAAGAGCACTTTGCGCTCTTTTTTGGCTTCCTGGCCTTCGGCTTCATCCTACTTTGGGTGTCTTAAGTCTTGACCTTGAATACTTGCTGTGCCAAAGGCACAGCAAGGCAAAGGAGTGCTTCGCGCTCCTTTGCGAGGTGCCTGCGGCACTTTGCCTTACTAATGATCATAGTGCATTTTGAAAACAATTACATTTTTGAGCAGCATTTCAACACAACTAAAACTACATGATACATCACATCCAAGTCGGTTCTCTATATAAAAGTACATCATATGTACATCAATCATCCAACAGGAATCATAATTCTTCTAAGCACTTCTGTATACACTACATTCGTCGTCTTTGAGCCCTCTTCACTCTCAGGAAAGATAGCAAACACTCTATCTGGGTGAGTGCAGCGAGATAATGCAACATAGAGCTGTCCATGGCTGAACACAGGAGTCCGCAAATTAAGCCCAACCCACTTGACACTTTGACCTTGCGCCTTGTTGATGGTCATAGCAAATGCGACACAAACGGGGAATTGGCGACACTTGAGAGGAATGGGGTTATCTTCAGATGTGGCATCCAGGGTCATGCAAGGGATTAGGACTGTGTCCCGATCATCTTGGTGAGCTTCATTGACTCCATCTCTAAGAATGCGACACTTGAGGACGCGAACGGTCCAAGACAGCAGGATCATGCGAGTTCCATTATAGAGGCCCTCGGAGGGGTTCAAGTTGCGCAACAGCATCAGGGGAACACTTTTTTTGACCTCCAATTTGTGCAAAGGGAAGCCTGATGGGGTGAGGGTATGAAGGAACTCTGTGGGGATGTAATCGTATTCCCTCTCGCTGACTGAGTCTGCACTGGTGAAGACCGCTTTATCTCCAGGGAATGATTCAAGAATGGTGGTGTTGATCTCATCCACATCGGTGTTCTTTGTGGAGAGGATGGTGCATTCCAGGAAGAAGGAATCATCCACTGCAGGCTGCCCAGGGAGCAGAACTGGAGAGTATAGGGTGTTGATGAGAGACTGGACATCATTGTTGGGGCAGCGCATATGAATAGGGAGGGTCACAGTTCCGTCTTCATTTGTGCCCTCGCCAGCTCCAATCTCAAGGAGCCACCTTGCAAATTCATCAGAGGCAGGGTCTTGACCAAGCCGCATATTTCTCTTGAGGTGGAAGATACGAAGCTTTCGCCAGAGTTGAGATCTGCAAAGGGTAGCGCCCACTATCTGCTCCCTGGATCCATGGGTCACCACTGGCAGGGTCTGTCTAAAGTCTCCGCCGAAGAGCACAGTTATTCCCCCAAAATCAGCCTCTTTGTTTAGAAGATCACGCAATGTGCGGTCAAGGCACTCCAGAATATGACGATGGAGCATCGGAATTTCATCGCAGATGATGAGGGAGGTCTCCTTGAGAAGCTCATGGACGACATCTCCTTTTTTAATGTTGCATGAGCTGTCCTTGTTAATGGGAATGGGGATTTTGAATTGCGAATGAGCCATACGTCCACCTGGTAGGAGGAGGGAAGCAATTCCAGAGGAGGCCACACAGAGGACAATCTTTCCTTCAGCACGGAGTTTTGAAGCGATGAGTTTGCAGAGATACGTCTTGCCGCATCCCCCTGCACTATGGACAAAGTATGCGCGTCCGGGTCTTTGCTGATTACGATTCATTGCATCCTCGACCACAGCATTATAGACCACCCTCTGCTCGACATTAAGCAAAGGGACTCCTTCATCCACTATCTGCTGAAGCTCCTGCGGGTCATACTGACGCTGCTCAGCGATGAGCTGGTTGCCCTCCATGGCCCCCCATCTTTCTGCCATTCGAGCTACTGGCATTTGAGGAATTGCTTCCAAAGACTTGCCATTTTTGCGGAGCACCCCATCAATGAGATGAAGACCATAGTCGTGTACCTGTTCCTCCGTGGGGTCAGGCATGTTGAATGGTGCGTGAGTGAGGCGGTGACGCAGATCATCGCAGAGATTTTCCTTGAAGCGGTTCCAAAAATCATCAGGGCTGGTAGGGTTGCAGTGCAGCAGGATGATGGCAAAGAGATTGCGCATGCGATTTCCTGTGTACATATGAGAAGCATCCCGCAAGCACTGGATCCATTCGTAATCGTCATCAAGCAGACCCCTGTGCCGACATGCTTCCTTGAAAGTCTCATAGAGAGTCCCATCATGTGTCCGAAGGTGTTCGAAGGAGGTAGCCCCTTGAGATTATGGTGAGCTTGATTGATAAAAATTGTCTTAGACATCATACCTTTCACTACAGTCAAAAGCAATCTCAGATAGAAGCGCTCTCCGGAGCTGGGTGCAGCAGCGTACATTCTTCCAATCGCCATTCCTCGCTCCCGTATCTTCCATGCACCTTTGCTCCAAACAAATTTTGAGGGGAAATCCTGATAGAGGCTGTCGTGGGCTCCAGCTGCCACCAAGTTCTCATTGGCATTGGCTTTGAACCATCCAGTGAGGCAAGTACCTTTCACTTCTGCGCGCTCAAGGACTTCCTCAGCATCATCATCAGGGTCATAGAACACCATCTGTTCATTTTTGAGATGGACCGGCAAACGGTAGACAGAGGGCCATTCGAGATGCATGGAAAATTTGAAGATGCGCCATGCAGCCTCGGTAGAGCTGATATATCTCGAGTCCAGATATGATTTGACCTCATCCACCGCTCCTCTCATCTCCAACGTAGCACGGTCGTTTCCCTTATAAATGTATTTGTGGATGTACTTGACAGATTTGATAGAGGCGCAGACCTCGAGATTGATGTGGCAGTTGAATTCCACCAGCAGTTCAGGGGGATGTGGAACAACATCCTTGTTGGTGAAGATGATGTCGTTCTTTTGGATGGTGCGACCATTGTCAGGTCTCGCATACTCGGGATAGCCATCATCCTTCATCAGGGTCTGGGGACAGAATGTTTTTGGAAAGTGCTTTTTGCACCACGAATTCTCTATGCAACGCTGCGGACTGCAAGGGCCATGCAGCATGTATTTTTCCACAACCTGATAGAGCTGAGGATGGATGTTCCTGTCAGGGATCTGAGCAGAGATGAAGGAGTCGATTTGCTCAGTGGTACGGATCTTATAATCTGGCTCCAGGAAGATGAGAAGGTGCATATGAGGCAGGCCCCGCTTTTGATATTCGATGGTGTACACCAATCCAGCAACCTTCCCATAGTAGCCCTTGCGAACCTTCTTCAGCAGCGCTTGCTGCTTCTGGTAGAAAACCCGAGCCACCAAGTCTGGGCGGTCCACAGTGCTCTGACCTATATAAGAAATTGTCAGCACAAAGTCATACACAACACATCAAATAAGAATCATTACCAGGAAGGAGATTCTCTGTGATTTCAGGCCAACTTCCATTGGCGGTCATCGTCAGGAAGAGATCCGGCTTTTTGCAGGCACGGCAAATGGCTAAGGAGTCTTGAAGCAGCTGATGCATATATTGAGGGCTCCCTGTGTGAGAGGAGGGAAGAATGATGGAGCGACCTGTCTGAGCCAGATCATCTACACCCTCGTTGCGAACATTATCTGCTAAGCCTTGATAGCAGTCCGCCCTCAGCCACTCTTGGTTGCTCCTGATCCAGTTCAAATTGCTCTGTTCGATGGAGGCCCAAGCATCGACGATATACTGCTGGAACAATCTTCCACCGTGAAAGATATTGTTGTGATAGATGGGAACAGGGTGTGGATGAAGTCGATAGGCATAGTACAACAGCTGAGTGACATTCTTTGCAACCGTGCGGGTATTTGGGGGGAGAATCAGAGGTATTCCAAGGTGCCAGCCCTCCTCTCCAGATGGAAAGAGAAGGACATAGTGAAGTGGGGAGTACGCATGGCTGAGCTGACTTATACGCTGGAGTCGACCTCCTTGAAGCTGCAAGACAATGTCCCGTTTTTCGGATACCTGCTCAGATCCATCTCCAGGAATGATCACAGCAATTTCATCAGCAGTGGGAACATTATATCTTCGACCATCTGTGCCTTGCTGGAAGTGAATGCGTGCACGAACATCCGTGTGCTGCTCTGGAGGCTTCTCTCGCATGACCTGATAGGCCTGCTTGTAAAGAGCGGCATAGGGATTGATTCGATACAGCATGTCATGGAGCTCCCTGAGAATGCCACGATCAAGACCTTCATTTCCAGGTCAGGTGGCGCGAATGTTGGTGGCTCCCTCGGGATCATAGATATAAAGTTGCGCATATGAAGGCTGAATGCCTTCTGGAGGTATGAGACTACCCATGAGGTGATGGAGAGATCCATGAATACGAAAAGCATTGGGGCCAGAGCCTTGGAGGGCTCTATCCTCGATATCGACACCGACCGACGTGAATGCAAGAGCGCTGTTGTACTGCCGAATCTTGGAGACAAATGTCCTGTCAGTATAAGTGTGCTGCAGTTCTGGCAGCCATGGTGGAAAGGGTGGGAGGACAACTTTACCCTCCAAGCAGCATGTACCAAATTTTGGATTCCGTAGGGAGGATTTTGAGAGTCTTTCGGATGCAAAGTGCAATGCATGGCACTTGGTGCACTCTACATTAAGAGGACCAAGATTATGGATGTTTATAGGCTCCCTGTATGGTCGAGCTCCATCAGGGATAGGAACAATGCGGTTGATAACTTCTTGAACCTCTGCCTCATGCTCCTCACGCTGTTGAAGCTCTTGAGCTCTTCTCCTTTCTTCATCAGCAGCATGATTTTCTTGAGAAGCAGGATCATTATATTCATGCAGTGCCTCTTCTAAGTGCTCTGCCTGCTCACAAATCCTTTGTTGTCTCCGGCGTTGGATCTCTTCTTTGTCTTGATGTGCTCGCAGACGATCCCGAGCCAGTCTATTCTGCTGCTCCTCTTCGTGCTGACCTGCTCGCAGACGATCCTGAGTTTGTCCATTGTACTGCTCCTCCTCATGTTGACCTGCTCGCAGACGATCCTGAGCCAGCCTAACCTGCTGCTCCTCTTCCTGCTGCTGCAATTGAGCCTCTCTTTGGATCCTCTCAGCTTCTTCTTGCTGCAAACGAAAATTCTCCCGCTGCTGCAATTGAGCCTGTCTTTGGATCCTCTCAGCTTCTTGCTGCTGCAGGCGAAGAGCCTCTTGATACCGCAACTGAGCCTGTCTTTGGATCTCAGCTTCCTGCTGCTGCAGGTGAAGAGCCTCCTCATGCCGCCATTGAGCCTCTCTATTGATTCTCTCAGCTTCCTGATGTTGCAATTGTAGCTGAATTTCATGACGTTGAAATTCCTCCTGTGCTTGCCTTTGAAGTAAGTCATTTCTGATGCGCTCATTGTCCATTTGCTCTGCCTGTAAATGGTGTTGAAACTGAATATTAAATTGATGATAATCAGGTTCAGGTGGTCCATGTAAAGGCGGTGCAGGATTAGGTGCAAAGTAATGAAGAGGATTGTCAAAGTTGTGAGGACCAACTGCGCCCTCATAATGAATAGCACCATATACAGGAGGAGCAGGAGCAGGAGCAGGTTGAACAGGTTCATTATAAACATGAGGTACCTGTTGAGGCTGTATTCCAGCTGCCATTAGCTCTGCTTGCGCCTGCTCTCTTATCTCCTCTCTGTCCTGTTGCCTACGACGGTTGCGCTGGCGGCGTCTATCATTATGAGCTGCATTCATCTGTTCATTCAGGCGTGCATTATAATCAACAGGAGGGTGCTGATGAGCACGTTGCACATGCGCAATGGCATTACGTGGCAAGCCAGGATATTGTCCAACTGGTAGCGGTTCATATGGAAAGTGAGGAGGAGGCTGCCATGCAAAAGGTCGCAGAACAGGCCCTGCTTGTGGTTCATTAGCTGGCATGAAATTTGGCTGTGGTATATGAGGTGGAGGCCTATCGTGAGCAGCATGTCGACGATTGCGCCTGGTAGGGGACGTCATCTGGAGTCGATTCAGTCTATCGCGTTCGCATTGGGAGTGACGCTCGCGCTCTGGGATAATACGTTCATTATTTCTAAATAGCATGTGCAGACATTAGCATCATGCACCTTGCACATAGCAATATATAGTCAGCAACTCACGGAATGGGCATATTTCCGTCCATGTTTGATATTTAAATGGTTGTTTAGCAAGCGTAAAATTTGAGTTGCCTGAGCCCATCAATAAGTCATTTCTATCTTTGTTGATAATAATCAAAACCCACAAAAAGTGTATCACACTTTGTTACACTTGGCTGCGGGGGAGGGCAATTTAATTCGAGAATTCTATACAAAAGCAGCAGCCAATTGTGTAATGATTTGTGTCACCAAGTTATGTAACAAATTGTGTAACCAAAATCTGTTATGCTTTTGCTATTCTCGATGCTCGCTCCCTTATAGTAGGAAAAGTGAGTTGTTTGTCCGTATTATGGGCGGGGCGCAGTAGGCGTGCAGAATGCTGTCCACTATATCGCGTTTGGCAGCATTTTTGGACACCGTGGAATTTTACCTCTCGAAATTCTGAATTAAGAATTTTTCGTAGTCACCATTAGCAAACTCAAGTGAGAAAACCACGCGAGATTTCCAAAGTAAGGATTAAGCGAGGTAAGCGAAACCACATGGCCTTTGGCGAAATAAGCAAGGTAAGTGTATCTATGCGGTGCAAGCGACCCAAGCGAAAACCACGCGAGCTCCCAGTACTTCCCTCACCCATCCTCCCTTACTTTATAGACTAGCACACACCCGTTGTGCCTTCGGCACAGGAAGCAAAAAGAGCGCTTCGCGCTCTTTGTTGGCTTCCTGGCCTTCGGCTTCATCCTACTTTGGGTGTCTTAATAATCATTGCAGGTTTTGAAATAAATTATATTTTATTCACTGAGTTGTGATCAAAATTTCAAAATAAGTTACATACTTTGAGCAGGATTCAAATTGACAAAAGTAAAAGTACAATTGAATATATGTATTTTCTCATCTACTGTTGTGTCTGGTGTTCTGTGCTCCCTCCTCCCGTCCTGTTGTCCTCCTCCCGTCCTGTTGTCCTCCTCCCGTCCTGTTGTCCTCCTCCCGTCCTGTTGTCCTCCTCCTGTCCTCCCACTTCTCCTGTTTTCCCATTCTTCTATTTTTTCCCATTCATCTGTTTTCCCTTTTTCACTGTTTTCCTGTTCTCCATTCTCCTGTTCTCCAATTTTCCCCATTCTCATTTCTCAATTGTCTTTTCTTCTTAAATTTTTTTCTTAATGTAGTTAAATTTATTATGATTTGAATTTCGTAAATAATAAATGTTTTTCAATGAGTGCTGCCCTAACGGGCAGCGGACGCACGTGATGCCACGCGAGTTTCCAAATCGAGCTTTAAGCGAGGTAAGCGAAACCACATGGCGTTTAGCGAATCTTAGCGAATCTTAGCGAATCTAAGCGTATCTAAGCGAATCTAAGCGTATCTACGCGGTGCAAGCGGAAACCACGCGAGCGTCCGTCCCTTCCCGCCACCGTTCTCCCTTACTTTATAGATGGTACCAACTCGTGAGTCGCCATGATACAATCTACCACTGAGCGCCAGTCTGTGCCCCAGGCTTCTACCCTATACAACGCTCAAAACTCAAATTTACCAAGATCAAACTCTGGAAATTTTCAAAATCGAGTTGAATCATCTTGTCCTTGAACGACGAATTGCGATTGTTACTGCCAATACTTAGGTTCACGCTGGAAACTGTATCGCTAGTTTTAATGTTCCGTCTCAGGTGCGTGCGTATATATAGCATGCTTGCTTCGAATTCCCTGGAACTCATGATATAGAATTAGTAATGTCTTCTTCCATTCCATCATCAAGGTTTGACCGGGAGGGATTAGGACCTCACTGTGGCTCCATTTCGCCTGTCATGGAATGGCGAACCGGACACAACCGTTCGAATCTTCTTTCGCGATGCGCGACGGGCCATTGATGATCAAGGACATCATCCGGTCCAACTGGCAGAGCCCGCACTTTGCATTCTTATCGGCCTGTCACACTACCGTGGGCGATGAGGAGAGTCCCGATGAGTTTATCCATCTTGCTGCGGCCATGCAATTCTGCGGATTTCGCAGTGTGATTGGTTCTATGTGGTCTGTTGAGGATGAGGTGCTTGCCAGGTTGCGTCTGCTTTTTACCGCAACCTCGTTGATGATTCAGGGAGACTGGACTGTACGCGCGCTGCGGTAGCGCTGCACGAGGCCTTGAAATCTTTGCGCAAGAAGAAGATTCCATTAGAACAGCAGATTGTATTCGTCCACATAGGTGTGTAGTTAAATAATCGATTCGCTATATTATTCCATCTGCTATATCTCTAGTTGTTTTCATTCCATCGCTTTCTTATTTCTGCATGATCCTTTGTTATTCTGTACTGTACTAGAATCATACACAGCGTCTCGTTGAATCAATCTGATTTACTTCTGCATCGTCAGTTCTAAGTCGTTAAGCAAATTTCCCTCGATCCTTCTTTACTCACGAATCTTTCAGCTTGTCTTTGCGCGCGTCGGCATCTTTTCTGAATAGGACGATTTGATCAGCATGACGATATGCACGTCTAACGGAACAGTGGTCCAGTCAAAGTATCGCAACGTAGTGCGCATCGCCAGAATTGTTGTTTGCAGGAGAGTCCTACTCGCGTTTCTACCGATGCTGTCACCGCTAACCAGACGTTCAATTTTGTGCCATGTAAGGGAACAAGGGATTCGAACTTTCATTTATTGAGCGATCATTCCATATTGTACAGTCTTTCCTGGTAATCTTTATTTATGAATAACACTTATCTTGTGAAATAGCACAATGTACAACGTTTCGTTCAGCAGCAGTCAAAACACGAAAACATGTAGATCCTTCATATCCCCATCAGCAAACGAGGGGCTCTGAAAAATGAGACAATTAGTATGGGATCACGCATTCTGCAGCACAGCCATAGCTTACTTTCAAACCAATCAATCTTTGCTCGTCGATCATCACGCCCGAAAAACCTTCAAGTTCATCTCTCTGACAAACGCGATAGGGCAAGTTTGTCTCAACAGGGTCTGGGAAAAGGCAGTCCGACAAGATGGTCGTGGGGTAATCAATGACCTCAATGCTCGCTTTGGAGTCCGGCTGCAGAGGGAAGACATGCCGCTTAGTTTTGCGTACATTGAAGTCCAACACTTGCATGCTGCCAGATAGTAACGGAAAGACTACTCGATAGCCATGGACGTATCTACTCAAAGACCGATCAGCGTGGGTCGCGGCAGGAATTCTCAGCTCCTTCTTACCTCAACCACTGATATGGGGCTTGATAATGGAGCATGCGGCTCTCATGCGGGCCCCACTCCTCCCAAGGCACCTCCAAGGAGCTTGTTTCTCTTTGTTCGTGGTATTTCCGTATGTACCTGAGAGGAGTGCTATTCTTAAAGAAGAGAAAAAACTTCGGCCTCGCGCTAGGGACATTCGGGTCCACCTGTATATAATTCATGGATAGAACATACATCCGTTCCTCCTGATTGGTCCAGAAGGGCGTGTTTGGAAGACACCTTGCCACAAAGGGACCGGTATGAATCGTGCAGTGCACCAAATGGGTGAGGGACTTCAGGGGAGGCAGTAATAGGGTCGCGACATGGGCGATTTCCTGTTGATTTTCCCCAAATGTAAATATTTGGATCGAGCCCCCGTCTTTTCCGCGCGTGATCATGTACGCACGGTTCGAAATGAAGGAAAAGTCGCTGATATGATTGGGCAATTCGTCGCCGTCGCGATCCTGCAGAGCCAGTGTTGGCTATCAGCTGCTAGGTGTTCATAGACAGGCGCTTACGACAAGTATTTGACCTTTCTTCCAATTCCAGATTGTAATGCGAGGACTTTCAATCTCCATCCAAAACATCATCCCAATCACATCATCCACGATCTGTATGAATGCACTGGTCATCGTAAATGGGGTGAGGGTGCGAAGAATAGGAAATGTCGCTTCGGGGTGCTTGACGTTGGAGGAGATAGTGCGTATGTGTACCTCTGTGTAACTAGAATCATTCACGCTACATACAACGATCGGTTATCTCTGCGACGCAAAGCGAAACACGACAAAGACGCACAAGTTGTCATCAGATTGGACAAGAGCGATGAGGTCTTGCGATGGATCGATAGCGAAGTCTCTTGTCGAGATACCTATGTCTTTCCGAACCAGCGTGTGTCCAGGACCCGACGAGGATGGCAGCCAGGAGGAGATGAATTTTTGTGAACCAAATTGGTTGGCAGGGCCTCCCGAAGGTGATGTCTTCGCAAATATACCTCCTACAAGCTCATATGCGTGGCAGGAACCAGGCATGGGTACCCGAACCTCTTTCTTCCACTCAAACAGGGTCCACGCACGACGGAGGGTACGCAGTTGTTCCAAACGCTCTGAAATGGTGACGGTGCTCTGGGGACCATCAACCATGCAATCGAGAGCAAGCTCAATACGATACTGGAGCTCTGCAGAGGAATCGATCACGCTATTCAATTTGCGGCAGACCTGGAAATTAGTCAAGTTTGATGTCACAACAAAAGAGTAGTATGGCATACATACAGAGGAACATCGCAAGATAGATCGACCGTCTACATGACGAAGAATTTCTACCAATAACTCAGAGGGCAGGAGGATAAAAGTAGGTGTTTCCGAGTCTACTTTTGTTGTTGGCAGGCTGTCCACCACTGTGGTCGGCCTTGTATCTTGCTTCGGTGCGATCATAGTAGCTCCTGCTGTGGGCGCTTAACTGTACTTGGTGTAACTTTGTTGAAATGACGCGGCTGCAATTGAACGTTACGTAATTGAATTTGTGGCGCGCCGCGCATGTACTATCCCTTACGCTCTATTCGTGACGGTCCACAATTTCGTGAGTCACACTCAGGTCACGAATAGTAACGGACAGTCACACTGGCCGAATCTACAGTCCGCTCGGCAGACGTTAGAATCTTCGTGATTCGTGATTCGGGATTCGTGAACTTCAACAGTGATTGATTAGGACGCTACTTATAAGTCTGTGAGCTACAGTATGTACCGAAAAATTATATAGAACTAAATGCAATCATTAATGATGTGTAAAATATTGCTGAGGGAATGTATGTGGATGTGGGTATTGATGCATACTAGTAGATGGATTATGAAGTCCGTGACTCGGACTCGGATGCGCGGGTTGAGCAAAAAAATATGGTGGATGTGGTGCAGGGACACTGAAACCAGTGTAAAAAGACGGATGTGTGGAATGTGGTGGTGGCAACACTGGCAAGTGCCCAGGCTGGAAGGAACTGGGGGTTGTGGAAAGTTCTGGCGGCAAATTCTGTTGTCGCCTCGAAGTTGAAGCTGCCGCTTGTAAGTGCCATTTGTGACACCCATGAGTGCAGCCTGGATCCTGGACTCGTACTTGGGGTCAGTAGATGCCGCCAGCTTGCCTCTGTGACGTCCCATGGCATAGCGATTGAGCCCAGCTCAGCGCTCGCTACTTGCTCACGCGCTCACGGATTGCAGCTGCAATGAAACACGCTGTTAAATTCAATGTCCGACGTCGGCAGCCTCGGCAGGTGACACTGAAATCGTGATTTTGGCTGCTGTCACGCTGAAAACACGATCTCCACCATTTCTCAACAGATTTGTTTCATTCCACTTGGAATATGCTAGTATATAATATATAGAATATACTGAGTGAAGTAGCTAAGTAATTACATTGAAGTTGAGTGCTGCAGACAAAAATCACGAAATTGTGGACCGTCACGAATAGAGCGTAAGGGATAGTATGGAAGCCCGGACACTCGCGCTCAATTACTAATCTAAAATTACTACATATGGCAGTCGGACCTCGAACACCATACGTGTTGTATTTGTTGTAGGATTCATACATCTAATTTCTCTGTACCCGCTCTTGTGGGAAAATTCTCATCCTTTTCATCTGTGCGAGCCCAGTTGAGTGCGTTGGCTGATGATGATTTGTTTGCAATGTGTTTGCCAGCAGTGAAAGGTCACGACTTGACACTTTGCCGGTACACTGTTATCTGTGGTTATCTAGAGGTGTTATATGGCAGCATTGTCTCTGCCACGCTGCACCGTGTCCATAACAAATTGTTCAACAATCCGAGATGTACTTCAACGACAAGACATACTTCAACGAGTTCCAGTGCAATTAATAAAAAATGTCTGAGTTCAAGCCCCAAATGCCTCAAGTGCAAACCCTGGCCATTTGCAGAAGTTATTGCAAATGTGACCCTTCTCAAATTCACTAACCGCTTCACTAATATTCCCCTCCCCAAAGATATCATCTCCATCACTGACTGATGGGTCTGTCATGATCTGTGGGTCCGTCAAGAGCTCTGTATTGCCTATTTTTATTGGTAAGAAAATCGAGTCAGGAATGAGGGTAGAATACCAAATACCTTGATAATCAGAGATGAAGGCAAGCCCGCTGGTCTTCACATATTGTACATGCTGCATAAAGGCCAGAAATAAAGCAAAGTCAGTAGCCATAGTCTTCTGGGTCAAGCAGCAGGGTTTGGATCCATGTTGTGAATAAACTTGGTGAAATCACGACCCTCATCTCCTGCAATCAATAACTTCCTCAAGGAGGAAAACCGCACATGTGGTACCAGTCTTTGCTGAAGGTTTAGCACCACCTGGAAAGAAAGATATTGCAAGGCCTGGCCTCAACAAAGCATACATGTGGGATATTGAATGGCGGAGACTCAGACGTGCTGGCCACAGCGCGCTCAATGAAGTCATAGACAAGACCTAATAGGGCCTTTGCCCAGTATAAGACGTTCGCCTCCCTGAATAGCTTTGGCATCTCGTCTATCAGTGCAAAGCATCCAATTCTGAAATCCGTACTGGTAGCAGACACGCCTGGTGGATGTACCCTGTAGAATGGGCATTTCACAACTATGTCCTGAAGTGTCTCGGACCCAAGACCCGAGCTAGGAGGAAGCATCAGTGTGAGCCATCCTTTATGGGCTGTTTTGAATCCAGCCTATCCCAATGATGCCATCAGAAGATGTATCAATGGTCAGGTGGCCGACGGATGAATCAGCAGTGTTGATGGAAAATGAGTGGTAATTGGCATGCTCCAAGAGGTCGCTGAGGGGTCGTGTGGGTATTGAGTAGAAACAAATATTTTCGTTCTGTAACTTGCCGACTAACAGACAAATGAGTGACTTAAATATGTTGAAAAACTGAAACATACCCTGCTTGATATTTAAGTCAGTGCCTCCCCCAATTTTCAAGACCTGCTTGAGTTGGTCGCGATTCGGAGAACAGAGTTGGGGTGTGGGAGGAATACTTGACTTTTGGGGAGGTGATGTGGTACTGGAAGTAGAACTTATGGCCCGTTCATGTGTTTGTTTGATAGATATGACAGTGGACACCCTTGGTACTGGTGCACTTAGTATGGTGGTGCTGAGCTGAGGGGTCGCAGTGACAGAGCCCCCCTGGATTATATGAGAATAAGTTGGTGCGAAGACTAAGGTACAACTATTAAACTCACTGCTACAGATACCCTTGGTACTGGTGCGCTCATGGTGGTGCTAAGCTGAGAGGTCACAGTAGTAGAGTCCCGCTGGGATTATATGAGAATAAGTCAGCGCCAGGACTAGCATACAATTATTTTGCCAACTCACAGTAGCAGACACCTGAGAAGAAACAATGTTGGCACTAAGCTGAGAAAGTTGGTTGGCCCTGCTGGATGATATGAGGATAAGTTCAGTACCAGGGACTAGTATACAACTAGCAAACTCACCGCTTCAGATTCCTCCTGCCAAAGTTCAAATTCCCTGCCACTGACTCTCTGGGACAACCACCATGAGTGGGAACTGCTTTGTCTTGAAGATCGGAGGTTTGGTTCCTTGTGCTGGCTGCATGCACTGCAAGAGGAAGTATGGTTCCAATGGTGGGTGAGTTGAGAGGTCCCACCCATGCAGAGTCTTGCACTGTGAACTCCTTGTCGCACCATGCAAACAAGTCAGCGATGGTATGTAGTTTGGGTAACACCATATCTAAAGCCAGTCTCATGAGACCTGGCGCATCCATGCGGGCATCTATATCCTTTTTACCCTCACAAATATTCTAAATGTCATTAAGTCAGTGGTACTGTCAAGGGAGAGTCAAATAGAACTCACCGCAATAATACTTTTTTCTTACGGCCCCCTGCTTCATGGATAGCAGAAATTTCAAGTGAGATGGTGTCAGCAATAGCAATGGGAGTTGAATACGCAGCCTTCGCCCACTACTGATGCTCAGCAGCATACATGTCATGGTGCGACAAATAACCAACAGGTCCTCTTGAGCCCCAAGAGGTAGGAATGTTAACATCGGGGCCGGAAGTGCGATGTGGACAGTGAGACATAGGTGGTGGGCCCATAGAGGCATTGGTCCAGTTGGACACCGCGACCACGGGAGGCGGATTGATACTGGCTATTGTGATAATTATCAGCCTGAGACGGTCCTATGAAGTATTTGAACTTACATCTTCTTTGTGCAGCATTCACTGATTGCTGAATTATACGAGGATCGGGAGTAGTTCTTTGCACATTCACCAATTGCTGAATTATACGAGGATTGGGAGTAGTTCTTTGCGCATTCACCAATTGCTGAATTATACAAGGATCGGGAGTAGTGTGACGGGATGATGCTGATGCTGAAATAAAGAGTTAGTGAGACTGATTGATGCGTGCCAAGCCAACTCACCTGCAGTTATTGGTCTCCTTGATGTTGCTCTCTTATTTTCGTATCTTGCATAGCAAGCGGCACAGACATTCCGGCCAGCCTGTCCAGGGTTGATGGTAGCAACATACAAGCAAGGCTCGCCTGCCTTGATCAGAATAGCACAAGACGGATGCTCACAGACTCGGTCCTGTGTAGTGTATGCATCTTCAGTAAACTGGGAGACAAGTTCAGTGTTTGTGTGTTCAGCCATAGAATAGAGTGGACAATAGAGTTTGTACTTACTACTGAGACAGAGCATGGTTTAAATACAATGAAGGACACAGATACCATGAGATGAGATGCGGCCTACAGAATGTCAGCTTCAAGTAAATAGACTTCCCACTCAATATGACTTACCATACTGGCAGTGACATTGACAGAGTGAATCGTATGTTTGGATACCATGGAGTAAGATGCGGTCTACAGATACCAGCTACAAGTAACTAAAATTCCTGCTGAATATGACTTACCAAGAGTATTTTGTCAGAATATGATGTACCGGAGACACAGATCAAGTGCAATGCATGTTTCTCAGGGATCAGAATCCTAAAGCGTGAATCAATGTAGACCCGCAGGATTACAGATGGAAGTTGAGCTTCAAATGGGTAATTTGAAACACTTGAAGGATCGGGAAGAGGCACTCAGGATAGCTGCATGGATGCCATTCAGCGGTTGAGAATGGTAGGAGTGCGGAGGATTGCAGAGGATTGCAGAGCTTTAAGCACCTGATGTTACACCATGATAAGCTGACCTTGTATCGGTGTTTAAGCTGCCCTTGTATCGGCATTTGATCTTGGATGTATCTGTAGAATAAATACACTGGCAGTCGCCCTTAGACAGACCAATCTGATGCCCAACCAAAATAAACCCTCTTGTATGTCCATTCCTGATTCCTGTTATTGTATTGCACTCAACACTGACTTGTCTCTGACTCAGCGCCACTGGAGGTCATTGTGCCGCACATCCTCCATCTCTGGAAGGCACGTCGGACTGACAAATAGATTATCCAGGATTTACAGAAACATTATGATACCTCGTGATATGGTTTAGGGTGCATCATTCACTACTTTCCTCTGATGCTTATGTTCTTACAAGGACTATATTAGGCTCACTAAATTTCTCCAAATTCGCAACAGAATGGGCCTTCGAAGGACGCAACAGCAAGGCCATACGGTCAACACTATCCGCGATGCAATGGCCGACCTGCATGAGACATATCCGAACGCAGGAGCACGTGAAATGGTCAACTTGCTATTTTATGAGCGTAGCCAGGTAATGTTTTTTCAGTCAAAAACATAATTTTAACTTATTCATCTACTCTTATTGTGTAGGAGCGTCATGATATCTTATTTCGCTATACATGAACCAGAACTTGTCCGGCAGCATAAGGCTAGTTGCCTTCGAAGGAGGTGATTCTGGGCTGCAGGCGTGAATGACATATTTGCAGTTGACCAACATGACAAATGACTCAAGTACGGTCTTGGTCTCCATACCGGCATCAAGCTGTTTTCAGGTCACATCATGTGGATTAGGGTATGGCACTCAAACCGAAACCCACAGCTTATCCTTAGTTATTACCTTGACACGCTCGAGAAACTTGGACGTAAGTCTTTTGTCTTCTAAAATCATATCTTTATTGATCTACCTACTCAGATATGCCTATGGTCACCCAAAGTGACCCTGGATCCGAAAATTTTGGAATTGTCAATGCCCATACCATGCTCCACCAATGGCATGATCCTGCCCTACAGGGTACCCTGCAGCACCGCTGGATGCGGAGTAAGAAGAATGTAATGCCTGAGATTACGTGGTCACAACTACGACGTCGTTTTATGCCAGGATTTGAAGCGCTTTTGGACCATGGTGTCCTGTCAGGCTGGTATGATACTAACAATACTCTCCAGCTGTGCATCCATTTTTTTGTTCGTCTCACATTGATACTAACTCAGGATCTTAATATTAGGATGTTATTTCGTTGGGTAGTTATCCCTTGGTTACAGCAAGAGCTGGATGCATACCAGGACCAGCTTAATAACACTGCCAAAAGACGTGACTGAAACAAAGTTCTTCCTCACGGCATGCCAAACCTTATATACCAGTCAGCAGAGGATTTCGGCATGCTGGACTTCAAAGTAAGTGGTATGCACACTATCATTGTTTGGGGTGTGACAGGACTTTTTAACAGATCAAGGTGGAACACGAAGCACTGGACCATGTGCGCAACATTTACATTACACCGTCTCACCCTGTCTTCGATCTGGTGCCACGCCCCTTTGGTGACAGTGTCCAGCACTGCTATGATGAACTAGGATGTCCGTTAGTCACGAGGCACACTGTCTGGGAGGTCTATCTGCGCTTGCTTGGCATGCTGCGCCGTGATGAGATACCACATCATATTGACAAGCTTGGCAATGTAGAGGAGGATATTGATACACTACAGCTTCTAGAGGATCACGATGAGTTACCGTATCGCGAGGAAAGTGACGGAACCTACTACATGGGTGGAGTAGGCGGAGGTCTCGGACTTGGTATGTTGTCCTCTTCATGATGTGAATCAGTACTAACATTTACCTAGGTATCGAGCATTTGAATCACCTAGAGCGCCTCGCTCGTGATGAGGAGCCCGAAATCACTCTTAGTGTCGATGAAAACGATGGACTGGATCATGCAGGGTTGGTGGTGTGGGAGTTCTCTGATGACAGTGGTTCATCAGATACTTCAGACGCTGACTGGTGACTTAGATAATTATTTCTTGTACTCGTGAAATGCTGCCTGTGTTAACTGGAACCTCGCCAATGTGTTAAAAATATAGTTGTTTTTGATTTATTCATCAGCGGATTCGCATTGGCAGTGTCCATGGTCCTGACCGTATTTCAGCTTAGTAATTGAGCGCGAGTGTCCGGGCTTCCATACGCATGGGCTTGATTCAGAGATTAACACATCTAACCACGTCCACGTGAGTAACTTATGATCTCGCACCTAACAAATGATGAATGGTTTTGAGACAACTACAGCTGATTACTTTGCCTTTGAGCTCTCTAGATTTAATACAGACTCAGTCGCAGTCGTCCTCTTTGCCGATGGCACCAAGATTGGGGTTGCTCAGCTTGTCGCCGATGATGTTTCTGCAGCAGTTACAAATGTGATTTCACATGAGAGATCGGCCCTAGTGAGTGCTTAAGGCCCTTCAAGAACTCTCGCGTTCTACTAACGAAATTCAGCTGTCGCAGGCCATTCCTTTATTCGAGCCCCCCCCGTCCCATAGCATCGCACAGTGAGCTAAACTTATTTATACTGACGACCAAAACTCGATGTCACATTGTGGTGTCTGGATGTATTGTCGACACCACGCTACAGCACTCCGTCATGCTCTCGCACGTATTATGCTAATTTTTTAATGCACTGGCGAAAACAAGAGCGTCAACACTCAGTCTCGGCAATAGGGCCGCCTTACTCGAACACTGCAGGGTTGAGCAACGCTTATGCGCAAACGAAGTCATTTATGGAGTCAACCACCATACAGCCTTTTTGACATTGACACGGCACATGGGATATAATTTTGCCACTGTATCCACAGAAGTACTCGAAATCACTTTCGTTGTTGTAACCTCCGAGACCCGTTGAGCACCTCGTCTCATCTGTGCATAGCCGTAAGCAGTGTCTAGGCAAATCAAACACGGTCAGGCTTTCTGACCATTGGATTCTGCTTGTACTAATCCTCCAAATTTGCCCTGCCAAACAAATACTTGCAATGTGCCGCGTGTCCGCTATTTTTGTCGCCCACATAGCGGCTATTTGTGGTTGAATTGCAAGTACAGTTCCCAAGTAATTGGTCCACCTTTGGACGATGAACGATGTTCAATTGGCTGACTGATGTCACTCAGCCTGCCACAGGTACTACATATAATAATAGTCTCTCTGGCGTCGCTGCGATGCGTCGTCATGGACTCCTAGTACTTCAGGGGATTCACAGCTCACCTTTTCCGACGTGCAGATCCTCATTCGGGGCCGGATAGTGTTTCGCGCTCTCACTCACTTTCTTAGTCTGTCGTACCTCTGCTCCTGTAGCTCCACGTTAGAGTAGAATGCATTTATCTAACGATCTCTCTTACAAAACTTTGGCGTCTGAGCGTCAACCAAAGACAGTCTCTATTAACTATGGAGGGTATCTCATCAATGTAATAATTCAATAGTATCATTGTAAAACATTGTCACAATGTGACTGGGAGTTTTACCAAATTGTGCGCCTGTGCTGGCACTTTGTCAAAACTCAGCCGAAAGTTGGCCGAAAGTGTTTTTTGCTCCCGACACTAGGCCCGTACTCCACAAATTGGAATTTACAGACGAGGTGTTGACACCGACCTCCCTAACGCAGCTCACCTATTTGTCTAAAACATGAGGATGACGAGAAATTCCTCTGGGAAGCCACCCATTCGTGTCTCTAGATGAAAAAAAAATACCACGGACTCACGGAGAATGAGGTGGCACAGTTTTTTCCTGAGCGTACGACAATGAAAAGGTTTTGGCTGCACCATACACTAATCGTGTAATATAAAAGCCGTGCTCCTCGTTTCGGCTCAGAAAACATCATCAATATTCTACCATGAAAGTCACTTCACTCACCACTATTGTCATTTCTGCCGCAGCAATGGCTGGAATAGTTATCGCATCTGAAGACCTGTATATAGCACCTGAGGGCCTACCCTGTTGGCCCAAGGGTGAGTACTCTCGCGGCCTATTACGCGCAGAACTGAGACCGCGCATTTGCGGTTTATCCACAGATACATTACAGTGCTCGACGGCCCTCAAAGGTTACAACAACGACAACGATTTCGCGTTTTGGTGCGGGGATTACAACGAGATCGTATCAGACATGACATGTGACTGCAAAAACTGTTGTGTCATAAGTAATGATGACATGGACTACAGCTGTGGTTAATGAGTGAGTCTGTCTTTCCATGCTGCCTTTGGAGTCTGAGTGTTAATGTGCTTGTCTAGCATGTTGTGCGTAAGAGGGCGGGAATGCTGCGACCTAGTATTAGGGTTTAAATTTGTAGCGATCGTTCCTCCTATGGGCTCAAGCTACTTCTTGCGGCGTGTATTAGCAGCCGGCTCATCCGCGTTGTTTGGATCTGAATCCCGCGAGTCAGATAGTATTTCATGATCCAGGCCCTGCGGAAGTGACAATACCTATGTGTGCGATCGAGAAGTTCAAGACACTAAGGTCCTGTTGTAACTCGGGTACCCCCCTACGCCTACCGTGACAGCATGACCAATCATGTAATTTAGCCATATTAGGTAATAGTCGTTCATCGCAAAACGACAAGTCAAATTCTCATTTTTTCACTGACATTGTCGACACCACGCTACAGCACTCCGTCATGCTCTCGCATGCATTATGCTAATTTTAATGCACTGGCGAAAACAAGAGCGTCAGCACTCAGACTCGGCAATAGGGCAGCCTTACTCGAACACTGCAACGCTTATGCGCAAACAAAGTCATTTCTGGAGTCAACCACCATAGAGCCTTTTTGACATTGACACGGCACACGGGATATAATTTTGCCACTGTATCCACAGAAGTACTCGAAATTACTTTCGTTGTTGTAACCTCTGAGACCCGTTGAGCACCTCGTCTCATCTGTGGATAGCCGTAAGCGTGTGAGAACCAAATATCACCATGAACCTAGACTCTACCACAATTTTTGGGAGGACAGTTGGATACATATTAAACCATAGTCCAATATGACATACAGTGCCCGAATGTAAAATTACATGATGAGTGAGAGAGGGGAGCAGAAACCATGAACATGCCATCGTATAAATTAGTCTGACAGGAATAGCGTTAAAATGCAGTAAATGAAAAAAAAAAAAAAAAAACATCGACAAACTGGAATCGATATCATACAAGTGGACGCAAAACCCGAAACAGCGAAATAATACAAAAACAGTAGTCATGGTGCCGTGAGAGCAGGTGGCATGTAGTGGAGGTAATGCCGCATGGCTAACTGTGCGCGCCAGCTTACGAGAGTGTTGATCGAATTCAAGAGTTCTCCAGGACGAAGGGGCTCTGGAAAATAAGCATCGGTGAGACTCGGAGAATGTATGGGTAGATGAGGTACATACTGGCGATGTGATCGTCCATACCTGCCTGCAGGCATCGCTCGCGATCACCGATCACTGGAAAGGCAAATTAATAAGTACCATCCCTGAGCCTTGATATTGTGACGTACTAGCATGAGCAGTGAGGGCGATGATAGGAGTTCGTAAGAGTCCTTTATGCATCTCATACGCTCGTATGAGCTCAGTCGCCTCCAATCCTCCCATGACAGGCATCGATACATCCATCTTAAGGAATGATAATTAACTACTATGTGCCACCGAATAATAAATAACTCACCAAGATAATGTCAAATGGCTTGTTTACTTGTACCCGTGCCTTGAAAGCTTCGACAGCTAAACTTCCATTCTCCGCGATCACAACTGTGTGCCCATACTTCTCCAGGATCTTGGCTGCTAATTTCTGGTTGATTAGATTATCCTCAGCAAGCAGAATGTCATAGACAACATTATGCGGTGCCGAGATAGGTGAGACAGCATTCGGCTCCAGGTCGGAAAAGAGGGCGGAAGCAAGGTCTTGGATTGTGACAAGTCAGCCCCACATCACCAAAGCACATCCTCGTACTACTCACAATTTCGACGTGGCATCGAAGGTACCAATAATGTGATGGGAATGGAGCGCGGGTGTTCATATTCCTTAATATCCTCGATCTATGATCTCCTGCAGCGTACTTTGAAAAATCTGCGATGTGACCGTGAAGAAGTTGCTTCTCTTCGAGACCTCGCTCTCGACCCACATGTTGTCTTGCATGAGGTTGACGAGGTGTTCGGAGATGAAAATTTGGTCCAGACCGGTTCCTCAATCGTTTCGTGTATTCTGCCAGAGGGAAGGTCAGTGGGCCCACCTGTCATTATCATGATGATGTAATAAGTGACTTGGGATTAGTGCTCTCCCACAGAAGTCGGCACTTGCAAAAAACTCGCGTTCTAGCGACTTGAAAACAAAATTCTCGACTCAAATATCATTATCTCTCTGATACAACTGATAACGAGGTTGAACGACCCCAATTGAAGCAGAATTGAGTGAGATAATTCAAAGTGTCACCTGCCGATGTGTGCCGTGACGGAGTTTCAATATTCACTCTGGCTGTCGAGCTCGCTCCGGAAGTACTAGTCACCTGTGATCTTATGGTGAGTCTATTCTTTATTTACGACCTTGATAAGCCTTTTTTTCGCGGTCACTGCGAATATCCTCAGCTGAGTGACACGCTGTCAAAAGTTTTACCCACTACTGACTTGGATTTCTAGTTCATCAACTCAACGGGCTTGTTCAGTTCCATCCGATTTCAAAGTGACGTCGATGACAAGTTAACTACTACTCAGCATCCCCGGTGAGTCAGTTAATCCAATCTCAAGTGACTCTGATTCCCTAGCTCGCACTGGAAAACTCACCATGGCAACCATAGTCCGCGACACTCAAATCTGAGTTCGCATGCCAGCTAGTCAAATGTCTGGTTGGCATCAAAACTATTGACCGTCCGACTAAGCCTGAGTGTCTGGACGTTTTGACACATCGTCCGTTGTGACGTTCTGGGATGTGTAGTGTCGTTTCTGTGAGGATGATGATTCGCATTGTGTCATGACGAGTCTGTGCTAATGAAACCATCTTTGAACTTGTCAACCTCTACATATGAATTTCTCCTCATTCCCCTATGTTAATCGTTACTGACCTATTGATAATAGAAGACCGCAACTCAGCCTAATTCCTCTTCTTTTTTTAGGTAGGCGCTGGGCGAGCAGGTCTGGTAGCAGCGCTGTCACGACCCGAACCCTCGCAAGAGACAGCGTGGTGCTAGAATACGGGTGCATTATACATTTCAATTCTTGTTCTATACCCCCGGTCTCATTAAACGCACGATCAAGCTACGCGCCCTCGGAGTCTTCAACTTTTGAACGTTCGAGAAGTCAACGATCTGGGGAAACGTGCTCATATTATCCGTTCATACAGCCCAATCCATGCAACATTCGATGAGGGAATCTTCGATGCATTCGTGGGCCGAGGCGTCTATTTCCCAAGCAGCTTTGTTTTTTTCTTCTCGAGCACCTTCCTAAGACGTTAAAGTAGTTCCTTGATGTGGTTCTTCGATGCCACCTAGAGAAGTTCTCATACACTACGGTCGAGATGGGTATCGAATTGCATTCAGTGTCACATTATGTCCGACGGACGAATTTTTTCCATCTTTGGGTAGTGACCTAGATCCTACCAAGGTCATTCAGAGCGAGGCTTATCGTCAAGAGCACATCATTGATACCCACGAAGGTTGCCTTTGACACTCCGGTCTGGGTGAGCGAGTCCAGGTGCTTTCGTCATTTTTGTCTATTGATGCGGGTTGCTTAGGGCCAAAATCCGCACGGCAAACATGTTCAGCGAGGGTCGAGTGTTTGTTGTGGGTGGCATGCACTTCTGCTGTTCAATGTCGGTGCTTATGGAAATCGTCATAGATGCCTGTTCAGTGTGTCTATTTTTGAGTGCTTTCTTGGAAAACTGTTATTGCAATATCCAGCGTCTACAATTTAACTGGTGACCTACTTGCTCGTTTCTCTACGAACAGTGACTCAGTGTATCAGATGCCGTGAGTCTTACAATGTAGCGTGTACGACACAACTGACCGGACTGTATACCAGTTCGATATAGGATGGGAACTCATCACCAAGTCTCTTATTGAGGCATCTAGCGCTGTGTCTCCCTGTCATCTCCGAGATGCCCGAGATGACCACTGGGATTCTCAACCCGGCAATTACAACAAAGACTAGAGCCTTGACCATCGACGAAATCCCGTCCTTTCATGCTCTTTATCACTGATGAAGGGTGTTATCCGTAAGCTGGTAAACACTGTCGACTTGCGGATGACACCCTTTCGTTTGAGATCATCGCAGATCTAACCTCAAACGAAAGGGTGCATCATACCCCCTATCCTCATGTTCATATAATGTCATCAGGCGGGCAGGAAATACAGTCTTCACCCAGTCGCTGAGTCCCGCGATCGAAAATGCTTGGTACATGGTGACATCTGATTGCTATCGTCATATCATTTCGTTACAAAGGCTTTTGTACACTGTATCTTCACTATCTTTTTTCATTTACTTTTGTAAATAAGCACAGGGTATCTTGACGCTGGACAATGCAGCAAGAATCTGTCCTGAGATCCAGGACTGTGCAGAGCATGAGAATGGCGGTAGACAAACTCAAAGAAAATTGTTTGCGACTGAGCTTGGGCGGTAAAGATGCAGATAAAACGAGATAGTGGTTTTCGAGGTTAGATTGTTGAACAGTTGGACTTCGACGAATCGACGATGTAGTGTTATAGGTACCTGTGCATTTCGAGTCACTAATGCGGCATACCTTTTCGACATATCGTTTCTCCATATTGTTATCCGGCTGGTCGCCATATAGAGCTCTGCTGAACGCAAAGGGCTGCACAGCATGAGGGACACAATTGACACCGAGCAACCACCGGCAGACGAATCTCCTCGGTCCAAAGAAGAAACCTAACCGTCAATCAATCGCTCATACCCTCGCACCGAGGATCTAGTAAGTCACTCACTCAGGACTAGAAAATACACTCATTATTGTGCCTCTATTCAAACTTCGTAAGGACCCAGGCATACCTTCCCAGGTCTTGAATTCAAACCGAATGAGTTTAATTACCAGTGTGTACGACGTGGAGGAAGGACACTGTCACGGTGTTGTGACATTTTTTTCAATATTCTAACCTCTTGCAAGACGGTGACCAACAAAACGAACTTTGTATGTATAAAGGACGCAAGGGAACGAACATTTGTTGAGACTAATCGAATAACCCCACCCTTTGAATCATCATCACAGCATTCTGACCAAGATGTCGATATGAGGTGGGGCGATGTTACTGACTGATTGTCGGGGTACACCTACTATAACAGGCAGCCAGAACATGCGTGTGTTGGACCCAGCTTAACCAGGAGCCAGTAGTCGGTCAGCGGACAGCTACGCTCGATCCATTTGAAATTCGAGGCAACACGCAGAACGACTATATTCCGACAGCAACTGCCAACGATATTGAACGATACGAATCCGGCAGAATAAAAGCCAGCACGTTAGACCTGACCAACGATTTGTCAACGATATGGTGCCCAACTGTTAGAGTTTGGTTATCCGGTGGCGCAGAGGTTACCGGTGCCCGGCCCGGGTACCCACCCCGACTGGCGCAGAACAACTAGGATTCCAAGCACATCCATTCGCCAACACCGCGACTAGTACTCAATCTCCTTTCAACATTTTACAACTTGGCCCTTTCACTGTGCTCGCCAATACCGTCCATGTATTGATCATACATCCCAACCTTGCCATCGGCTTTCAGCAGCGCATATCGTTCTTTCGTTTTGCGGGATTCACCCCGGACATTCACCAACTTGACGACAACATCAAAGCGCACAACAACGTTGGGAGAGATGGGCATAAACGGGGCAGTTTGAGTAGTATTCTTGCATGAGTCGTAAGTGTGCTCTGCTCCATATCTCGATTCATATCCCATAAGTGACCTTCTTGAATGCAGTAACACCTACGTCCCGATACAATCACCCGTACTTCCCTTTGGCAGACAACAGTTCATTTTATCAGTTATCAACATAGAAGGCTTACATATTTGATAAATTACTGTCTCTAAGAGAAGTTACAGTCTAAAGGTGCTCGTAAGTGTCGAAATAACTAAGGTGGTTTACAATGAAGCTTGTATTTATTCGTAAGTATGTCAAACATGATTGTGCCCTCCATAACATGACTCCCAAGATAATCCGTGAGCCATATGGCTGAGATCAAGTGGAAGGCTGAGCGGAGGAACAACCCACTGCATCCTTGGCGGACACCACAGGGGATCGTAGTTTGGCGGGACCCAAAACAAAAGCCTGTTCTCCGGTCCAACCACAGCCCATCTGTCATGTTCCCGAATCCTCACCGGGGGTTCCGATCTGTCTTGTGTTGGAGTGGCGATTTCATCGAGAAGCGTGGCAGTATCAACAAGAGCGTGTCCCGGGTGCAGGGAAAAACGTATGAGGTGTTCTAAGTCATGGTTTCGAATAGATCGTGTGTCGTGTGCATGGTTATGAGATCCAGACATGATGTCGATTTCATCTGGCGAAACTGCAACGGAACTGACGCCTGCCGAACATCTTGAAGTGGCTGCAGCGTCTTGCCAGCCTCGACATCCCATAACCGTATGATCCTGTCATATGACAGCGACATGATGCGCCTGCCATCGAGCGAGAATGCTAACAGAAGCGGATAGGCATCTTCATGTCCCTCAAGAGGTGGACTGGAGTAGGCTCGCCAGGTCTCGGCATCCCATAACCGAATGGTCTTCATCTTGCCGACCCTGATACGATGCGCCTGCCATCGGGCGAGAATGCGACAGAGTAGACATGCCACTCTCATGTCCCTCAAGAGGTGGCTGGAGTGGCTTGCCAGTCTCGGCATCCCATAACCGAATGGTCTTATCTTGCGACCCTGATACGATGCGCCTGCCATCGGGCGAGAATGCGACAGAATAGACATGGCCATTATGTCCCTCAAGAGGTGGCTGGAGTGGCTTGCCAGTCTCGGCATCCCATAACCGAATGGTCTTATCTTGCGACCCTGATACGATGCGCCTGCCATTGGGCGAGAATGCAACAGAGCAGACACCACTCTCATGCCCCTCGAGAGGTGGCTGGAGTGGCTTGCCAGTCTCGGCATCCCATAACCGAATGGTCTTATCTTGCGACCCTGATACGATGCGCCTGCCATTGGGCGAGAATGCAACAGAGCAGACAGCACTCTCATGTCCCTCAAGAGGTGGGTGGAGCAATTCGCCAGTTTCGATATCCTGCAATAAAATGGTGTTATCGTATAACCTAAACACGATGCGCTTGCCATCCGGCGAGAGTGCAGCAGAGGTGACGTCACCACTGTTCTTATGCGCCTCGACAGGCGGCCGAAGACACTCGCCAGTCTTGGCATCCCAGAAGCAAAAGGTGTTCTCTTGTGATACTGATATGATGTGCTTGCCATCCGGCAAGAATGCGGCATGGGAAATAGTCGTGTGTTGCATGCGAGGTGGCTGCACTGGCTCGCCAGTCGTGGCCTCCCATAATAAAATATTGTCCCATGACCCTGACAGGATACGCTGGCCATCCGGTGAGAATGCAACACAGGTGACGAATGACTGGTGTCCCTGGAGAGGTGGTTGCAGTGGCTTGCCGGTCTCGGTATCCCATAACCGAACAGTATTGTCTTCTGACCCTGACACAATGAGCTTGCCATTTGGAGAGAATGCAATGGATGTGACATCTTGCTCATGTCCCACGAGAGGTGGGCCCAGCGGCTCACCAGTTTCGGCATTCCACAAGCGAATGGTGTTGTTGCTTGACGACGCGATGCGCTTGCCATCCGGCGAGAATGCAACAGAATTGACATAACCAAGTCCCTCCAGAGGTGGCAACAGCAGCTTTCCCGTCTCCACACTCCATAACCGGATCGTCTCGTCCCAAGATCCTGACACGAGGCATGTGCCATCCGGCGAGAATGCAACAGAAGTGATTAAACTCATATGACCCATGAGGGGCGGTCGCAGAGGCTTGCCAGTCTCGGCATCCCATAACCGAATGGTCTTATCTTGTGACCCCGATACGATGTACCTGCCATTGGGCGAGAATGCAACAGAGTTGACAATACCCTCATGTCCCTCCAGAGGTGGCTGCAACGGTTTGCCAGTCTCGGCATCCCACAGCAGAATAGTCTTATCCCGCGACCCCGACACGATGCGCCTGCTATCTGGCGAGAATGCAACAGAAATGACATCATGCGTATGCCCTATGAGAGGAAGTCGAAGATGCTCGCCAGTCTCAGCATCCCACACCTGGATAGTACCCCCGGGTAACCCCGCAACGATGCGCTTGCCATCCGGAGAGAACGCAGCGCATAGGACAAGAGAATCTGGACGTATCACCTGCTGAATCATTGACCATGACGAATTATGGCCGGAAACAATTCGCAGTACTGAAGGAAATGCATTTGCGAACTTCGTGAAGATGCGTGACTCCTTTGGTGAAAATGGCAGCGCAGATAGATACAGATGGGGGGTGCTGAAGGAAATGGGAAGGCCGAACATGCGAATGAATCTATGGGCATCTGTAGCGTCGTCCGAGATATCTTTGCATTCTGTGGGGTGGGGCTGGTTCACGTCAGAACAACTGTGTAGAAAATAAGGGCTCTGATACGAACCTTGACCCACTCGATTACAGATGACAGTGAGTCAGCCGTTGTGTTGATGGTCTTGAGCAAACTGAGCACTTCCAACCAGAATAGTAACCGTTCGTGATTGAAGAATGTTCGAACCACACCAGCGAGGTGCAAGTTAAAAGCTGCTTTTCGTAGATGATTGGTCCAGAATCGACAGGAATAGGACAGCTCCGGGGTGATGTGCCGCTCGACTCGTTCATGCAAGTCGGAGATTTCGGAATTAGGAAGGTAAGAACTTGGCAGTTTGCATATGTTGAATCGTAGGGTGTGCTCCATGACTGCGAGGGACGCAAATGCAAGGTCCTTCTGAATGTGAGATGTGTCGACGAAGAACTCGTCACTTCGTTGTTTATCTGTGAGAAAATCGGGAAAGGATGCATGAAGTGGACGGACGACGGAAGAAAGATTGGTGGTGCCGCTCAGAAGAGCACCCATGGGCTTTACGATCGCAGTAACGATGTCCAAGTTGTCCTCGGGAAAATATTGCCTCATCAAGCGCAATGAAGCAAGGGGGAGTGGTTCCAGCGTTCCTAGTACTTGTGCCATCACCGAACAAAAACGAGCAAGACGTTTCTGGCGCTGCGGCTGGTTTGGTCGAAATATTGATTCCAAAGTGAATTTGTACATCTGGTCGAGAAGGGGAACGTGATCGTCTTTCTTGTGACTGATGATAGCTTCGAAACGTTCGAGGGGAGTTAAACCAGCGTCATTGTCTGCTTTGATATATGCGCATGCTAGACGCGACCACTCAAATAGTCCACCAGATTCGCGCGTGAGGGATGTTAAAAGCTCGTCTCCGTGTACGCCATCCACGCACAAGAGTTCATTGGTGACATAGCGCAGAATGTCACGTTCAGTTGTTGTAGGATAAAATACTATCCATAGACTTTTGAAACATATGCTTGACGCCGTTTAACGCGTTGTGGATGTCCGGTAGAGGTCGTGATGTAACAAGAAACCGGAAGTTGGAAGGAAGCTTGTTTATATGGGACTCCTCGTCTCCTGACTTGCCAGCCAGGATTTGGAGGAGATGTCGTCGTGTGGCATCGTCACCACTCTCATCCAATGCATCGATGACAATCAAAGTAGGTCCCACCATCGCCCACGACAACTTTGACGCAGGCTTCACGATCAACTCTTTCCACTGCTGCATGACGTCCGGGGTATTTGTGAGTGAGTTGTCGTGACGGACAATATCTGCTAGCGCGTGTCGCATCTGCTCATCACGGTCAGCAAGACCACGTGCGATTGTGGTGAAAACTTTTTCATGGCGTCCTTGCGCTGCTCGGTCGAAGCAATAACATGATCCCAAGCGCCCAAGCTCTCGGAAACGGTCTGCAATCGTATGCGCGATGGACGATTTGCCTGTGCCAGCATTTCCGTGCAGCCAGAAGACGCGAGAAACATCATCTTCAGTGTTGTTGATCCAAGTCGTGATCTCATCTAGAATTTCCTCTCGGGTTCCCTGGCAAACACTTCTTTCTCGTGTCCAACCCTGCTCCTTCCGCACATTTCATTCCGCTCAGGTCTGCGCCTTCGACTAAAGTGTGGGTGTTAAAAACCGTCGAGAGTTGACAGCATATCAATGAAGCACTTACTCAACTCCTGGATGCCTTCCAACATCCGGTGCACGACCACCACCGTGTCCCGCGCTGCCCTATTCCGAAACTGTTGCATGAGGTCCTCAAATACGGTGTTATATCCCTTTACTGTATCATCAGTTGCCGATACGACATTTCTGCCGAGCCTGATCCCTGCAAAATAAGATTGTGAGTTTAATGAGGACCGCACTTCGCTGTTTGACTCACAAAAATTCTTGCTCTTGGAATAATCGCGAAGGAAATAAGAACACTCGAGCGTTTGCTGACATATCCGCACGACAACGGCTTTTCATTGATGTGAGAGCCGCCAGGTCATTCTCTGTGAAGAAACGTGTACACCTCATCCATCTTTGAGAGGAGTTGGCTGATCGAGTCGTCGCGAGTAGCTTGCGACGTTATTGTCTGTCAGAAAGGTATGTCAATCAAACGTGCATCAAAAATATCAGGTGTGGATAGATACCTTGGACACAACCGACAGGACACCCCATGCTGCCTTGGCGTATGGATGAATCTGCACTGCAAGGTAATTGACGTCGTCGCTGCCTGATGAAATTCCATACCTCTGCTATGGTATCAACAAGGGAATTAAACTTGGAAATTTTTGCGAGAAACGGGGTGATGTTGTTCGACTGCAGGCAATTGGGTCTCCTGCATCATTGACGCCCGACGCCACAGCTTGCACGGGTCCGAACACGGATTTCTAAACCAGAAACGGCCTCTTTCGCATCTTGCGGGCTTCATTTGCCTTGTTCAAATCGGGTTTGTCAGTGGTTGCAGAGTCCTAATCACAACATATTCTCTGTCATGAACAGCACGAAGAACAATTTTATGGGACGTACATTTGATTCGGCACCATGGGCCATCTGACCTTTGTGTGTCGACTGGTCTGTTGAGGGAAGCTTGTCGGACTGTTGTCGAGCATGTTGATCTGAGGTAGGATCCTGCGCGGAGATTGATCGGGTAAGTGCAAGGTGTTGCGCAGGACCGTTCACTCACGCTATGACTGTCATCGTACGGGGGGTCTTCGAGTGATGTACTAGGATGGTTAGAGCTTGTGTTCGGAAGCTCGTCGACTACCTCTTCTGATACCATGAGCTGCGCAGAATCCTGCTTCGGATATCTGTTAATGCAATACACATTCACTGAAGACATTGCCCACCTGTCTTACATCTTCCGAGGGAGAAACGAGCTGGGAGGAGTTAGGGCGTCTAGCAGGTCGAGGGAAAAGATCTTTGGCCTTGCTGCGAAGTGAGGCGAAACTTCCTCTGTGGGATTGACTAGGTGGCGGTGGAATATCAGAGGACTATAGAGATATCAGATTATATACGAAGACGAAGAATAGAGATAAACGAACCTGATGGGCTTCTGGATGAGTTTTGCTAAAAAATGTGAAACGCTTCTTGCGGTGGGGATTATCTTGGGCCATGGCCCGTTTCTCAATTGGCAATATGATAGCCTACATGGGTCAGATAAACTTGGGACCAAAGTGCTTGTGGTTTGGCTGGTGCATACCTCTAGTTATGATGTGGTACAGTTCCAGAAATTCAAAGAAATCGGAAAGCAGTCGATACACCTGTGGGTTCTACACAAACCCCGTCATTTAAGCAGGCCGATAGTCATGTAAAGGAGCTGCATACCTCTACTATGATGATGCAACAATTGAGAGAGGTGGAGAGCCGTACGGGATGTCGAGTTCAAGAGGGTCCAGGTGGGCGTTCGAGGTTAAAAAACACTCATGCCTGCGGGCTGCGGCATGTTTGTGGCGTGTGTAGAAGTTGATATGTGCACGGTCATATAAGTATTAGCGCTAGCGCTCATGCTATTCTGCCGCAGAATTGGGAGGGCGAAAACTACCAGTGTTGCCTATCTTAATTTGCGATTGAATGCATAGACTGTGTATGTGCACTGCCAATCACATCCAATTCATCACGGTCTGAGACTACTATCAATTCGGGATTCTCAGACTCAAGCATATTTCAAGTCCAGTGCAAGGTGACGAGCAGTCTTTCTATCATGTCCTGTATCATGGACGGTGAGTTCCCTCGTTCGTACAATTGCTGAATGCAACTCACATCTTTCCTCTAGCCAACCAGGACTCTCGTTCAAAGTCTACCATGCTGGATGAAATTGACGTGCAGTTGAAGGAGATTGTTCACTCGAAATGTGAAGCTGAATGACATGCATGTCATCGTACAGAATCACAACTCTAGTGAGTGTTGAGGCCTCATAGCAGTTCGGCCAATACCCAACCATATTCAACGCAGGCAACCCCGTAACCATTGCCGGCAATACTAACAACGTCCGACATCCCCGACTGGACCTACGCTGAATTCGGGCTCCAATTCACTACGGATTCGCTAAGACGGTGTGCGTGTGGTACTAGAAATGTCGTGGCTTAAGGGGGCTTAATGGGATTGAGGCGGCGAGGGTTTCGTGGGATGCTAGGAGGGATTGGTTTAAGAAGCCGGGAAAAAAACGCCAATCGATTGATGGTAACATGCGAGCACCGACGCTTTGAATGTTGCTGTTGTGTGGACGGCGTGTGGGATGCATGACGTGAGCCAGAAAGATGTTTTCGTAGTGTTCGGGCTGGAAAGCGCCTTGTTCGTCCCATTCCGTATGTAGTATTACTTCACACCGACTGGAGGGTTATATTCGCCCATCCTTGGGATATATTTTCCTATTTTCCGCGTTTGAGCGAGCCGATGTGTCGGGGTACTCCTGGAAGGCTAGAAAAACCAGAAGTGTTCCAAACATCGAGATTACAGTCATAAAAGCCACGATGTGGCCCTCGTTAATCGCCTAGTTTATTCGATACTGCATTCACAAAGCATCATGATCTTCATTCTTTGAAGGAAAAGACAGTGTGATCACGACCCTCAATCATAGCACTCCTTCACGCCCTCCTGCATGTATCATGTTAATCATTCCGTGCACTAGCGAAAGCGAGCACATCAGCAAACGCGGACTCGGAAGACGATGAGAAAAGACGGACTCACCCACACACTGTGATGCTATCAAAGCAAATCATGATGAACAGGTGGGCACATAGTACCCACCGCCATCATCATACAATCGACAGCAACCTTTGCACGAGCATGGAATCCAGGTCGTGATGTGGCCGTTAGCTCCGCAGAGATACCCGAAATCGTTGTCGTTGTTGAAAGATTGGACGCCCTGTGAGCACCCCGCTTTATAGGTGGATGGTATGTAGTCTAAAATTTGCTCGTAGGCTGAAAAAGTGCTCACCTTGGTAAGGCTTACAGGGTAAATCCGGCCCATCGGATGCGATAGCTATGGCAGCCATTGCTACGACAGGGATGATGACAGTGGTGAGTGAAGTAAATTTCATGGTTGAAACTTGATGGTATCAAGCGCGTTGACCTTTATAATAGGGCTTAGCGGCGTACATCACCGTGGCATGAGTTTATTGAAGGCCTTAAATGATGTGCCAGACACATTCCACGAGTCCTTTTGGTACGATATTTTGACGAGTGTCAGCCTGAGTCTGTGATAATTTATTCATCCAATTCACATTTGCAAGGGATGCTGCAGACGAACTCACATAGGGCGATACTCGAAAAATTGGACAGGGAGAAAATATGCAAGGTTCGGCTTACAAGTTCCGAAGCCGGAAAACGATTGTCCCCCGGAGGAAGCAAAGTTGTTTACATAACTCAGCACTTGTTCCGTTACTCTTAGTTCCAACTTGAAGGACATCGTCAAAAGATATATTCATCGGGATCGAATTCACGCTATCGTCTGGCGTATTCATTCGAGAAACTCCTTTCGACTTCACTAAGGCGAGCGAGGAAATTTCCTTGTGCACTGGAAAGTCCATAGCTTCGCACTGGCACAGCGATTGGGACTGACAACAACTTGAATTGATTATAAGCGCTTTTCAGCTGCGATTTGGATCGCACAGCGAACACACACGCTACCAACTGCTCTCATTCTCCTTTTGCATGTCGTTGGCACCATAATATGTGCACCAGCCTCGCGTTGTTTTTATGCACCAAGCAAACCCCGACACGATGAAACAGTTTCACTTACGAATTTCGAAAAGTCGACTTCCACGATATCGTATCATAAACGGAACGCGTGTTAATAGCATTCATCTGATGATCTATGTACAGCGAGTTAAGCGTCCATGTACAGCATCGCAATTATTAACTGTAGTAATCCACATGCACAACACACAACACACATCCCCACCAAACACTCAACACTCAGGGACGTCCTCCCCCATGATCTTAGCCACCAAATCATTCCCCTCGTGCACAGGCGCCTCATATACAGCAAACGCCGCACGCTTCCCAGCTCCATTCTCCTCGCTCTTCCATCCCTTCTTCCTGTCCGCGAATACAGCCTCACTCCGATCAAGCAACATATTGAGGTCTTCATCTGACAACACCCGTTTCTTACTCTCCACAGACGTATTCGTCACCACGTCGATCTGCTCGCCTTCAAGCTTCAAAAGATCAGCTGCGAGTTCTGTCATTGATTGGGGGTTTGATTGAGGTACCCCTTGTCCGGGGAGCTTGAATTTGCCTGCGATAACACATGAGTGACAAAATGACGGGAGTTGGGGCAGACCAACCCTTGGCTATCACAAGTGCCTCAAGCTTCCTCTTCTCAGTCGCACGATGCATGATCCTTGTTTCGATAGTATGCGCCGTAACGAGTCGAAACACCAAAACGGGTTTCGTCTGACCGATACGATGCGCTCGATCTTGAGCTTGGATATCCATCTGCGGATTCCAGTCTTGATCATAAAATATCACCGTATCAGCTGCTGTTAAATTGATGCCTAGGCCGCCTGCGCGAGTGCTAAGGAGGAACAACTTCGGAGCGTCGCGAGAGCTGCCTCCTTGCTGAAACTTGTTCATCTGTTCGCGGCGGTCCATAGGTGCTGTTGACCCGTCGATACGACAGATAGACCAGCCTTTTAGTTCGGTAGCCCAGTCCTGTAATAAGGGATTGAGTACAATGACAGATGAAAAAAGACGGACGGACCTCAAGGATATCTAACATAGTAGTAAATTGACTGAATAACAAAACTTTGTGTTTCCTGCGGAACAGTTCCTCTAGTAAACGATCGAGGATCATCATCTTTCCGCTGGCGTTTACCAACTGCTCGTCAAGCACGAGCTCCTGAGTGCCTGGGACGACAGGCCAGTGGAACAAAAACGGGTGGGAGCAGACTTTGCGTAGCTGCATAACAACATTCTGAAGCTTCATGTTGTTGATCTGTTTCCCTAGATCCAACGGTCAGTTGAATAGAAGCCAAGAAAACACCAGACACCAACGAGTCGCAAGTTGCTGATGTTGTTTCGCCATCTCAGAGACGTCCTCCTCTAGCTCCTTAACCGTGGAGCCTCCACCGTCCTCGAGCATCTCAAAGTACTCGTCGTCGTTGCCATCAGCATCGTATCGTGTCTTTTTCGGCTTCCGGAGCTTCATTGGCGCATCCAAGTCGATCTCGACAACCTTCTCGACGGCTGCTTCTTTGGAAATGCCAAGAAGAAAGTTTCGTAACGACCCGTCAAGGATGTTGTCGTACAAATTGCGTTGACCTATGCTAAGCGGGGCGTACAGAACATATTCCTTCTTGGGTGGAAGGAGGCCTTCGACGTCCGCCTTAAGTCGTCGAAGGAGGAAAGGCTTCAAGATACCATGAAGGGTGCCAATCAACTGAGACGATTGGTCTGCAGAGAGGCGAGATTGCATGGTTCCGAGGTTGAACCTGGATTAGCCATTAGCTAAAATTCCGATACCGAGCAAAACAAACACGGACCATTCCTGGAATGTATCCAGGTCGTCAAAAATATCAGGTAGTATAAAATTTAATAATGACCACAACTCTGCCAAATTATTCTGTAGAACATGAGCAAGAACGATGTTGGCATACTGAACAGAACTTACGTGTAATGGTGTTCCCGTCAGAATCATCCGACCTGCGCTCGGATATTTCTTGATCTCCTGCATGAGCTTGCAGTCAAGATTTTTCAATCTATGCCCCTCATCTACAACGATATAGCCCCAATTATAAGTGGAAAGGTATATACGGTCCTTGAGAATCATTTCGTAGGTGGTGACAACAACAGGGAAAGAGGCACGGGTCTGTGGAGGGAGGGTATCGCTAGTAGTGGGTATACGGGTGTCCTCGACATACGAGGTATCTTCGTCGTCTTCATCTGCCTGTAATCTATCCTCGTCGGTGTCTGTCTTGCGTCTCTTAGCAGGTCTGCCTTTTGTTTTGCGCTTCGGCGGAGGAGCTTTACGGGCAGGAGCTTTCTTGCCCTTGCCCTTGTTATTGCGTTGCGTCTTGACCATAACCTCTTCATCGTCTGCTTCTTGAGTGTCCGGTGCTCGCATGATAGTCCGGCGAATATTAGCACGCTCAGCTGGCGTGCCATGATACATGCAGACGGGTATCTAAGGATAGTCGATACCAGAAAGAAGATATAGACGGGTAAGAGACTTACAGTAGGCGCAAATTTCTGAAATTCCTCTATCCAATTATGAAGGACGCTCAAGGGGCAGACGATAAGGAAAGGTTGGTAATGACCGAGGCCGCGCAGGTGTGCATTGAATGCAATCGTTTGCAGGGTCTGAGTACATCTGTCAAATATTATCCAAAAGAAAAAGAAAAAAGTTAGATTACCTTGCCTAAACCCATCTCATCCGCTACACCATACTTTAAGAAAATGGAACGCGACGATTAGAGGTCGGGGGCTTACCAAGGATACCAGAAACGCCGTTTTTATCTAAACTAACCATCCATTCTACTCCTTCCAATTGGTAATCCTTTAACTTCGCCCCTGTGACTAATGCAGGTTGAGGGAACTTTGGTCGCTGCCCGTTCTCCCCCTCAACTACAAGAGGTTCCTGAATCTGTGGTTTCACAGGAGGCGCCCCCTCCTCATCTGACTCATCTATGCGTGAGCGTTTCTTTCCACGCCTTGGAAGACGCCTTCTCGAAGACTGTGGTTTTGAGGGTGCAGCGGCTTGCATGGCGGCTCGGAGTGCACATGCACGCTTTTCCTTGTCCATTTGCGCTCCTAAAAGTTTGGAGTACGTGAAAGACTTTTCGAGAAGGCGTTCGAGGCGAGAGAAGCGTTCCCGAAATTCCTACGTGAAATGTGTCAGGACACGTTCAAATGAACGATATGGAACTTTACCTCGTCTTCTATTGTTTCTAACACCTCTGAGGACTGTCCCACAAAATTCTTAGTACGGAAAACAGTGTATTGGGTTCTGGTTCTGACCCACCTCGCGTGTGCTCTTGTGTGCTCTGCCTAACCGTTTTTCTTCACTGGGGGGAGGCGATGAGCCAGCTGTACTTGCTGGAGCCGATGACATTGCAAACAGTATGGGTGACGACGAAGATGGACTCGAAGACATCGTCGACTGCTGAATAATGGGAAGGTGAACGATGAACGGTGAATAATTCTCTTGAATCCAATGTTGGACCGCGACGAGTATTAATTGTTGTGGTCTCGGATTACATTATCAACGCGACACAACCGGCCCTAAAGCAGTTCGCGAAGCGAGTTACATGGTAACTTAGGCACTGGCACAACACTGGCAGGCCCAGCTCATTGAGCTCAGTGGATGGAATATCCTCAGATCTTCGGAAGTTCAACGCTCGTTACTTATACCGCTCAACATAGTTAGCCTTTCCCGTCCCTCTTGCTTGGCATCGCGGCCGAAGCGGGCAACACAAGAACGATGTAGACAATACGGCCAAGAACCCAACCCTTTGCCTAATATGCTGTTTCTCCGTACCGGCGAGTGCGTTGCGAGTGTTAGGAAAATGTCTTCGGATGTGCACAAGGCTCGCAAGGTATGTGTGATCGTTGGTGCTGTAAGAAGCAGTATGTGGCCTTGTCCTCCTTCGAGTCATTTGTCCCACATCACAAGCAACCTTGAACAGGTAATGAATCCGAATCTTGCTAACATCAATATATCTAATGAAAATCATCATTAAGGTGTCGGGTAGCTCTAGTCCTCCGTCATTGGAGTTAGTGTCTTCTGATCCGAGTTCTTTTCGAAACTATTAGCTCACAAGGTGCAACTGTCGCACCTTCCTCATCTTTGCTGTCTCAGGGCCATTCTCATCATGAAATCCCTCCAACTTTGTCTGTTCCGACGTCTCCTCGAATCGAACTTCCGGGCGGAATCGATCCTCCTCCAGAAATTATAGGCCCGCAAAATACAACTGTCTCGCTTTCCTCGTCTTTACTGCTTCAAGACCACTCCTATCTTCGAATGTCTGCTGCTTCATCTTCTATTTCAGTCATATATTCTCCTCCAAGGAGCAATTTCCTATGCTCAATAACTTTGCCGTATCTGAACTCGAAGCCATGGAAATTGCCGCGCGTTGGTAGCATAGTATAAGCAGTCCCTCCGCTCTCTGGTTTCGGCATGAATTTGTTCTAAAACTATTTTCAGGCATCGAAAGCGTTCCAACCTGGAACCAAGAGTAGACCCCGGTAGTGCCCAGCATGCTTCGCGGTTGTAGGTCAACAGTTACTGGCTTCACCTCGTCTTGTCCGACATGACTTGCAAGAGCTCATCAGGTAACGGGATCGCGATACACAGTATAAATAGCTTCATTACTAATTAGGTAGCGCAGGCGTCACGGTACGAATTCACATGAATCTGTCATTTCCATACGCAGGTATCATATGCACATAACAGACTAAGTAGGGCATGGCTGGGCAACAATCTGCAAGAACTTCGACCTCAAAACTAGAACCTCCGCTTCTTGTCGTGCTTGGGTTGTTATTAACAGCGGCTGGATTGCTTGGCGTGTTGTTTCCAATGCCGCGAGCCTCTCCTGTTCCACCCTTTGCATGGCTTCCATTATCCTGGTCTTCATCGCCTCGTGGTCTTCATCCTCTTGCTTCTTTTTCTGGTCTTCTTGTTCGAGATTTCTCCTTTCAATGCTCCTTTTGGCCTTATCCTCGTTCAATACTTTGAGCCTACCCCCAAGGATGTATCCGTATCCTGGTGTGCCTTGACGTTTACAGTGTCTACTGGCTATCTTGGTCGTTCCGGTCTTGGATTCCACCCGCTTGAGAAATGTGGTGCAGAACCAGTAGCATTGCCGTCGAAACAGGGAGTAATACCATGAACGGTCCTCAACCTGTTTGAAGATCTGGCAGGCTACGAGAAAGCTGAGTCTTTTCAGGTCAGGCGCGCAAGATTTAGACTGGGTAGGTGGTCGTAATCATCTGCCCTAAAATTCTCCCGAAGTCTACTGATGGTGTCATCGCTAGGAGAGACCAAGTGGTCTGGCCTCAACGGAGGCGACTCGGACTCTTTTTGCTCATCAGGCTTTCGTCTGGATGGTCTACGTTCTGCACGCAAGCGAAAGAGCGGACGATTAGTGCCGCAATCGAAGACATCAAGAATGATGAATTCGTGTCCTGTAAATTCAAGATTGTGTTACGCGTTACATACCAGGTGAATAGGATACTTACTCACTAGGTCCCTTTCTTTATAATGATCCATGTAGACAACCCAGTATTTCTCATTGTTTGGGCGATTTCGCAACATCTGCGCATAGAATGGGTAATGGAAGTCGCTCTTGAAAATTCGGGTCTGTCAAGAGTAGTATACTGGCCATTTCCCTAGTCCAGACTCAGGAGCAACAGCGGGTTACCGGACAGAGCGAGTTTGGGAACTGCCAACGTACTATTCCGTTATACATCCGCGTCCGAATCACAGAATCAGAGCTTCCCCTAGGCTGTACACTATTTCGGCATGTTTGTATACTGCTGTATGTAATTTGTTAAAAGGGTGCTCCCCTATGCCCAGCTGCCTCTATCCCCCTATCGGAAGAAGCCTCGTGTGGTGCAATACTTAATAGGTGAGCCACTAGTACGATCATGCGACCGCCGACTACCCGCGCGCTAACTTTTATTATCCAGATTCCAGAAAGCAAGACGCCGTAGGTTGGCGGGTCGCCCACCAGGGTGACCCTAGTTCACCATCAGTATCGGCTGCGATCGTAAAATATGTAATTTGTGATTGAAAAGTCCCTCGAGTATGTGGCCTTCACTCGAGACCCTTAAGGCAGTACTACCATCCCTTAGTCAGGCCATTCCTATCACTACTGTGGATCTAGAGGTTGTGATAACTGGTAAGTTCATATATGCCTTCAGTTCGCATGTTCTAGATTGCTTATCCGTAGACTATGTGATTCTGCCCATGCAAAATTGCCAGCCACAACCATTCAGGCTGATGGACCTACCGGGCTTGAGCTTCCATCTATGAGTCAACATCTCAAACATCTCAAAGTAATTTCATCGATTGGTTTATTGTTCTGCCTTGCGTGCATCCTGATTGGAGACGAAGGTAGGCATAAATTTGTCATTGATCCTGGCAGCAGGCGAAGTAGACAAAATATTGTCAATGGTGCGTATTGCGGTGAGACTATCCTAGAATATCGATTGCAAGGTTGAGAGACGCTTAAGGATGTGGCAAAGATTCAGAGCTGCGGTGGGAATTAGGGAGCAACATTGTGCGTCGTCATCTGCATAGCTCGTACTCTCCTTCGAAATCTAATTTGCATGACCCCAATATTAATCCATAGCAATGGTCACCTGTTTCTACAACCTCTCAAACTCAAGCTTAGTGGACCACAAGTAAGATTAGGCACAGTCGGCCATTTCGGATAAATTCAAACGTCTACATTGCCCGAGTAGTGCGAGATTTATCTACTCGTTGGCTCTGAACTAGGTTTTGCGCCATCAATCATGATACTAAAGCAAAGGCACAGATATGACTCACTGCCGCTCGGGCTGCTAGCTGATCATCAGAGTGGCAGCGAGGACCACCCTAAGACGCGCAGGTGAGTTATGTGATTTTGGTTGCACAACGACTCAAATCTGCTCATACTCACGCCAAGGTTTGCACAAAATGAGCCTGGGGGACAACGACCGCAAAGTTCATTCTTGTCCGCAGATGCATTAACGAGCATAGACGCTGTCAAAGCAACAACAACGATGAGGAGAGAGAAATGCATTTTTTGTGCGAGGTGATATAAAATCTTCTGGTGATGAAGAAACACTATAGGACGACTCGGACGGCCAGATTTTATATTTTGCATGTACCTGTTGGCAAGATTCTTATCGCTGCGAGATGGCAGAAATTTCTGCCAGCGCAGGGGTGCGTCAAATCAATTACAACCTGACCCTATTGTGACGTTATTGATAATTGCATACAGCCTGAGGCTTCTCTGTGTAAATACTGATGCCGGCGCTGAAAAGCAGTTTCGCGGTGAAAAATTCAAGCACAGTTCGATGATAAAATCAAAAAGGTTTGACCGCAGCGAATGGTTGGCAAAATGACCTATCACAAGAGTTTGAGTAGGAGTACTCGATATCAAAGATGGTTGTGACATCCAGCGATCTTTTGGCTCACTGCCAACACGGTCGAGGCGGAAGGCAATGCGTGTATCGGACTCGGACTACTCCCATTACATTATTGTGCCTGATGAAGCAGCTATCATCATCACACATCAGCATGAGGTTCATGTTTCGAAAGGTTTACGGACTCGACAGCATAAGCTATCATAGTTTTTCCAAGGGGTACCCCGACACATCAGCTCGCTCAAATGCTCCAGCGCGAGGAAAATAGGAAACATGTTTTCAACGATAAGCGATGAATATATGTATACAACATTGCTGTCAGTATGAAGTAATCCTATAGGACTGGGGCGAACACGCAAGGTACTTTCCAGCCTGAACACTACGACACAACGGCAACATTCAGATCCTTCACGTCATTATTCGTGCCTACATATTGCCATCAGTCAGCTGGGTTTTGCCCTAGCTTTTTAAACCAATCCCTTCCAGCCTCCCATGAAACCCTCGCCGCCTCAACTCCATCAAGCGGATGCGTCTCTCCCTTAAACCACAACATCTCTACTCGCCTCTCCCTGCCCTTGAGCGCATGATAAAACCTCAACCCCTGCGCTGGTACCGCACGCAAGTCGTCTTCTCCAATCAACAACAATACAGGCGCGCGTACATTATCGACGTGCGCGATAGGCGATGCCTCGAACAGTTTTTGGAATGTGGCCGGCTTCATAAGCGAGCCCGGGGTAAATTGGAGCCCAAATTCAGCGTAAGCCCAGTCGGGAATGTCGGACGCTGCTACTAATTCGCCGGCACTAATTACGGGGTTGCGCATCACTGCTGCATTGAATAGGGTTGGGTATTGGCCGATCACTGTATGTCAGTGTCAGCGTGGAAAAGAGTTGTTTTTGTTTTTGAAATAGAGTCTTACGGTGTGCGGCGAGGAAACCGCCGTGGCTTCCACCTTGAATAACTTGTCGTCCATGCTCTGAGATACCGAGCCGGATGAGTTCGTTGACGCTCTCTACGACGTCTTGTACGTCCATTGTTCCACAGTGCCCGAGAAGCTTTTGGATGTATCTTTCCCCGAATCCCATGGAGCCGGTATAGTTGGGAAGGGAGATGGTATCTGCGAGCATGCTTGCTGTAAGCGGTCAGTAGCCACGAAGTTACGAAGACTTACATCCTTCTAAGGCTAGTGCAGCAGTAGCTGGGTAGAATGATGTTGTGATTGATGCATGTGGTCCTCCGTGTGGCATGGTAACGCAGATGGGTTTCGGGCCAGGTCTCGTAGAAGCTTTATTTGATTGAATTACAATAGTCTCTGTTGGAGGACGTGCACCGATGGGTATGATCGATGCAGTAAGATCACGGAGTGCATTTTCAGCTAGAAGGCGTGATTAGACTTGGCAAGAATCTAAATTGACTTGAACGTACTTGTGAAAGACATGATTGGCCTATCCAGGACTTTCCAATTAAGGTTCTCGTGTTCATCAAAGTATCCCAGTAATACTTCAGGTGGAGTAGTAGGCGTACTCCTTGAACAGATGAAGCGCGTCTTGCCGTCTGTAGTATGTAAGTCCCAACTATACAAAGGTTCACCATCTTGCACTTTGCTCTCGTCTGAAATCGCTCCTGATTCTGTATCAATGAAGAGGATCGTCGCACGAGAGCGCCATAAGGAGTGGAGCACGATGTATGTGCGGCCTGCACGACGCAAAAACGGGCTGGAGGGCATGTTATAATTGGGATATAGGCCTGGAAAGTCATTTTCTGGGGTAGGTTCCATCACGGCATCCACGAGGACCTTGTTGGTACCCGTGGTTAGATCGCGAGATTCCAGAGAAACGCAAGATGCGTGGGGACCGCCGACGGGATTTGAGAACCAGAAGAGTTTAATAGGTTTCTGACTGTCATCGTATAATACACGAGGTGAACGACAAGACCGTTCTGACGGAGTCAGCTTCAATGAGTTGCACGATATTTTAGTGCCAAAGGGTGTCCCTAGCACGGTTGCTGACTCAGGAAGTTTAATCTCCCATATGCCCATGGGACGATTGAAGCACCATTTAACCCCCAGTAGTCGTCCGTCTTTGGTGTGTTCGTGTCCACTGGCGTAGATAACATTTTCCGTCGCAAAAGTAGCTTGACCAAACAGGACAGGTGTTTGCGCAGGCTGTGCCGGCGAAAGGGCAACCAGCAACATGTCCTGCTTAGTAGCCTTGGCGAAGGCTGTGGACCTTACCCAGCGGAATAGAAAAATGGTCGATCTTTTCTTCGCGCGAGATGGTTCACCAAAGTGCGGGGTGTATATAAATTTGGGGTAAGGATCATCCGAAGCATTATCGTCGCTGTTGATGTTTGCTTCGGCGGTATATAGAAGGGATGTTTCGGATGGGGAGAAGGAGAGAGACGATGTGAAATCTGACATCCGATTTTCAAGTATTTCGAGACATTAGAGGTTTATCAAACTCACCATCTGTATGGAAAGCATCGTGGTACTTTGTGACATCCAAGGAAGCCTCCATCTGAGTACCAGCCCAGATTTCGACGAAACGTTTCGTACTTGTGCCATTAGCAACCTCTCGGAGGATCGCCTGACGAGACTGGGAAGGAGATGTTGCAGATGCCTTAACTTCAGAGGAATTGTGGGAGGTTGTCTGATGATCGGAAGTGATGCCCCCGGGGAAAGTCTTAGTGAGGGATCGCATGATATTACGCTGATGGTCGCGAACGGAGTAAGTGACGCGTGCAACTGTGCGGGTATCTATCATCGATCTCTGATTATGTTGATAAACGCACCATCGCCACCAACGAAATCAGCAGACACAGGAAGGGGTAACTCTGCTAATTCGGTATAAAACGTTGATGTACCAGTGTGCTGAAGTAAGGACATGTCAGTAGTGATACTTCTATGACTTTTATGTTTCAAAAATGACCCCTTGGATAAGGTGAGAGTGTGAGGATGAGAGACGTGCTTAGCACGTGTCCATTGCCAGCTGAAGAACTTCAAATTGGTTGAAAACAAGTTGACACGGTTGAATAGGCGGTAAGGAGACATGAACATGGTGCCACGACATGCACTATAGCTAAATGCACTCCAGAAATCTAGAGACACGCCTGCTTATTACACCGCACTCAAGAACTAAGTTGAAACGAAGACGAGGAGTCTCGGAAGAGAACAAGATACCACCGGAAAATGCCGCAAGACAGCAGATCTTTTCTTTTACTTATGTAAGACTTTCCGTCTTAGAACGTTCGACGATCAACGTTCAACTTCCATGTAGATTTTGCAGTTTGACTGGGCTTAGCAGACTTTTCTCGTCCCCACTCTCAGCATCAAATAAATCTTTCTTTTGCTTGCTCATTCAAATCTATCCATCGCTCGTAATTTGAATTCTCTCATCGGGAGGAGCAAAAAAAACATCACTGGGAGATCATCCACTATTCTCACCGGTGACCGCTCGGCGTTCGCAGCTCGGGTGCTCAAGCATTATACGATTGTACACAACTGCAAGCCTACCCAGAGCATCTTAGCACTACGCCCTTCTCAATCTGAGTCATACAAGGACGGATATATCGCCCCTCGGTACAGGCGGGGTCTGGAAACGCGTCTCACCACCCGGGTCAAAGATGCCGGCTTCAGATATGCATAAAGAGTTGGTGCTACTAGAACCAGTAAGTGGCTGCTGTTTCTCGATCTCTCATTCGTTCTAATATTATGGCTAACGACTTAGTTTAGGACATGTTGCAGAGGCACTTGTGTACGTCTGAGTGCATCGTCCCTTATACTGGGAGACCAGATAGGAATTATATTTCGTGCAGTTCAGGCGGCATTCGTATACACTGTGGTAGTCCAATACAGGGAGTCTCGCATATACACACGATTTGTCGATCGCATAGTTTTGACACCCTAGGCGCCCTCTAAGTATGTGCAAGAAGCGCCTGCTATTTCGGCTCTTCGGCTGTGATCCCTACCGGTGCCTAACCTTTTCTATGTACTGCTATCTGATTGCCTTTGCATAAAGCTGATCTACGTTCGTTCGATTATTTACTAGGGCGCCCAGATCCTTATCGGCCCAGCCAACGACCCCATGGAGCCATCCCTATCCCCAATCAGATCGCTCAGAGGACACACTCATTGGATAGCGAAAGTGGTGTTCTCAAAACACAGGAATAACCTCAAAGTTATAAGCACATCCTACGACAAGACTGTTCGAATTTGGGATGTGGAAACAGGGAACGAGGAAAACTCGTTAGATGGGCATGCTAGTAGGACTAATGGACTGGCTGTATCAACGGATGGGGGCAGAATTGTGAGTGGGGGGCAAGATGGCAAGATCATCATATGGGACGGAGATACGAAGGAGATCATCAGATGTCTGTCGCATTGTGACGCGGAAGACCGGGTCATTTGCATAGGGTTCTCACCGGACGAGAAAAGACTCGCCTCCGCATCAGATGACGGTACGCTAAGGATCTGGGACCCGGATACAGGAGAACTTGTGCTCGACCTTGATGATCACCAAGGTAGACTATGGACAATGGCTTATTCACCCAATGGAACCAAGATTGCAAGTGGGTCGGATGATTGCACGGTTCGCATTTGGAATATAACGACCGGCAAGTGGCAAAGTCGGCCACTCATCCACGACAAGCCAGTGTTTTCGATAGTCTGGTCTCTAGACAGTCGTTGTCTCATTTCTGCCTGTAGTGATGGCCAGATCTACTTTTGGAATACATCTACTGGTGTCCAGCTCGGATCTCCACTGCGTGCACATTTCGACTACATCAACTTGTTGGCCATCTCCCCTGACGGTGAGCTGATAGCTAGTGCATCTTCGGATCACACTGCACGACTGTGGAGCACCTCCACACGCAAACCTTTTGGCCGTGTGCTCCAGCATGCCGAGGAAGTAAACGCAGTAGCCTTCTCGCCAGATGGTCAGCTTATCGCTACAGGTGGTGATGAAAACATAATATTTCTGTGGGATATATCGCAGGAGACCATCATTATGACGAATGTCGTGGCGCCCTCGTTCGTTTCCCCAACATTCAACATCACGAACTACATCGACCAGGTAATGAAATTGCGTCTTTACGGTAGCATATCTGATGCACGTTTTATTCAAGGTGTCAACGAGCTCCGATTCTACACTAGTAGCAGAAGAGGTACCGAATGGAGCTGAGTTGCCGTCAGAAACTGTGGGCTCGCGTAATGCTGCTACCTCACCCTCTTCATCTCTACCCCCTCAAGGTCATCATATCACTTCTGCAGTCCGCACCTCTCCTCCCATCGAGCTTCCGGATGGAATCCAAGTTCCTCCAGAAACTATCAACTCGCGTGATGCAGTATCATCCCCTTCCCCATCCTTTCACCCTCAAGGGTCCTCCCAACCTCAAATACCTCTTACTTCAGCTTCCACCCCGGTTCTAGCCTCACGTCCAATGCCGTTTTGGAAGCGTTTTCCTACGTTCAACAGGTCTGCGGCGTCTGTAGACTCCCAGCGGTGGAGATTTCCGCGTATTGGTAACATCATGTACGCAACTCCTATGCTTCAAGAGCATGTACTGAATTTAATTCCTAGGCAGCGCAAGCATCGGGATGCGGGACCTGATGATCCCCAGAACTAGTAGGCTTATTGTTCATGTCCTCACTTATAGTTGTCACCCCTCGCTGTATCGTATCGTCGATTCCTACCCAGTTGAATTAGCACAATCACTGCTACTGGCCATCTGTTCACGATTACGGATCAGGTATAGCATTTAATGCAAGTTCCTCAGTGTTTTACTTCGAACGTCCAGCGTGGCAGAGCGATCCAAGTTAATGTAAAGCACATAACTACTCCAGGTACACAGTATGGACGTCTTGTCGATCAAAAAGATGTGCTTGTTCGATCAGCATGGACCTGATCTAGCTAGTAACATTAAATAACAATTAAAGAAGTGCAGTGTCTATCTTGTGCTGGCCAAAATTACTGGCCTGTCAGCGCGGACTCAACACTCACTCTCATCGATTGCGCTGTTCATTCCGGTATCATCATGATGACCATTGCCATAAATATCCATCACAATATTCTTCCGGACTTCAATCGGTGGCTAAAGCATGCGACTTGAGCCCCAGACGATCACAAGAAAGGAAAAGGTTGAGAGGCACAAACCAGATACGACGACACTTGCTGTGATGGTTTGAACGTTGAAAAGCGAGGCATCTGGGAACTTGCAACCCCTTCCACAGTAATAGGAATAGTCTGCCCGGTCATTCCGAGCCTTTTGCGGTTGTTTAACCTGGTGGACGCTTTCAGCCTGTGCACAGAGAATGTTGCTCGAATTACGACAACGCACGATGCCAAAAGTGAAATCGCATAGACTTTGTAGATCGTTAGCTAGGAGTCAAGAATGGCGACTGAATTGGACAAACGTTTGCTCTGGACTTGGACAAACCCAATGAACGCAAGATTGTTTGGCAGACCGAGAAACTGATCAAAGTCAGTTTGTGAGACGAGCATCTGCTTTTACGTCTACTTACCATGATGACCACCAGAACTGCACAAAACCTATAAAAATAAGTCACCAAGTCACAGGGGTTTGGCAGTAAGCTTACGACGTGATAGCACCAGTATTGATGCTATACAATAGGAGGCAGTTGAGAACATTGTCAGTTCTAAAGGTAACAAGGTTAGTTTGACGTAGAGTTGGGCCAACTGATATCCTGCCTTTTCATCCCAGTGCGACGTTTTCGAAGGTAAATACATAGCGTAAACGCAATCGCACTATCGACCACTGCTGAGAGCACCCATCCAGCCACCATAGTTGGCTGGCAACATGTCAAGACCGACAAACATGCATGTAATTGTTGAGGTACATACATAGACGTGTTCTCTGAAGATCTTCCATTTAGGATAAAAGAAACTGTTAAAACTACAGTCAGTGATCAGACCATCTAACACAGGTGATACGTGCCTCAAGGAGCAGTTTGCGAGCCCGAATCCTGCCAAAAATCAATGGCAGCTCGATCATATAATTGAAGGTCGTACCGCAGCGAATGGTTGCAAAGATGAGCTATCACAAGGACGTAAGCATGAATTCTGCTGTTATAGATATGTAACATACAAAGCAAACAGCAATCCAGCGTTTTTGCGAAACTGCCTATGCAATTGAGTGGAGGAGGCAAATGCGTGCATCAGCTTACTCACGTTGCAGTACTCGCCAGATGAAGCAACTGATATTGCACATCAATACGAACTTCAAACCTTTATAATATTTGAAAAGACTGACAGATTCGCAGCGTAAGCGATGATGAACTGTTATCGTTTAACTAGGACAAACATCAGGCAAATGCAAAGTGACTTACACCGATAATATATGAAACCTGGCGGAATGTGGCGAGATCAGCATTCAATTGTTTGTCTGTACTAGCTACTTACGGGCATGCCCCTGTGATGAGGACTGAATGAAGCAGAATAGAAGTATGACAAAAATTGACGCACCATACTGCATATTCTAAGCTTGTCGTATCTCCGAAATGCATGATGAGATAGAACTCGACGGCGTATATTGTTAATGCTGTATGAGCGGTCTCGAGAATCCTGAAGAGTCAGATGTAGCTCGTGATGACACGCGAACAGAACGATGTTTAGCATACCAGATGAATGCTACCTGTGACAACGTCAGATAAACCGTCATATGGATTCGTCTGATAGATTCACCAAAAACTTCAGAATCTTCTTGTCATGCTCGTATACTTGCCAGTAATGAAAGGTCTGCATGCAGATGACTCCATACAGTAACATGGTAGCGAGGGCACCACAAAGCGGTCCTTGCATGATTGACATCGCAATCGACGGCATATTAGAAGCGAGGTCAAGGCAAGAGCCTGAAGCCACGACTGTTTTATTCATTTATCTACTGCATGCGAGGGAAACTCTCTCGGTGAAAATACGGATCGTAGTTAGTGATACTGGTATGGCGATGCTAACCAACTCACTTGGCGTGATGTTGGTAGGAAAACCCAGCGTCGAATAGCCAGTAGAAAGACAGCGACGTTCTGTGCGATCACAGGATCTTTGAGGGTCAGGATATACAGGTACCCCAGATTTGAAATATCATTCAAGCTCATTTCCAATATAAAGACCACTCACAAACTGGCTTCAGGTCCAGGAGTAGATAATTAGGCGTCTTTTCCAATTTCAAACGCCCTAAAAACATGTGCAAGGCGCAGCTTACATCGCGAACTTTGATGTACGGTAGAGGCACTAGTTAAAGTTAGTCAGCTGAGTCTTACACGCCGAGCTCAGTTTCAACTTCAGCTGGGTTTCTTTTAGACTTGGCCGTATTTCCCGGTACCGCCCGTGGAAGTAATGTTTCTACTGTAGCAAGTCCATTCGAACAAGCCTTACACTAGTGTGGAAGAACGAATGACAAGACTGGCTATGCAAAACATAGTTGAGCATCTTTTGCATTAACCTCGCGTGTACCCATCCGAAGGCTAATCTCAATCTGATTCCAGACTCATATCCAAACTCCTTGCACAATACATTATCCCCTGCGCTTCCCTAACTTCTCCTTTCTCGGTCCCCTTCTCCTGAAGTCCCCATCACCCATCTATTGCATTGGCGCAACGACACGTCCTGTGCACTCTTCCTCGCCCACCGCCGCCGTGCCACTTTGAAAAAACGCACAACAAGTGTGATTCAGTACGGTCTGACCCAGCAGATCAGCATGACGTGTGCGCGCAGGGTGACTATCGGTGTACAGCTGCAGCGATGCATGCGGATGGGTGAACTAATCTCGAGTCCCATTCCTCTCACTCGTGAAGTGTAAACGATCTTTCTCGTCATCGCTGCTCTCGTACGGAACGCTCATCAGCTCGGAACTTGAATTCTCTAACCGGGAAATTTGAAGGTCAAACCCCTTCTCGCCAGACGGCCAGCTCGTCGCCACCGGGGACGTGCAAATACAATCTTTTTGTGGGATATATCACAGGAATCCACCATTGTGACAAATGCGGTGTTGCCCTCGTTCGTTTCTCCAGCGTCCAACATCACGAGTTACATCGACCAGGTGCCGAATTTACGTCTTATCTATTGAACTGTATATCTGATACAAGTTTTATTCAAGCCGTCAGTAAGCTCTGATTCTCTTGCAGCCTCTACACCAGCATCAGATGTGCTACTGGATAGAACCGAGTTGTCATCAGAGACTGTAGGCTCGCACTGTACTGCTATCCCTGCTCCCTCGAAGTCACTCCCATCATGAAGTCCCTTCTCCGGTCCGCATCTCTCCTCTAGTCGAGCTTCCGGATGAAATTCAGGTTCCTCCAGGAACCGTCAACTCGCGTGATGCTGCACTGATGCAGCTCCGTCCCCTTCCCCATCTTTTCCCCCTCAAGGCTCCTTCCATCCTCAAATACCTCTTGCCTCAGCTTCCACTCCGGTCCTCGCCTCACCTCCAAAGTCGGTTTGGAAGCGATTTCCTATGCTCAATAGGTCTGCAGCGCCTGCAGACTCCAAGCGGTGGAATTTTCCACATATTGGTAACATTATGTGCGCCACTCTTCGCTCTCTGTTGAAGTATGAACGTTTCTGAATTTGATCCTAGGCAGCGGAAGCGTCGGAATGTGGACCCCCCAAGTAGGTCCTGATGATGCCTAGCATCAACAGGCCTATATGTCCGCTTTCCATGTATTCTCTGGTATTGTCTTAGTAGACTCTTACTAGTAGCTGTCACCCTTGCTCCTCGTTTTATTGCGTTGTCTTTCCTCTACCTATGCAGTCCAGCTGTAACTACTGTGTCATTGTCAAACTGCTGTTCGCCGTGCGTTCGCGGTCGCGGATGTCCACATACATTCTAGTAGACGCAGACAGAAGGAAAGAAGTATGTAGTAAGTAATATGTAAACTCGAACGCGGTGGCTGCCTTGGCGCAGATCCTACGCTGAGTCAACAACATCTATGTTTGGACTCGTCTTGAGAGACACTTCAGAGCGATGCTTTTGGGATAGTCCAGGGACACTCTCGTACACCTTCCACACGATACTCTTTTTGGTGTTTATGACTCTCGGAGATGCGGTGCGCGAAAATCTTGCGGTTATCAGGCCAAGATCAAGAGATAGACTTATGATATGATCAGATTGAGATTGATAACTGCGCTACATGAATATCAAGCTGTCTACTAGTTGTCTGAGATCACCGATAGTGAATGGTACAGCTCTTTGTCTGCGAAATTATTCAAGAAATAGTCATCAAACACCTCCAGCGAGTTCCCAGAATTCACGTCCTTGCCCAATGGCCCTTGATAGACGGGTATGATGTCCACTGCATGCGTAACGTCTGTGAGAGCGATTATGGACCCACGTCTGATCACTCTGTCCGACTGCGAAGAGAGTCGAGTATAAGACCGTCTGACCATCCACATGCCCGTAGATGGTTCAGGGCCAGGCACGATGAAGTCAAAGTGTTGGATGTATACCAGCACCTGAGACAAACGCTCAGGAAGCTGCGCACGGGAACCTCTGGGGAGGGTTGGTTGGAATATGGCTTGTACTTGAGCAACATAAGACCCTGTAGAGCAATATCAGGTGTCAGGGAGTGTCATCACCAGTCAATTTAGCAATACACACCATCATTACCACCGTCGCCCGTCTGGTTAAATAACATGGCGTCACAGTTCCCTCTAGGAAAATTAGCGGAAAGTGGCTCAGCATGATTCTGCAAGTGTGAAATGTGGAATGTAACTGAATCCGAAATTTGGACCATGTATTGAATGATATGTGGTCAGAGAGTGTACAGCCATTGCGAGTCACGTAGAGGTGTAAAGCGTGTGCAAAATCAGGGAGGTTGTATGATGACTGCAGCTGAGACACATTGATGCGGCTGCGGTCTGCTTTTATGGTCACGTTAAAGGCGATATGTGCGTTGTCTGATAAAATACCCTTCAAGAAGTGATTTCGAACAGGGTGCAGTGTAACAATGGTCGCGGCGCTGGGCTCGAAACCAGGCAATCCAACACCTATGTTCATACCATTCCCCGACCTCCCTTGACCTTCTGAAGGCCGCGCGCACTTGTCCGAACCTTCCGCAGGCAGTTCTCGTGTTCCGAGACCCGTCCGAACCTCACAAGTTACCATACCATGTCCTATCCTCGTCCTTTTGACTTCGCTGGTGCGTTTTCCTTTATTCTAACTATATGTTGACTACGTCTTAGTGCTACATGGATAACAATCCCATCGGCATCCTGTCGGGAGCCTCGGAATACATATAAGCAGTACACATTGCGGCTTATTACATAGGTTCGGACTTGCTTATCTCGCTACTAATTTCGCCTACGGATTCTGGCCTCTCACGGAAGTAAGATATAATCTTGCTCACTGGCTACTGATAGGACACTTCACTTCCCGTACTTCGAGTAGTAATTAGTAGAGTCACCTCAGTATAATCGTAAACTGTGCTATCGATCCTTGTTCATTCGGAACGATTGTCTGGCTAGACCACTGCCAATTTCGCACTTCGTTTATTCTCGAGTCCCAATAGATTAGCATTGTTCCGACCTTCGGACGTTGCACAAAGTCTTATACTGTTATTCGACGCACCGACATACTGACACATCGACACACTGACATATATAGACCTTTGGACAGCCTTCGCAAGCCTCGGAAGGCATTGTGCTACTTCGGACAACACTTTTGCAGCCTTGGATGACCTTCGGTCGCATTGGACAAGTTTCTCGGTACTTTGGAAGTAGTCTCGGAACTATGGACGAGCATTAAAGAGGTTTTCTTCCAATATCTTGTCTACTCTCTAACTGTATAAGACTTCCCTTGCATTATCAAGGTAGTTCTTAGGTTGTCTCTTGGGACGAAGCATACTCGCATCTCTCAGGACTAGGGACTCACATTCAGTAGAGCCCAGCCCAGATCTACTCTTTACAGTGGTGCTTGTAGACGTAGCTGGGGGGCTGGGTTTGCATTGGAGACCCAAGCAAGAGTGGGATCCGTCTCTGTGCTAGCGATCTCTTCATCCTCCATGATGACGGCATTGATGAGAGGGTCCTGGCCAGGCATAGACGAGGACGAGGATAGCAGTGTATAAAGATCAAACAGCCGGATAGCCTCCTCGCGATCAAGGATGCGAGCGATCTGCAAGACAAAGTCTCTCTGACGACTTGTGCGTTCAAATGGGTGTTTGCAGTGTGTGATCAAAAGACGTTCTGAAACGTCTGCTGTCCACTGCATGAGTGTACCAACATGGAAGATTGCACGAGTGAAACTTTGCATGAGCTCGAGTTTCGGAATGAAGAAGTCGTCCTTAGCACCACCCTTTCCCTGTTGTGCCTCTGCATCAAGGATGGCCTGTTTATTATTATGGAAGTCCCAAAGTGCCTGAGTCATGGAAGCGATGCTGGATTCAGTATGAAGGGGATTTTGAGCAAGGTAGATGAAGTCAATCATTGCCCGCACAGCGCGGATGAAGCCAGGACTTGCCATACCCCAGAGTGTCGGCACAATCGTGCGTTGAATATCTTGGTGCTCCCGTCCTGTCATTTGGTTGACATGAGAGACACCCCTAGAGAAATGGTGTATACCAGTGCACTTGTGGTGACTCTTGAACCATACATCAAGTTTGTGACCCATGATCTGCTTGATCCATTTAAGAACATGGTCGAAAAAGAATTTGTGCAGCATGTGAAGAATCTCTGGCTGTCAGGAATGTTGCAGGATTAGAGTGCCTCCAGTTTCTCCAGTACGGCAAGTGCACCCCACTAAGATGAAGTTTTTTGGCCTCTCTAACGAATACAATGAGATTCCATGGGTCAACGTGGCTACAAAGCTGCTGGATAAGCATGTAGGTATCTGATCCGTTCCATAGAGGATGTGGCGTCTCATCGCCAAACTCTTTGTGGGTTGCTGTGGTGACGGGAGATGAGTTTTTCATAATGCATGCGATCATCAATTGTTCGGGGAGATCAGCAATATGGCTGATGAGAGGGGTGAAACAGTAACACATTCTGGCTGAGGGATCAACCATATACTCGCCAACACGAGCCATGACCTTCAAATTAGAACATACGAGATCCATGCACTTATGCCACAGATGCATACAGAGTAGAGTTTGAAAGTCAGAGTTGACAACAAAAGTGGGTGTTGGCATGAACACAGTACATCGCCACACATGCAACGTAGCCTTCATGTGGACATCGGCCTGGATATTTCCGATCGTTAGAAATAATGGGTGCATCTCAAGGCCACCCATATGCCTTGTGACTGGAGTTTTGTCAGAGGCAAGGACGATCAGAACAATAGTCGCTCCTTCCGGTAGTTGATCCTATGTGCAAGTGTCAATCACTCAAGTAAATCTGAACCAAAGCACAACTACTTACCTGAATCTTCCATGCATCATCTGATGTCCAGAATTCTCCAAATTGGTGTTCTTGTCCTTGATAGATATAGTGAGGGTCATAGCACATATGTTTTGCATAAACCGGGTTTGCGAAAAGCTGCTTCATAACCTCCAATGTGTCCCTCCAAATGAGGTGAATTGGTTGTTCGCTTTCATAGCCCTTGAGCTTAAGTTTCATGCACTGCCATTTTGGCCCACGGCCAGGAAGCTGCTGCATATAGAAGAACAACTTGTCTTTTGACTTGAATTGCAGCTGTTCCCTTGTCTTGAACTGAAGTAGAACGTCAATCAAGTATTTACTTGATGATAATTAGATGTACCCAGTCTAACTTGAGAAATTTGTCAATCTGCATCTGGGAAAAGTTTTTGACAAGGAATTTTGCAAGCGACCATTCACCCAGCCCATCAAAAGGGTACCATACATTAGTCTCTCTGGCTTGCTGAAGAGGGTGGTCTTGCATTTTTTGAAAGATATTTTGTGGAGGCGGTTGATCTGGAAGCAGGTAATGGTAGCCAGAGGTGGGGTGATACTTTGCTGATAAGTCTGTCTGCTCTGGTGGTCACTGTAGAGCCTGCGGTACTGGCAGAAGTGATCCATTAGTGAGGTTCTCTGGCCAGCATGAGTCTGCACTATTAAGATGCTCTATGACCTCCTCAGACGATTGGTATTGTTTCTTGCAGTTAGGACACAGGGCGATAGCAATGTCAAAGGGTGAACTGGAGAAAGATATCGGTGAGTCATGTATTACCACATAGTACTACTCACTTTTCAGTAAACTCTGCAAAATCAGAGTTGGCTTCCTCACGCTGAAAACCAGAGTTGTATGGATCGTAGGGCTGAGGATACGCCATAGAGTGACTAGAGGTACTGCCAGCGCAACACTTTGCGCAACACTCGAAAAGCACCAAGTCCTTGAAACTCCGACTGTCAATTGGCTTGCTGTCCAACACACCGCCAGACTTACAGTATCAGCTATGTATCCCCCACAGTCTCTGGTCTTGAATTCATTGAGTGACGAAACCCCACCAACCAGTCTGTTGCATAGCGGAAAGTGTAGTCCAATTCTCCAGAAGGTCGATTATGCCGAAGCTTTCACTCGTGTCTACCATGATAGCCCCCAAAGCTCTTCTCCACCCAGCAGCCTTCATGCCTTGTCATCCCCAGGTACTCATTATATTGTCTCAAATATCAGAAAATACTCACTTTGAATCTTAGCGGCATCTGTCACTTCCTTTAGGTACCATGACTTTGGACATGGTGATGTCAGTCCACCTACTGCAAAAAGGCGGGGTGGAATGCGTCATTCAAAACAGATCTCACTGTCCAGCTACCACCCTTATGTCCGGAAACCCCCCCCCCCCCCCCCACTCCGCAGGCTGAGCACAAGATGACTAGGGTAATGGGCAGATTGACTGGCGATGTTAATTCAGACCTCAACAATGATGCAGTATGTTACTATATCTTACATTCTGACTTCAAGTGAAATGTCATCATGTCTCTAGACTTGCAAAATATTCTCTCAGGGCTTGCAGCGGTTGTCGTCTGAAGGTATTCACCATGTTGCTTATTACAAGGAAGCAGAGCTTGAGCACCACCGGCATCTTTCAATGGCTTTGGCCTGGGAGGCAGAGAAACTCTCAAGGCTCAAACATTTTATCGATTTTGAACAACAGGAGTGGGAGGAACAAACCACTCGGGCATTTGAGGAGGCAGCGCTCTTTGCACATATGGTGACTGATCGTGACGCAGAGTGTGCCTCTCAGGATCTGGAGTCCATCACTTCAATCCAACAGGAAGAGGCGACAGGGGGTCAAGCAGTTGAATGATGAGCTCAATGAGCTCGATATATTCCTTCCTTCAGATGTTCCAGCTTCAGACCTCAACACTGCTGACACACACTCCATCGGAGGTCCTTGCGATTTTGATCAATCATTTGTCGGAGATTGCCATGATGATGAGCTGGCATCAGGACCGAAGTGAATCAGAGTGGAGGTCTATTTTTATTAACCAATATGAAGGTGAGCTTCGTTCTTTTATATGGCAGTCGCGCACTTATTTATTGGTAAAGTGTAGTGTGCAAGATGTGATTGGATATTGCAAGGTGGTATTTAAGCAGACTTATTTTCCTATGTTTGTCCATTTCGTGTGTTGACATCTTTATTTGTAGTTTGTATAACTACGATTACCATTGAATGTAGCACTTTGTGAACCTTTTTTTTTGCCTTACGAAGATGTTCTTACACACACTGATTATCGATTGATCGTTGTTCCTGCACTTGACCGTGATGTCTGCAAGCCAAAATGCGCCCCCTAGAGCTCATCGAAGAGTTGTGCGGGTGAGTACCCTGGAATGTCTCTGTTACTAGTAGTGTACTGACTCATATAACAGGATGTTCCCATTGTTCGACAACCAGGACTTAATGTCGCAGGTCAGTCATCGGCAAACCAGCTTGGCTGTGCATCGGAGATACCAGAGTCGATGAATGCACCTGAACTACCCCCTCGCATCTATCCTCCCCCCACTTTCTCGCATGATAACTACACCTCTATTCCACCCAATTTCCAGGGCAACATCCCTTTACCAAGGGCATCCCGTTTTACTGGGATGGCCCCCCGCGCTGCGGGGCCTGATCGGGTTCAACGGTCATTTGCACCTGCAGGTGATGTTGCATCTCGATACCGTATGGTATACACATATTTGCCTCTTTGTGGTGCAGAAAAATCTCGTCAAGAATTTACCGATGGCGTTGTTTTTGTAAGTCTTGTTTTATATAAGTCTGAATTGTAGTTAATCATATATTAGAGAGATGAGACTATGGGAGTACAAAAGTCTACAACACGACAATACAAGCTTCCACCTGTTAGACCCCCAAGGGAGTTGCTCGTGTCAGATCCAGAGCCGACGCCACTTGCTACCACCACTCCCCCCTCTGCATCATCAACTGTTGCAAGAGCTACACGTGCTACTGTGGGACCTTTGGTCAATGAAAGGGACTCAAAAACCGTTGTGAAGGATGCTAAGAACTATGTGGTTGTAGAAACACTGAATAAGTGTGCTTTCCATGATTCATCTAGTCGAATGACTGTCATAGGACGTTGTAGAAAGCTGATTTCTGCTGGGCTCAGCAGAAATTGTACTACCTAGACAACAAATATTTAGGTAGATCTTTAGCACGACCTAGTCTGCTATACTTGCAGAGCAAGTGCGTTCGATCCTATAGGGGTAGCTGTTTGGTATTAGTTTTGATAGTTAGTTATCAATAGTAGGAAGATAATCCGAAGCTAAGAACTACTTGTCCGAAGGGAAACTGTCGGGTCCGAAAATATCGGAGTTGGGTCGGGCGTCGGACTGTTGGGAATGTGTCGGATGATAAAGGAATGTGTTGGAAGTGTGTCGGATTGTCAGTCAAATGAATGTCAGATGTGTCGGAATGTTTTGGAGAAAAAGAGCGGATAGATATTTCACAATACAATAAAGTACTACTAATATCCAATGACTTCCATCCTACTACTGAGTAGGGAAAAGTAAGTAATGCAATAGGTAGGAAGTACTAGATATTAAATAGTGACTATGTAGAAATTCGGACTGCTATAGGCGAGAGTAGTAGCGATATTTCGGGTCCGAAATCCTATGTAATAGGACATGTGGTACTGCGGACCATGAGAAAACATGTAATAACGCTGTATACAATGCTTAGCAAGTCAAAAGGAGTAAATGCGCACCTAGTGGGGATAGATGCGACTGGACAGGACATAGGGAGGACTGGTGCGATGCGCGGGAATGTCGGGTCAGGATCGGACATGCGTTGGACTGTCGGAAAGTGCGTCGGGTCGGGATTGGACTGTCAGACTCGGGTTGGGGTAGTTGGAAGTGCGTCGGACAAATACTGTTTGACATCAGTATCAAAATAGCTGGTTCCGAGCCCAGCACCGTGACCATCATTACAATGTGCACTTACTGATGCGTGTTCGCTCATTATCACCGAAGGTGAGTTCTTTGTGCTACAGCTAGGGTACTATCAGGTGCTAACGGGATAACTATTAGATAGCTTGAGAAAACTATGGGTCGAGGAAAATCTATCTGCACTATACAAGACCGTCATTACGCCGATGTATACGATACTCAATCACTTCAAGCAATCTGCGCAAGACCTCATCGAAATTTTATACAGCCTCCAACTATCCATTTGGACCGAGTGGACGGCCCAGATTAACCACACTAAATCAACTGTCACATTTCTGATTTGCGATGACAGTCTCAATTATATATTTGGCAATTCAGTTAAGGTATGTAGTACTATGTTGCGAGTGCCATTGTTTGGAGGATGACAAGTTCATTGATAGCTAGACGATGGTCGAGACTTTCGCTTCCCATTTGAACACAACGCAATTATTCAAATTGCATTGTGTGCTGCTTTTCGCGATGGCTATGATAGATTCATTGATTCAGACAGTAGTCTCGACAACATCATGGCATTGTCTGTGATGGCTGCATGTTGCAGCCTGCACGAGTTCTCGACCGGCGTATTCAAACAAATTGACTTCAGTTATGCTACTTTTCACAGAATGTATGAGAGACTGATGAATTTCATTCGTGATAACATTAGGACCTCTCCAATGTTGCTATCTAGGTGGAAATCATTATACCAACTTCTTCGTAGTAGATCTCGTTGATGCAGTTGTAGATTATCGCAGTTGTAGTAGTAGATTATCGCGGTTGTATTAACAAGTTATCTTCGCCACAATGCTTCCACCAATCGGAGGACTGCGCTACTGAAGTCGTAAGCGTTCGTAAGTGTCCGTAACGCGCGTAAGTTAAGCGTTCATTTCGTCGTTTTGCAGATGAATGAACATACCAAAGTACGGCTACTAATTAAAAATGGGACCCACGAAACGATGGCCCTACAGGCACATCACACTCACATCAATCCAAGACAGGTACAAACACCCATCCAAACGCCCTAACCTCATTCCCCTTCGTTCCCAAATACCTCTCCGTCTCATACAGCCAATTCACACTCCCGACAATACAATCCCGCAACCCCCTTACATACCGCCTTGTATCGTCATTCATCACAGCACACGCAGCAAACTGGCGCTCGGTAGCCAAGAACGCATCCGCGCTCTGCTTCACGAGCGTGCCCACGTACGCAAGCGCACTCCCGATCGAACAATTCCGGTCTTTCATCAGAACGGTGACGATGTTGAGTCGTGAGTTTGGAGTCATGCCTTTTGCGCATGAGATCGCGTCCTAGAACAGAAGTTAATACCAAGACTATAAATATATTGTTTCATGCAAGCACGCACCTCAGACCATGCTATAAGATCACAAGCCTGGTCTGTCAACTGCTTCAATGACGGATGCGAAGACGCCTGTTCCGGGAGGTCCAATCCCCCCGCGTACTCAATCAGGTGAAACACCATCCTCAAACCCGACGCGTTTCTTCGTAGATCGACATATGTCTCCAGATCCGGGATACACGTCGAATCCAGCAAATGAAGACGCCGCCTTGCATCGCGATACTCGCGTATGTATCTGTGAAAATGCATGTACCACGCTGGGCTTCTGTACGCGATGCGACCGAGTTGAGCGGATATCCTTTGTACGCGTTATGAGTCAGCGAAATCAAAGACATTTAATTCATTGCATCGTTACGGGCACTCACAGATCAAACGCCTCATTTTCATTAGCACAATCATCCCCCCGCTCCTGCTCATACACCAACAAGCTCAAAAAATCCACCGTCAACCTCAACTGCGCCAGATCTGCAGCAGGATAACACAAAGAAGCCCACAACCCAACCTTTATCCCTTTCCACTCCAACTTCAACCCTACATCACCCAACCACGCCTCACTCGCTCGAGATACAGACCTACAATGCCGGTTTACGCGTAGTTCAAAGGGGGTGCATGAAGAGAGGAGGTCGGGAAGTTGGATGCTTATGACTGTGTGCGGACAGGGTCTGGGGGTTGATGATGAGGAGTCGGACATCGAGTCTCATTCGCGTCGTGGGTCCTTGTTAAATGACGGGGCTGAGCACAAGCCTGAGGAGATGTGACGCTGATTTTTCAGGCGCGACGGGCACGGGATACAACGTAATGATCCGACATGAGCGCTTGCTTATATTAGGCGGACAATAAGATGAAGTACGGTGTTCGTTAGCCGGCATCCATGGCCATGAGTTTGAGGCAGGTTACTAGCAATAAAACGGGACGTGTGAGGGAAAAATTCTTGTTTTTTTCGTACGAGACAGCTGACTTACACACAGTATGTCCCAGGATTTATGTAACCACGTCAAAGCCATCACGATCGACAAAGTGCACGTGATAACACACGTGTTCGCGGTAAACGTTCTCCATGACTTCCCTGAGTACCAAATCCTGTACGATTAACACGTTCTGATTTGATCGATTTATCCCCCCAAGTATCAGTGAGTGCTTTTTTAAAAAATACGATTTTTGTCTATCCAACATAATGAACATTGTGATGCATCGAGTGCTTGTTATATTAAAAACGGTACGCGACTAGAGCCGTTGATCTGATCATCTAAGGAACTCTAACATACTCCCAAATCATTTCCAGTCATGCGGTAACATGGTCGGTTTGCACTGGGTTTGAAATTTGAAGCTTCAAGTCCGGATTGTTTAGGTCGATTTTGAGGCTGCACTACGTTCTTCCAACACCATCCGCTATGAAATTCTGTCAGGCGCAACCAATCTGCCAAAAGCAATTGAATTTCCCACCTATTTTCAAGATATAGAAGCAGGCACCATCGACCTCAGAGTAATTCAGAGTCCCCTTTGCAACGGTTTTATCACTTCACATAAATCATGCATTTCAAATCCTCCGTCGTCGTTGCTGCTTTGACAGTATGTATGTCTGTCATTTCACAGATTGATGGGACCAGTGGATGCAATGTCCAATACTGGCCCTGCACAGTGGACACTGATTGCTGTAGCTCTCATTGTAATTTGAGACGAGTGAGTACTAGTATTTTTCTTTGCATCTGAGATTCAATCCCGTTGCTCGCCTTGCACCTTGCAATCTCAATCATAGCTTTCTACCAACCAATTATTGTGTGGTCATTAGATTGCTCACCGATGGGTTGGCAGCTTGTCAGTGACAATGAGCATATCTAGACAGTGAGTCGTGTTTCTGCTTTCGCATTGATGCTGTGGTTGATGGCACAATACGTAGTTCGTCGCTGACCTGTTCAATCATCAATGTGATTGTTGTTCCTGGAGTATGGACAAATTCCTTGCTTCATGAGCGATGACGGTACCTTTGAATTATTTGATCACTCAATATCGACCAACTTGAAGAGATGCGAGGAACAATTTGAGATTTGTGCTGCATCATTTACTGGCAGGGCTTGAGTACTTGAGTGTTCAATTATTGCCAAAGTCTGCATTGTGTGCATAGCGGCCGTAGCAGTTGAGGTGTGAATTTCGACCACTGCTAATGAGCACGTCAAAGGTCATCTTCAATGTCTGGCATCCAACGTCGACTCTTGGACTCACCACTACCAACATCGGCATTGACGCAGTTGATATGTGTTGTTCATCCCTTGACACTAAATGCTTATCGTATCTAGCCCCTTGTTGCACGTATCCCCGAGTGCCTCAGGACTAGACTGGTGACCAGCCCCTCTATGAGGCAAGTCCTCGATATTCTCCTGAACGAAAAGAAAGGAATGAGAGTGGCCCTCAAATACATAGCGAGCACAGGCAGAATGGAGCGGATCTTCGGAGATGTCACACCCCCAAAGGACGAGGAAGAAAGAGGAAGTTAAGACGAGGAAGACCAAAACCCACCCCCAATCATCACACCTTAAGACAGTGCATACATCCTCGCGCAAGCCGGGACCACTGAGAAGACAAGGAGAAAACAACGGATCAACAATTATATAGCACATATCTGTATGTAGTGTCCACTAGGGTGCCAACGACGATTCGACGTGTGCGCTGTTCGACACAGTAACCTCGTTCCATCCCTTCATGTATATTTATTCTGCTTTCCATATACAAACTACTACTAGTACTTGAAGGATGCCGACCCCTTCGACAGTTCTCAATGAGAACTTCAATCAATCCATCAGCAAAATCACTGATTCCCTTTTTGTACTTAAATGACTTAATAAGCACAAATAAGCAAAAATCAGCAGGCAACTTATTCAGACAAGTCAATCTCTGATTTTCGTCTTAATCTCACTTATCCCTCTGGTAGTAAGACAAAAAAGTGTGCATTGCGATCAAACAGTAAAATCAGTAAGGAAATATAAGGCAGCAAAATAACTCGAATCTATTAGTGATAGTACTGAGGATCCAGAAAACAGATAGGAAAAATGTGGGAGTCTGTTATTGGCATCAGCGGGAAAGAAAAAAAACACTACAGCTGAGGTTGTGTCAAAGCGCATAGGGTAGTATTCTATTTAAAAAAACAAAGTCAGCAGTGATAACACTAAGTGGGGAGTGAAAAACTTCACAAATGAGGGTGCGCTCATCAACGCTCTGAGTCTCCTCAATATCTTCATCTGAGGCATCTCCCCTTGCAGACTTCTTCATGAACCTTTGTGCACATGGAATGATAATTATTTTGAGTCCTCATTCCTGTTGCTGATCGACTTCATGTATGCTTCCATCTCGTCGTGCCAGTTAGCGAAGGAAAATTTGTAACATCCACTTGACATCTTGCCCATTGCCTTGTTGCGTTTTGCCAGAAGCTTGACAGAAAACTTGCCAGTGGCCATAGATGCGAGAACTTCATTGACATTGATGATGCTGTCTTTGGCAAACTTGAGGGCACGTTCAAGCTGGAAACAATCAGAAAAGAAACATGGTTTTAAAAAAAACTCACGGCAATGACGCAGAGCACAATAACACCATCCATACCTTTGCCCAAAGTGAGCTCGTTGGTATTCAATGCGGGTATGTTGGCATGGTCAACAATGGCACTGAGGTGAGTGGACGCGATCATTTGCAGTACAAATGCGGACAGGTAGGCTGTCTCCCGCGATATGTTATCTGGGTCTTCATAAATGAATGCACAATCCTCCAAGAGTTGCTTGGCAACAAGGTCATTTGGTGCATCTTTGATGTGAGAGCAGAAATCGACGACGGTCACAAGTGCTGTTGAGCCGATGTTGCTCCTCCACTCTGAGAGCCACTGTTGCATCTAAAAATGTGTATGAAAGACACAACAAAAAAATAACAATAACTATAAACTTACCACTGCGAATACAGCACCATTTGGATTCACCTTGTACTTGACATCAGGGTAGACCACATCAAAGATCTCCTGCAGTGTGTCTGCCATCAGAGACTCGGAAATTTCCCATGGATTAGCTTGACTTCCAGCCCAGAGAAGTGCCATAGACAAGAAGACCTTCACCCACTTTGAGTCGGCAGGTACTGGGAGATCATTGTTGCGATATTGACCGTGCAGCTTAACAACCTCCTTTGCAGTAGCCTTCTGTGAGACCTGTGGGACTTGGGTGCTGAGAGGAGGTACAACATCATCATAATAACCTGCTGGGACTTGGGTTGAGGGCAGAGGCACAAGATCACTGCAGCTGGTAACCTCAGAGCTTTCTTTCTTCAACTTTTTGGATGGTGGAGGGGTAGCACTCTGAGATACAATAGTAGATGTCTGAAATACACATGCTGAATCAGATCATCACACAAGACAAAAAAATCCATGTACTGATGTAGTTTTGCGAGAAACATGGCCCTTCTCAATGGCGGGAATTGATCTAATCTTGGGCAAGAGACTTTCCTGTAAATCATCAGCTGAAAAGTCAGTATCATCAGTGGCCTCAGACATGGTCTCATCAACAAAATCCCCGTCATCATCAGCCTTACACTTGATACTACCAGGCTGAGCAGAAAATGTTATCTGCTCAGGCTCAGAGTCACTCTCGCTGGTGGGAACAATTAAAGTAGACTTCTGAAATTGAACTGAGTCCTTGAACTGAATTGCCGATGGGAAGGATGACTTACTTTAATTGCCTGTTTCCCTTTCTTCCTAGGCAGTACAGCTGGACGCTGTTCAAGAGCCTCAGGGTCATCAAGACTATCAGTCGCTGACCATGAGGACATCATTAGACTCAGGTGTGCTAATCAATTGCTTCTGATTGATGTGTGCAGGTTTGGCCTTGGAACTGGTCTTGTACTGGTGGTTAATACCGATGAGGGCGGAGTGGTTGCAGTGTGAGAAGCAGAAAAGGTGTTTGATCTGGAGCTTGGTGTAGCAGACTTCGGTTCAGCTGGTATATTGTTAGCCCAGTTGTTGATAAGACCACCGAGTGAGAGTTTTTTAGTTGTACTTGAAACCGCATGATTTATAAAAAAAAAAGAGTTGATTCACTGAGTGAAAACATTGTTTTAATGAAGAGTGTGTTGGACTCACAACAAAGGTGCCTTGTTACCTTTCTTATCATTCAAGGCACGTGCATCAGAATCAACTGTTATCGGTCTTGCAGGCATTCTTGATGGCTTCCTTCAGCAACATTTACTGCCTTCTCTTTCTTTTTCTTTTTCTTCCCACCAACAACTTCAGCTTCTCCGTCGCTCAATAGAGTGTCCTCTGCATCAACACAAGTGGTTTGACCATCTGGTGAGTATTAATATCAGTTTCTATTCTCAATGTGATGTTTATCATACCATCAGTAATATCTGTGCTAGAGGTTGTTTTGCCTTTGGCTACAGGATGAGGACAAGGATGAACAGGCTTTGCTTTGATACCTCCCCGCACTTCGGCTTCAAGAGCCTCCATATCATCCTTGATACCAGCAATCTGTTCAGCGGCCCTTCTGAATACGTGCGCTCTTCTGTTCCAGGCTTTCGTTTGCGTGTGTGTCGTCAGTGACCTTTGAGCTCTTGGTACTTGATTTTCTCTTTGCATTCTGGAGTTGTTCCTCAACTTCAGCCTCTAAAACAGGCCTGCCAGGATGAGCATTGGCATTCGCGGGATGAGTTCAATGGGTGGACACTTCTTGCAAGGCTTTGGGCACCATGGCTGACTATTGAGTTGATGAGAGAAGTAGACGAGGTGGAGCAAATAACTGGGGCGCAAAAAATGCAAGGTACTGGTCCCAGGGATTAACACGCACATTTGCTGACATTTCTCTTACATTCTCGAACTTCCATAGGCAACGGCTCAATTTTCGATGGTACTACCCTGCCTCTAGTCCTAATTAAGTTACTGTCAGAGAAAGGTCCATCATGTTCATGGCAAAAGGGAGGCCAAACATCAAATGGATGACATTGACCAACGACTTGCTGCCACTACTCCCCTCACTGGTTTGCAATGTTTTCCACAGGGTCGTGGATTCAAACAATGGACCAGGGATGACTCTAAGGCACTCATGAAGGTACATTTTTTTTCTGATTGACATAAGATTTGTTGACTGATACATTACTATTCAATGGCATCTAGATATATCTACCTGTGATAGAAGGCCATGTACCGACAGACATCATCTGTACATTTCGTGCATTTTTGGAGTTCTGCTATCTTGTTTGAAGGAATGTCATCACGGAGGACATGATCTCACAAATAGAAGATGCACTACGTCACTTTCACCACTATCGCTCAATATTTCTTCGGTTAGGCATTGTCCCTACATTCTCACTCCCTCATCAGCACTCAATGAAGCACTATCCTGAACTTATCTGTCTATTCGGAGCACCAAATGGTCTATGTTCATCAATGACGGAAAATAAGCATATTAAAGCTGTGAAGCAACCATGGCGTCGGTCAAACAGATACAATGCACTTGGACAGATGCTTGTGACAAATCAGTGACTTGACAAAATTGCTGCTTTGCATGTAGACTTCACGAAACATGGTATGCTCAATGGTACATGTCTTAGTGATGCTTCAGGTAAGTAAATCAAGACTATGATATCATGCTTCGCTGATTTCAATTAGGTTGTCTCAATACTTCATGCAATGACCCTCCTGCCGAACCTCCTGACACCAGTCCCGATACTGCTGAGGCCAATGATGTTGACGAGGGTGAAATTGATGATGGGCCAACTGAAATCAAGGCCCATGTGCAGCTTGCACAAACATGCCGTGCATATTTTGATCCTTTCACTATATATCACTCACTCATGTTGATATCAGAATGAAAATGTGCCAGAACCATAGCAGTGCTTGCTATCGGCTTTCTATTCCGAACGTACAAAATCTTATTGGTCACTTTCTCTTTGAGCAACTTCACCCTCGTGACCCTCATAACCATGCCACCATCCCACTTGACAGTTTCCCCATCTATGATGGGAGAATCTCTGTGGTTAATTCCGCATCATCAAGATTCTATGCGCCGAGTGACTTAAGTGGGATTGGAGGGATGCGAAGGGAACATATATGATCCTGCCCTAACTGGAGGAATGCACAAGCTCACTATGACTGCATGTTCATAAATGCGCAACCAGACCTTGAAGGAATGTGAGGGCTTCAAATAGCATGCGTGCTATGCTTCTTCTCCTTCAAGTACAAGTTCATCTTGTACAAATGTGCCATTATTCATTGGTTTGATGTCATAGGTGATGCCCCTGATGAAGACACAGGCATGTGGGTAGTTCAGCCATCCTTTGATGGTCACTCTCCAAATATTTCGGTGATACACATTGACGCAATCTATCACGCAGCTCATCTCCTTCCCCTTTACGGTGTTGATTTCATCCCTTGTGCTATTAACTTTTCAAACTCTTTAGATAAATTCCATGCTTTCTATGTCAACAAATTTGCTGACCATCATGCATTTGAAATCACATTTTAATATTATATCACTCAGCTCCCCTCTCCCATATCTCCAACAACATATCCACCAAATTCATACTCCCTTCACTCATCTCTCTCAGCTCCCCTCTCCCATATCTCGAATGACATCTGCCAAATTTGTACTCCCTTCATTCATCTCTCTCAGCTCCCCTCTCCCATATCTCCAATGACACATCTGCCAAATTTGTACTCCCTTCATTCGACCTGCTCAGCTTCCCTCTCCCATATCTCAAACAACACAACCATCTCCTACCAAATTTGTACTCCCTTCATCAACACTGGCAGCATCTCTCCGAAACGCGAAATCCATCCACCTTCTCCAAAAGACCTGCCATATGCCATCCAGACACCTCCTCCAAAAGACCTACCATATGGCACACCTCCTCCAAAAGACCTACCATGCCACACACCTCCTTCAAAAGACCTACTATATGCCAGCTCACACACAAGCTTCACATCCTCCAAGCGCAAACACCCTCTCAGACCCTGCTCTCCCATCTCGCATTCTCCTCCCATCGCACAAACACCTTCTCAGACCCTGCTCTCCCATCTCACATTCTCCTCCCATCTTGCATCCTCCATAGACGCTGCTTGCATGGCTGCCCATGGCTTTATTTCTGCCAACAATGCCCAAGTAGAGGGATGGAAAAAGGTGTGTTTTGTCTCATTTGATGATCTCACTGGATGAGAGCTCACCCATGTCTCAACTGCAGGTAACAGAAGCCATCCACGAGAAGGGCTCTTTCATTTTCCGGTGACTCTGGGTGTTGGGGCACGTGGCACGCCACAGACACATCCGGCCTTTCCATCACAATTCCTCAGCTCCTGCTGCTTTCTCTGCCATCGCCAGCCCCTCTGTGGGTGGTAGTTTGCCTATTCTTGTTCTTGCCAGATAGGATTTGCATTGTGATGGGTCATTCGTCCAACTACCTGGTAGTTATTTTAACCTAGGTCCTGGATTCATACTCGTCAATTAGGTTGCAGAATCTCTTATCGCACTTAATTTACTTTTACATCTTAATAGCAACATTTGTTTGAACAATGTCTGCAAAAAGTGGTACCAGTAAAATAAGTGACATCAGAGCTTTCTTTTTCTACTCAGTGAGACCAGTAATATAAATAAGTCATTTAAGTGCAAAAAGGGACTTGGAGATTTTGCTGATGGCCTCTTTTGACTCTGGTTTTGTCGATGTTACAACATGTCTCCCTGCTGCTGCCATAGCAACTCTGTCATGTCTCTCACCTAACGACCATGTCAAATCTGTCATCAAGATCCTCAGAGAAGGCCACATGTCAATCCTGGACCTTATCCTTTGAGTCCTTGACCCATCACAACCTGACTTTGTGTATTACCGTGACTGGATATACAACCCTTTGAAAGGGGAGAAAAAGAACTCCAGTGGTGGACAGCATGTATCGAGCAAGCTGGAGCAAATGTTCGACCATCTGTTTGTGGACACATGGGGTTGAGCCTGCATGCTAGAGTGGTTTCATCCTCACAGCAGTCGCCTACATATCCCTCACTGTCAGCAATGAGATGGACACAGTAAAGGAGGCTCTCCATGGGACACTCAATTCTGTGATGCCACAGTTCCTCCTAACATGGGACCTCAGCACCACTATACAAGACAAGGTCGTATGGAAGGCACCAATCTTACAGCATATCCTCCGCTGTGCTTCTCAGACAGGATGTGCTATCAAAAGGAACAAGATAAAAGATAGCAGTACTGTATGATACACTATGCCTTTTGTATTATTCTGTCTTTTGAATTGATGAATCTTCACTTCTAAAAGGCGTGCAATGTCATCATCACACAACTTGCCTCTCAACACTCACATCACAGTATTTTTCTTATGGTTCCATTCACACTCTTTGTGTGGACAAATGGGGCTTCGAAACAAACAATCGAAGCCCTCTACAAATGTGGTCTATGTATATCCTTCACGTCCCTTCTCACTTTGCTTGAGAAACTTGCTGCGCACTGTGTAGAACATGCGAGACAGGTTGCACGTCAACCACACATGATGTGTTAGGACAACATCAATATCAGCACATCGATATTTGTCAAACAACGCTCTGATGCCCCTGCAAAGGTCCAGTCAGGAACTTTTGCTATCCTCTACGAAGTTCACAATGGGAATCGAGATCACATGCATCTCTCACCAATGTTGAAATGCGCCCTCAATGCTACACCACTAACATTCAACGCAGATGTTTGTCCTACTCTCAATTAGATGTCTTCATTCCTTAGTCAACTTCGCATTCATGTTATCAATATTCTCCTCAAAACCTGCTCCAACTTCAAGAATTATGAATGACCAGATGTCCTACAACATAGCAAGTGTTGAAAAATGCCCGAAGGCTATTGCACAAAGCAATTTCCCTTAATTACCCTCGACAATCGATGAAAGTTCAATTACTGGAAATATTGCTGTCATTAATGATGTCTACATTTGCCAGCTGCAAATGACCCACAACAAACTATCCGACTATGCAATTCCTAGTTTCAATGATCAATCCACCAATGCTCGGATACGAGGAGAAAAAGACACTGCGTGTGAATGATGTGAATTCTTTCACTCATCTTCAGATCATTCAGCTTGGGTTTGGGCTCTTCTATCTCTGCCTTAACCTGGTTTGGGCCCTGTTGCATGTCCATCAAGGATCCATCCATCAAGTTGGCAGTCTCTCGTACTTCTTTGCCTTACTGGATCGAACATGACTCGGCTGTGAACACCCAGACTACCACACCCTTCTGGCTACACTGATGCAGATTCTTCGTGGTATTTATCCTGAATGCATGGCATAATGAATGTGGGCATTCATCACTAGCAGCTTTTTCTTCATCAGAACCCACTGTTGACAAGCTCCTTCAAATTGCTGACAGAATTCTAATAAAACATGCTACGCCTGCTTACGAGTCTTCCAGCAAGAAACAAAATGTGTTCGGCATGGATTCCGAATCAGAGCGACCTACAGACACAGTGCAATGCAACTTACAGCTTCTTGCCCACGACTTGCTCCATGTCTTAGAACTAACTTCTGCTATATCAGCTGGTGACTGGGGATGGATTGAGGACATTCTTGGTAACCTGGCAATAATATTCCGTGGTGCCGGATCAAATAACTATTGCTCTGAGATTCTACATTTTCTATTCAACCTTAAGAAAGTCTGGACGCCAGAATTCGCGTGTGAAATCTTGTTCTTGTTCATTCATTCCAAGTCTGTCTAATGTATCTATCATAGGGACATCATGTGGGACAATGCACTCATCAATCTTACAGGCCTTGAAGGCCACTGTATGCCTGTTGATCTCAACATTGAGCACCACATCAAGTTTTTAAAGGCACAACTTGACTATATTATAAGTATAGATTTAGAGCTAACTAGTACTGCAATATAGCTTTTCTTCTCGACCAAAGGAATATACTCTAAGTGGAATTGTCTTGGCGACATTTCTGCAACTATTGCACTGCTGCAAAACATCAAAGAGCAGGTTGGACATGCCCTTGGCATCACATATCATGGCCTTAATCACGCAACTCCCGACACATCATCTTCAGTCTGGAAAGTTGCGAACAAGCTCAATGAACTCGAGCTTCATGTATTCAGTCCAGATCGCAAAGAGAATGATTCCATCAAGCCTATCATGGATGTGCTTACAGAGGGTGAGCAGAAGCTGAAATCTTCAACATTGGTAACATTCAACAGGAAGGTGCAAGAGATGCTGGCAGGGAATGGGTATGAGCAGGAGGAAGATGAGCTACCAAGAGCCTCATTTGATTTGACTTCTTCAGAGAATGCTAGCTACTAAGGTTGTAGTTCAAGTCTTCTTTGCTGGTCGTGAATGTGACACTGCATTCTGCTTATCAAACTGAGTAATAAGTTCCAGTATCTGCACTCCACAATGCTCCCTCCACTCTGCAGTCTCCTCCAACAGTAAAATAATGGAATCTATAGTCTTCATGTTGTCTGGATGGGTCTTGCTAAGGATTTTGAGGCTGTTGTCATCACATAGCCACGTAATTGGCCAAACAGACTGCAGGGCATGATTGGAGTGCATGTCTGTTCTCCATTTCTTCAACTGTCTCCAATAATGGCTTGCAGAGCTCCTTGTCTTGTAGTTTTGTATGCTTTCATTTTGCTGGCGCAGTTGAGGGCATAGTATGGGCATCTTCCAATGTGTACATCTGACCTAGAAAGTATCAAGACAGGTTGAAATCGCCATCAAGATGTCGATCACAACATTTTGTTGCAACATAATGTAGCGCTTCACTCACAAAGAAATTGTTTGTAGTGTGTCATTGTTGCTGAGCAAATAACTTGGAAAACTTGAAGTTACCTGTAGGTGATTGATCGTCAAGATACTTTGCAAACCAATCCTGAAGGCAGGTTATTGACTATGTGTTATGACTTGGATGGTATCTGTTGATGATGCTCAAACAGAGTGTGTGTCATCAACGATTGAGGACGTCCCTGGGCTAGCCCAAGGTTAGGGGTCTTACTTGGTGAAGCTTCAGCAAGTAAGATTTAACACCTATGTCCAAATTGGGTAGCTTATGTCAAGCGGAGCTCGACAATAAGCATATCTGCCAAGGCTTACGACACCTGAAGGTTAATTGTAAGATCTGCATTAATAGAAGGACAGAAGTCTGACTAGTTAACAAGGGCTTTGCTCATCAACGAAGTCAATGAGTAAAGATCGAGACTAAAGACTTATCCATGATGAGCAGATAAGAGGATAGAATATAGACTGCTGGCTAGGCAGAAGGAATCACTCTTGTTAGGAGTAGGAGGTCAAGAACCAAGTAGATTCAAGTTAAGGAACTAGGTACATGGTAGTGAGTTTATATAGAGGAGAGGAAGTGTATTAGTGGATGATAACTTATACTACCAGAAAGAAAACTGGTCAAAGGGTGATACTAGAAAGGGAAGGCACATTCGAGGTGAGTCATAGGTGAACCGGAACATGCAGATAGAAAATGAGTCAAAGAACAGAAACAGAAAGTGAAACAAGCAGGGGCACAATCATGCAACTGTGGAGCTAAGTATAAGTACAATGTGCAACTGCGCACCGAGTCATAGATCAAGAAAGGAAACAGGGCAAAGGGGATGTGGTGTGCATTGTATCATAGGTTACCATCTGGACAGTAAGGATAAAGGGGACTGTCCACAGGATCAGTCAACGGGTGAAATGGAGCATGGGTATGCTTCGTCAGAGAAAGGGTCCAGCCAAATGTACTGGCTTTGCTGGAGCAACAGGTAGGAGTGAAGGGGAATGCGAGGATGACGAGGATAACAAGAGCAAGGTCGGGGTAAGGGTGTGATGCAAGGGCGGAGATGAGGAGGATAAGGAGAAAAATGGTAGAGGCCCAAGCGTCTAGATGTTCTTGTAACACTGTGCATAACGAAGTGCAGCACATCCAGTTTGGTCCTTCTTCAATGAGTTTTTCTTGAGGATTCCTGTGGTTTGTCTGGATCACTGTCATCATTGTGCTCCTCCGTCAATTTGACCTCTAAAGCCCATGTCTCAACCATTACAAGGTAAAGGCCACACAAGCTTCCATCTCACACAGCACGACCACCTTGCTGCGCAGCTTCTGACATATTCTTTAAGATCCCATACTGTATCACAATCATCACACCCTGGATATTGAGACCCTGATGTGAAGTCAACTTGACTGAAACAAATGAACAATATACAAGAAATTGAATTTTCTTACTGTCGATGCACCAGCTGTAGCGTGGATGATGCAACATGTTCCTGAAGCTAAAGTGAAGTCATCATATGTCTGTTGAAGATACTCAGCAGACATATCACTATGATAGTGTTTTATGATCCCTTGATTTCACAATGGTTTTGGCAGTCGTGAGTCATTGTATGCAGCAGCAGCAGCTTCTTTCTTATTGTCATAAAAAATCAACATCTTTGGAATCATCATGGGAGGTGCATAATTGTCTGGAATGAGGCAGTCAAAGTTGTGAAAGTTACAAAGGCCTCCAATGATGGGAGTTGTTGCATAAGTAATATTTGGGTGATTTGTGGAAAGTGCTAGCGAGATGTGATCTGACAAGAACATGAGCTCACATTGTACAGTTGACAGAATGTGATGGGGGAGAGTTGCTGAGAGTGCTTGAAATGTTATTTCCTTGCAAAGTAGCACATGTAGCTCTCCGAGCTTGCCATATGCAGGCCGAAATGCTTCTTCACCATGATGTGGAAGCCCTGCGGTATAAATATTATGTGCTTCATCAACATGTACATGCTTGATGTGCTGAGTGAAGGTACAATTTTGTCGAAGAAGTCGTGCGAGGCACAGAAGGTGACCGTTGAACATTGATAACTGCTCCGGTGAAACAATGAGATGAGCAAATTTTCCTGTGTGAATAGACTAGTAAAATATTTTGCATTAGCTTCAGTGTGCTGACGACGATGCTGATGTGGCACGCCTGAGCTTTGAATTTACCTCCCAGAGAGATGGATCTGTTGGAGTGTCTTTGTTGATTGTGATTGTAGGTATGCCGTATTTTGTTGATTCAAGAACCTGTAACAGTAGCATAATTCTGCATGTGCAAAAATAAATTCATTATACTCAAGCTAAGTTACCTGGGTGGCCTGGAGGCTTTTGAGTGGTGAAATAGTCATACTAATAGTGCCAGGGCAGAGTAGGATAGGAATTATGATACACAATGTTTTTCCGCTGCCAGTTCCAGCAGTTATAATAGTGTCTTGACCATTCAATGTTGCAAGAACAGCCTCGAGCTGGAATTGCCGTGGAACAATGGTTGTTGCCGTCAACACGTACACAATCAAGCATGCGCATAATGCATGCGTTCGGTCAGAATCACAGAGCGTCTGAAGATAGTCGTTGGGGAGGTGTTCTTTGATGAGTTCATGTGCAAAACAATCCAGTGCATCGAGTGATGCAACATGGATTCCCTGTATCAGTGATTGCTGGTCCATTGATAATTGATTTGCAGGATGAGGACATGTCACATCGCATCAATAGTGAAACCCAGCAGTGACACAAGTACGTACTGGGTTTAGCATCAGGACACGATCAACCATGTTGAACATTGATGACCATCTAGTTGTGCAGTCACGCAGCAGCTGTAATGTTGGGAGTGTGGACTTTCTGTCAGGAAGCTTGCCTCTCCAGTACCCATTTTCATTCCCTTCTTGAATCACAGCCTGAAGACAATGATGACGCTGGCCAGATGCACAACAAGCTGAAACTATCCCTCAACATTGTCCGACTGGGTCTCATTCAAGTGTTTTGACATATGCTTGAAGTGCTGGTTTGTTGGCAGAGTCAGTTGGAGCTGCGAGAAGAGGAACACAAGGGTTCTTCTTTAGTTCTGCAAGGATCACTTGCACTGCAAGGTTAACAACGTGCGGGAAGCACCTGATAGCACTTGGTCAGTGAAAATTTTCAAGCCAGCGTGACAACAGCAACATTCAAACTTGGCTTACCGTAGACAGTTTCCATCATGATCAAAGGGGATTCTTCTTTGCCTGAGCTCACCCTCGATTTCTACCATAAGCATGTTATTGTTGGACACATTGTCCATCATGATCTGACCAAGCTGCATAGATGTAAGTACAAACATAGTTTGAATGTGATGAGGGAGACAACCCATACTGTCACAACCCAATAACGAATTAACGCTGGGCAGAGACTAGGACTCAAACGAAAGTTATCGGACAAGAGGAACGATGAGCAAGTACGTCTTGGATTGCTACAGTTGTAGATACAAGAGGTTTGAACTAAGGAACTATCTACCAAGACATGCTAACTATATACGACTATTGAGACGGAGATTGAAACTGAGTTACAACTACTAGCCAATCATAAAAAGAGAAAGGGAATCGTACCATAGAACATTGTAGAATATTAAAGAAGCATCACGTGACCATATCTTATCTTATCATATCTAATCTAATCTATTCACAATCAAAGAACTCGTCTTCTTCATCAGTCACATCGAAGACACGTGTTGTGGGCGCTAAAGGTATTTCGGGAATGATAGACGCTTTCAGGGTAGGGTTAGGGTTTGACTTAGGCGCTGTGTATTGGCGTTTAGGAAGATTTAGGAAAGAATAATGGTTTGTTAAAGGTACTCGTGACATTACCCCCTCTCTAAGGTGAGTGTCATCACGAACGAATGAAGGTCGGATATTCTTTTCTCTCCATCGTTTGAAATCTTCTGTAAACAGTACTGAGCCTTTGATTCTTCGGTATTTTCCGGCTGCGGCCGTGGGATTCTTTTTATGGAACTCCGCTAAAGGAATTGGAGCGTTCTTCAAATTCTCTTCTGGCTCCCAAGATGATTCTTCCTTCGGGTATCCTTCCCATTTTACTAGGTATTGCAGCTTTCCTTGGAACAATCGGCTATCTAGTACTTCTTCTACAGCAAATTCTTCCCGATCGTCAATCAATTCTGGAGGTGGTCGGTTGGGAGGAGGATGAGGAATTAATCGAGATGCGTGATATGGCGTAAGCAATTCTACATGGAAAACCGGGTGGATCTGATATTTTTTCGGCAATTTCAACTTGTAGTTCACTTCACCAATCTTCTCTAGTATTTCGAAGGGACCTAGATGACGATCTGACAGCTTTTGACTCGGACGACGTTGTTTGAGATTCTTTGCGTCAAGCCAGACCTTGTCTCCTATCTTATACTGAGGTGCTTCTTTTACTCCTTTGTCGTAGAAACACTTCATGCGCTCATTGACCATCTTAAGAGTATTTTTGGCATCATCTCTTGCTTCTTTCATTTGATCAACTCTCTCATCGGCGGCGGGGATTACGGACATGGAGTTTGGATGAATCGTGAAATCTGGGTTATACCCGTAGAGAACTTTGAATGGACTATGACCGGTTACTGTGACTGCATTGTTATGTGAAAACTCTGCTATCAGCAGCCAAGATACCCAATCATTCTGTCTGTATGACGTGAACATGCGCAAATATTGTTCTACTTCTTGGTTTACGCGTTCAGTCTGTCCATCGGTTCTGGGATGATAGGAGGTTGACGCAGACCATTTCATTCCTAATCTTTTTGACATCTGTCCCATGAACTTCGATATGAACTGAGTTCCTCTATCTGAAATCACTTTCTTTGGTGTTCCGTGGTGTTTCCATACGTTTTTCAGAAATAGCTCGGAAATACCCTTCGAGTCTACGTCTTTGGTGGTGGGAATGAAGTGTGCTTGTTTCGAAAATCGATCAACGACTACAAAAATGCTATCACACCCTTCACTCTTCGGCAAATCCACTATCAGGTCACAGGTGATTGTCTGCCAAGGTCCTTCTGGGACTTCATTTGGCTGTAAAGGTCCCGTTGGTCTACTCGGAAGCACTTTCGTTTGTTTGCACCTATCGCAACCATCTACGTAATCGTGGACATACTTCGTCATTGAAGGCCACCAATAGTTTCTGGAAATCAATTCTAAGGTTTTAGCTCGTCCAGGATGTCCAGCCGGTGGAGAGTCGTGAAACAACTCCAATATCTCTCGGCGGATCTCTTTATCATTTGGAACCTAAACTAATCCTCGGAATAACACCAATCCATCCTCCACATTCCACTCTTCGATTCCTCTACGCAATTGAACCGGTGCTGCTTTCAACGTTTCTAACGCTTTAGCGACTTCAGGTTCTCGTTCTGTGCATTTTCGTATTTTTTGGAGTAATTGTTTTTCTCCATGCACCAAAACTTGACCTCCTTTAGCAGCTTTTACGGTAAAGAATTCCGGTTTCAAAAGGATGCGATCTGAGTTATCGTTTTCTACCCCCCCTCTATGGTCTGATCTCCGAGAAAGACGGTCTGCTTTGTCATTAACCACACCAGGCTTGTGTTGGAGTGTAAATTCGTACTCTGCTAGGAAAAGACTCCATCTAGCTTGCCTTCTGGTCAATTTTTGACTCGTCATGAAATATTCTAGGTTCTTATGATCTGTCCATATTTCAACCGGGTGAGGTGCTCCCTGCACATAGTGCCTCCACTCTTCTAACGCTCTGATGATCGCTAATAACTCTTTATCATGAATGTTGTAGTTTCTTTCCGCATCATTCATTGATTTCGAGTAATATGCTACTGGATGCCATAATCCATCTTCCATCAGTTGAGAGAGAACCGCTCCTGTTGCATAATCTGAAGCATCGGTCTCTATTTTCTTTTTCTTCTCAACATCTGGCATGACTAGAACGGGAGCTTCTGTGAAACGTTTCTTAAGTTCATCAAAAGCTTTCTGTTGCTTCTCCGTCCAGTCCCATTTGACATCTTTTCTTAGCAGATCATTCATTGGTCTGGCTATATCTGAGAACCCAAGTATGAATCTTCGATAGAAGTTGGCAAAGCCCATGAATGCTTGGATATCTTTTACGCATTTGGGAACAGGCCATTTTAATACTCCTTCTACTTTCACAGGGTCCATCGACACATTGCCTTCTTCCACGATTAATCCGAGGAATTCGACTTTAGACTGTTCGAAGCTACATTTCTCAGGCTTCAAGAACAGGTCGTTTTCCTTCAACCGTTTCAGGACTTCTCGTACCACCTTTTGGTGCTGCTCCCTATTTCCATTCGTGAAGACCATTATATCATCAATATAGACGACTACTGTTTTGCCATCTATTAGGTCTCTCAGAATTTCATTCATCATAGTTTGGAAGGTTGCAGGCGAGTTCGTAAGTCCAAAATACATTACGGTCAGGTTCGTGGTGACCAAACGGCGTTTTGAAGGCCGCCTTCCACTCATCTCCTTCTTTCATGCGAATATTATTGTACCCCCATCGTACATCCATTTTAGAGTACATCATGGCACCGGTTAAAGCATCAATTAAATCTTGAGATCTCGGTAGCGGATATGCGTTTTTCACCGTTTTCTCATTGAGCTTTCTATAGTCCATCACCGGTCTTAACTTGCCATCTTTTTTGGCCACAAAGAAGAAAGGTGCTGCTACTGGAGATTGTGAATTTCTGATACGTCCCAGTGCAGTCTCGGTTTTCAACCATTCTTTCAATGTATCCATCTCTTTGGGTGACAACGGATAAGGTTTCGCATTTGGCGGAAGATCGCCCTCATCTTTAAGATCTATCGCATGATCCCACTTCTTTCTTTCAGGGAAGCGCTTAGATTCTTCTTCTGAGAATACTCCCAGGTAATCATGAAGCCAATCAGGTACCATCTCTTCTACCGACTGCTTCTTCTTAGTAGCTTCTTCTGCTACCTTCTGCTCCGTGGCAACTGAGGCTTTATAACGAATCCATAGTCTCTCTGGACTCTCTTCGTCTTCTATTTCCTCAACCGTCGCCCTCTTCATCGACATATCTTCTTCATCCTCGTCTTCATCGTCCGTAGGAATCAGATCAGGTACATCATCTATCTTTTTTTGTTCTTTTTTCTTTTCTTTCTTTTTTTGTCTTTTTTCTTTTTTAGTTTCACATTTTACAGGGCATCGAGAAAGTGCAAATCGTCCTGCGTTCCAGTCAATCTCTGGATTATGATATCTCAGCCAATCTATGCCAATAATAACATCATCGCTTCCTAAGTCTGTAACCATGAAGGCTGCTTTCTCTTCATGATCACCAATCTTTAGACCTAGTTCTGCAAAATGAGTCATTGATCCTGCGGCATTTAGCGATCCATCAATATTCCTGACTGAAATAGGTCTTAATAGTTTACGGCATTTCACACTGTTCTTCTCAACAAACTTCTCACTGATAAATAATGTTGATGCACCGCAATCCACAAGTGCTTTTACGTCTGCTTGTCGGTTCTTTCCTTTCAACGTTATCGGAATATAAAAATGCTCAGATTTGGATCTAATATGTACTTCTGATACATCTTGAAACGTAGATAGGATAGAGAAACGATTGTTCGGGTCTAGGTCTGCAGACTTTGACTTCAACCCCTTTAAAAATCCTTGCCTTTGTTAGAAGCGATCCAATCTGTGAACCACTTCGGCGCGGAGTTTTCTTCGACAACAGCAGCCGCTTTGACTTGCGCTTTTGGCGCACCTTTACAGTTTCTCGCTATGTGGCCTTGTTCTCCACAGCGGTAGCAGGTGAAAGCGCCAGGCTTTCCTTGGGGTTTGGGAGATCCCCTCTGCTTGCCAGAGTCCACATCCATAGCGTCACTGTCTTTGCTAGGACCAGCCTGCCTTGAGTTATTGAAGGTTCTTGGGGTTTCCTTGTTAGGGGTCCACCAATTACTCTTCTTCTTTTCAGCGTCTAGCTCCTCGTAGTTACGTCCAATCTGTATGGAGTAATCGATGAGTTTCTTGAGGGTGTCTTTCTCAGACGCTGGGATATGAGCGAGTTGCTCTTTGATCCGGGTTTGTAGACCAGATCGGAATTTGAGGCGGAGGTCGTAGTCGGAGTATTTGGTAAGTGCAGCCTTCTGCTTGAAAGCTGCTGCGTATTCAGGCACTGATGAAGATCCTTGCTTCAGAGTTTCCAACTCTCTGATAGCTTTTCCTTCTCTATCGTCTTGGCCCCACATGGTTTCGAATTCCTTCGTCCAGTCCTCAAAGGATATTAGCTTGGAGTCAAGCTCAATAACATATTTCTGCGCCCATTTAGCAGCAGATCCTTTAAGGAAAGACAGGGCAGTTGTAATCTTCTGCCTGTCTGTGATCAGTGGCCATTGTGACATGTATAGTGCCAACTGAGTCGTGTAGACTTCTATGGAGATCGAATCTTTGTCTCCTGTGAATTCTGTGGGCTTCGACAATTTGACTTGCAAGTGTTCGGGGATTGTGCAAATCTCTCCAGCTTCTTCTTCAATTCCTTCTATCTGTGCGTTTTGGGCTCTAAGTTGAAGCTGTTGAGTTGCATTCTGTGCACTGAGGGTATTGTTGTGGTTGAGGAGTTCTTGTGTCCTCACGTACAGGTCGTGTGTTGCCATGGTAATGGCATTCTGTACGTAGTTGGTGAATTCTACTGGCATAGCTATGCCTTGTGGTTGTGGTCCCTGAGGCCCTTGTTCTTGGGGTTCTTGGGGGTTCTCAGGTCCCATTTCTGTTTCGTTGATTTCAGCCATAGTGCCAGGTGCGTTCTGGAATCCGATTCACTAATGACTTGTTGAAGAGCGAGTCGTAACGGCTCTTCCGGATAGGAAAGATGATGAAAGGGGAGAGGGAAAAAGGATACGTAAATGGAAAGCTAAAGGGGTCCCCAGTACTAACTGGATCAACCTCGTCCTTTAGGGTCAAAGGGTTCTTTAGTCAACCCGACTGACACTTCCCTAATTACTAATTAGAAAGAGGTACATAAAGCTATGCTTTGTTAAGTGGGAAAAACACTGTGTGCTTCGTGTGTGCTACTTCTCAGTCACCGAAAGGGTACAGGTCTAGGACAAGTTATCACTCTTCCAGCCGAAGCTTACAAGTGCGAGTCTCACTAGAATCCCGTATCTAAATCCTCGTGGTAACGATGGTAGGACTATCCGCAGATGCGACAGTTCCACTAGACTTAACGAAAGGTTCTACGTGCGTATGAAGAAAGATGTAGGTATGAAAGCAACTATAGTAACGTTGAGCAGGCAGGGTCTTGGGCCAGCACTCAAAGTTGTAGCGAGACGCCTAATGTCGTCAACACCTCCGTATACTGGCGGCTGCAATGTAAGGCAGGGCCTGGTATAGGACTACTAACTACTAAAGGCTATTCGTGAAAAGCTCAAGCGAGCAAAAGGATGGGTTTCAGAAAAGATGATTCGCGACTGTTTAGGTCGGGCAATGGAAAACGTGTAATGATGATGAGAGATGTGCGAGCGGTGTGCAAAGAGTCGGAGTCTCCTATAGTTCAAACCTAATGTCACAACCCAATAACGAATTAACGCTGGGCAGAGACTAGGACTCAAACGAAAGTTATCGGACAAGAGGAACGATGAGCAAGTACGTCTTGGATTGCTACAGTTGTAGATACAAGAGGTTTGAACTAAGGAACTATCTACCAAGACATGCTAACTATATACGACTATTGAGACGGAGATTGAAACTGAGTTACAACTACTAGCCAATCATAAAAAGAGAAAGGGAATCGTACCATAGAACATTGTAGAATATTAAAGAAGCATCACGTGACCATATCTTATCTTATCATATCTAATCTAATCTATTCACAATCAAAGAACTCGTCTTCTTCATCAGTCACATCGAAGACACGTGTTGTGGGCGCTAAAGGTATTTCGGGAATGATAGACGCTTTCAGGGTAGGGTTAGGGTTTGACTTAGGCGCTGTGTATTGGCGTTTAGGAAGATTTAGGAAAGAATAATGGTTTGTTAAAGGTACTCGTGACACATACCTTGTTGCTGATTTCGAGATCATCAGTGATTTTGAGGAATTCTTGACCAAGGTGTGCGCCAGTATGAGCCCCCTCAATAAAGCAAAATGCTACAAGATGTGATTTGAAAATTAAGGAGTCTTTCCTATCATGAATCATGAAATGTGCTGTTAGTGCCATGAAACTATCCAGGTTCTGATCACTCCAAAGGTCGGTGGTATGAGATATGCGACCAAGAGAATTCTGACAAACATGTCAACATTGTAACACATGAAATTTGTCGTGCCATACCTTTAGATCATCTTTAATTTTGCAATACTCAGTCCGGAACTCGTTGAGAATCATTTCCATCAGCTTCGTGCGGTGTGGGAGGTTCTTGTCCTGTATTTTGCCTTCTCCAAGGTACAAAAGCAGCTCCCAAAATTCAGGACACTCGACAACATTGAAAGACTGGTATTCTGAGTCCATTAAAAGTCAGGTAAGGGTAAGTTGAGTAAAAATGATATACCTGATCATCAACAGCTACCCACTTCATGAGAAGATAGCAGAACATCTCCGTCGTGAATGGTAGGTGTTGAATTTGCTTCCCAAAGTCTTCCGTGCCCTGTTTGAGTCCCATAATTGCACATATTTCCCTATAACATTGTTCATGCTTTCACAGGTGGTTTTGGCAGGTTACTGTCATTCTGTCACCGAGCTTGTAAACTTTCCACTGCGGATTCTCTGCATCGTCACTATACATTGTGAGTGTTTAACCATGATAAATAAAGCAAGTGACGCTCACCCACAGAGTCTACAGGCAACATATGGTGAGTCAGGATTGTTCTTCAATCAGGGCTGATTCTCTGGCATTTTGTCTGGTTTTTTTGGGGAATCCACTGCCCACATAAAATACCAAACATCAGAAGCAGCAACCTTTGTATCATGTGGAGGCCGTTTTGCCTGAGCCACAATATTCACTGTCATGATTGGAGGCTCATCAATTGGTGTGGTGTTGGAGAATAATGTTGATGTGGGCCCAACTCCACACACAGCTGCTGCTGTTGCTGGTGCCATCGTGGCTGTGCTCACACTTGTCTTTGGCCGTTTTCGAGTAGGTGCAGTTCCACTGGCTGTTGTTGCACTTTTTCATTTTTGACCTTTCCTCTCTGTGGTCCCTGTATTGACCACCTCAGCAGTTGTATTCTCAAAGGGCCCAGGTGCATTCATAGCACTCGGCAACACCATATACTGAGGTTGTCCAAGCCCAGCTGTGGGCCCGGGTGTAAGCAAGGGTGAGGGACTTGGAGCATTATGTTGGTACTGAGGTGGTCCCCACATTGTATGGAGCATGTGAACATGCTGTAGAGGCATGCCCTGTATCGTAGTATTGTATGGCCCATTGTATGATGAGTGAGGACCTTGTTCAGTTGGAATTTGTGGCATGGAGTAGTGATGTGAGCCTTGTTCACCATTTGCACTGGGGGCAGGAGCTGTTGGACCAGGTGAAATGTTCTGAAGTGATTGGAAGGATCCACTTGGAGTCTGGAGTGGAGACAATGTACCTTGTTGAGAGTGTTCAGGGCTGAGATGACTCAGAGGAAATGACCATGGGCCAGGATTCTGCTGCAATGACATGGGGTAAAATGTTGCTTGCAGCAATAGCTCTGAGCCACGATGATATTTAAATGTTTTACTTCAATTGAAAATTTCAGTGTCCAGTCAGGGTCTCAATAGCCGAAAGTGACAATCCAGATTCCAAGTTCTTTTGGATGTTGGAGGGGAACTTAGCTGCCAATCTGTGTGCCAATTGCAATGAAGGGATACAACAATAATGACCATTATGATGTAGTACAGGGGATTACAATGTATGGATGTAAACTACATGAACTCGTTTCTAACTCGCGAGTCCAACTCTAGAGATTAGAGGTAGAGCGGGATAGAAATGATCTAACAGGTAAGAATAAGTCTCAGTTTCTGGAAAGAACTCTTATTGACGAAGCGTGTACCTAACAGGTAAGAATAACTACGCTGAGTCAGTTAGGTGTAACAATAACGATAAAGGTATAGACTCACGTCTCAGTTTCTGGAAAGAACTGAGACGCTCGTAACGTTTGGGCGCTGGTATTAATACGGTAAGCGCTCTTGATTATTTTGAAGGTGAAAATTTACTTTGGACCATTTTGGTCCCGACGTCAACAGGTACTCCCTGTTCCTTCCGTCCCCGACCTCCCTCGACCAATGACTTGCGCTCGTACCTGCTACTTGTCATTTCCTACTCGTCATCTCGTGCCTGTCCATCGGGTCTCTCGGTCTTCTTCGACTCTGGCGCTTCGGATGCCAACACTCCCCCTCGAGCGCAAGCTAGTCCCATGAGGGCTCTCAGCTTCGGGTGCCTGGGGCGTGGGAGCGGTTTCGTAAATGCGTCGGCCACATTGTCGTCAGTGGGACAGTAGATCAACTTGAAGGTGCCGGTTTTGATATGGGTACGGACGAAATGATAGCATAAGTCTATGTGTTTTGTCTATGACTGGAACTTGCCGTTTGAAGCTAATGCTATGGCAGCCTGATTGTCACATTGGATGGAGACGGGGACGGTTGGTGGTTCGTAAAGTTCGCCAATGAGCAGATGGAGGTACAGGAGTTCACATACGACGCTGGTGAGTGCAATATATTCTGCTTCTGCGGTCGACAGTGCGATGATGGGTTGCTTTCGGGCGCTCCAGGCAACGGGTCCGCCGTTGAGTAGGACGATGTACCCACTCATGGAATGTCTATGCGCCTGTGACGCCCAATCAGCATCAACATAGGCTTCGAGTCCTCCGTCTGTGGAACCTAAGGTGAGTTCATATTCGCTCGTTCCCTTCAGGTAGCGTAACGCTCGTTTACAGGCTTCCCAGTGCACTCTCCCTGGATTGCGCATGAATTGCGATAGGGTGGCAACTGTGAAGGCGATGTCAGGGCGGGTACTCGTGGCGGCATACATCAACGATCCGATGGCCCGCTGATAGGGTACGTCCTGCATGGCTTTCAGCTCTGCTGCCGTTCCCGGTCCCTGCTCTACTGACAACCTTGCAGCAACTTCCATAGGTGTAATTGCATTCTTAGCGTCGGCTAGGTAGAAGCGGTCGACTATGGTGTCGACGTAGGCTTTCTGGGACAATGTTAAGGTGCGTGTGGTGCGATCTCTCGTTACCTTTAGCCCTAACAACCAGTTCAGCTCTCCTAGGTCCGTTATCTCGAAGAATCGCTTTAGTTCAGCCTTGAAGCGGTGGATATGAGATATATGGTTGGCGGTGATGGCCATGTCATCTACTGACACGGTGATGACAGTATGTTCCTTCGAGGTGCGCCTGTAGTACACTGCTTGGTCCACCTTCGATCAGCTGAATCCCAGTTTTGCGAATGCGCCTGCCAGTTCTTCGGCCCACTCATAACCGGCCTGCTTCAGGCCTGGTAAGCTGCGCCTCAGCCTCAACACCTTCCTCTCCTGCCCCGCCTTCAAGTATCCAGGTGGTGCCCTCATATAAATCTCCTCCTGGACCGTGGCATACAGGTAAGCGCTCTTGATATCCACTTGGTGGATTTCCCAATCGCGCTGAGCGGCCATCGTCAGTACGGTGCGTATGGTGCTCATATTTGTGGTGGGGGCGAATGTGTCGAAGTAGTCAACGCCGTAGTGTTGACGCTGTCCGTTGGCCACGAGGCATGCGCGAAGTTTCAACTTCTCTCCGTCGGGTCCTCGCTTGGTGGCAAGTACGAAGTGGCAAGGGATTATATTGGCTGAGCGTGGTGCGTCCACTATCTCCCACGTACCTAACTTCTCAAGCTGACTGATTTCATAGTCCAGGGCCTCTTGCCATTCAACGCCATCAGGGCCGTTTAGAGCTTGTTGGAGAGTCGGTTCAGGTTGGGCTGCGGCCAATGCAAGGTGAATGTGCGCTTCTTCATCAAGTAGATCTAGCTCTGATGCCTCCAACAGGGAATGATGGGCTACACTTGCTGTCTCCCCCTTATGGAGGGCGGCATAGTACCCTGGTCCTGGCCTGTGCCTCGTGGGTCTTGGCTCTGGAGGGGTAACAGAGTGTTGAGGATCCTCTGGGGTGGCAGGAGGAGGTGACGGGATAGACTGAATGTGAGGTGAGTTATTATTATTACCGTTGTCGTTGTATTCGTCGTTCCGCGTGACGGCTGGCTCCCCCTCGTTCAGGGTATCCTCGGCAATTGGTACATCCATGGGTGCAAAGGTGAGGTTCCTCTCCACTGAAATCCTCCGTTTTGACGGCCAGTACACTCTATAGGCCTTGCTCTCCACATCAACCCCCACAAACAGTGCTTCCTCAGCCCTCGCCTCCAGCTTCCCAGCCTCCATAAGATGGACATACACCCTCGCGCCAAATTCATGGGCCTGTGCGAGGTCGGGCTTCGTCTTCCGGATGAGTTCATATGGGGTGGTGCCGGGGGTGGCTCTAGAAGGTAAGCGGTTCTTCAACCAGGTCGCGTAGCTGACGGCCTCTGCCCACAGATACTTGGGCAAATCCTTGGCGAGCAGCATTGCTCTCGCATGCTCCACCAACGTGCAGTTGAGCCGTTCGGCAACGCCGTTCTGCTGCGGTGAGTCGTGCACAGTCAGCTGGCGCTCAACGCCTTGCTGATGGAGGTAGGTGTCGAACTCGGCACTAAGGTACTCTCCCCCTCGGTCCGAACGGAGTACGCGGATGGCGGCCGTTGGTGCCTGCCTGGTGACCCAGGCCCCATAGGCCTTGAAGGCGGTAAGTGCTTCGCTCTTATGTTTCAGGAAGTACAGGCGAGTCTGACGGCTGAAATCATCAGTAAAACTGATGTAATATAGGCTGCCGCCTATGCTAGCAGTCTGCGCCGGGCCCCACAAGTCTGAGTGGACCACTTCGCCATAGGCCGGCGCGCGCGTCTTGGTCTCGTCGGGAAAAGGTTTCCTGGTGGATTTGGCCTTGGTGCACGCCTCACAGAAGGTAGGTTTCGAACTCTCGTCAAGCGTTATGCCTGTGACTACTCCTTTCCTGACAGCCTCCGCTGCTGCACTCTGGGACACGTGCCCTAGTATACGATGCAGTTCATCGACGGTAAGTTTGCCTTTTGCTACGTTGGCATGATGCTGATGTGTATTTTGGGCAGCTGCAACACTATAAAGTCCCTCAACCTGCGGGATCTTGGCGATCACCCGGCGGTTGGGTCCTTGCGATAGGACCTTGCACATTCGTCCCTCGAACAGTACGGCCATGCCGGCCTCAGCGATCCGGTGAGTTGATATGAGCGTGAAGGCCATTTTAGGTGCGTATAATGCATTTCTTAGGGTGACCTTCGTTCGTTTCTCACCAAGTGGTAGTTCTAGCTCCACATCGCCCCTCCCTGTAGCATTAAGTGTGGACCCATCTGTGGTGTGTATCTCCTGCGGGGAGATTGGGGTGAAATTACTGAATTTGGCTCTATCAGGGCAGAAATGGGACGTCGCCCCTGAATCCACGATGGCGCCGCGTCTTTTGGGAGGTACGTTGAGGTCTTTCGCTACGCTGGCGAGATCCGCCGTGACGAACGCGTACTGATCCTGCGTTTCAGCCTCTGCAGCCGTATTGGCTGTCTCTTTTTGCCCCTTTCGCCTCTGCTGGTTGGGACCTTGTCCTTCCTTGCCGCCACCCTTCCTCCAGCAGTCTGTCTTGTAATGCCCCTTTCTGTCGCAATTGAAGCATGTGACGTCCGGATCAGCTTTGGAGCTCGAGGACGAAGCCTTCCTGCCCTTTCCCTTGGTCTCTTTGGCAGATAGTGCCGAGTCCTTGGACTTCTTGGAGGGGCGGCGCTCTGTGAGTAGGCGGTGCTCATACTCCTCGGTGACAATACTGATCTAGTGCTGCCGCAGTCCAGGTCCAGGACCTAGGTTCGAACCCGAACCTTTGCGGACCGGACCCATGGTTCAGTCACAGGTCCAGAATTTCTCTTGGACCGAACCCCTTGGTAGGTTCGAGGTTCGGTGTGTCGTCGATATATCGGACCGGTTCTAGACGCATCCGGACTGGTTCGAACCCATCATTGTTGCTGACTTCGACTTACGATTTTCGCTGAAGTCGAAGCCTCATGTTTTGGGTGAGGCTTTCAATTTAAGTATCGTCCTTGCCCTCCTGTTCACCGTCTTCTCCTACTTCTCCTGCATTCCAGTAGCAACGAGATTGCAAGGCAATCTCTCAGCGACTTTGGTAATGCAACACACTCAGGCACCAGTAAGTTCGCAACAAGTCTACTGCCTGTCCTAATTAACTTATGATGTGATTTATTTCAGAACATACCTACAGTTGTGATTCACCATACTGATTATCTGCCATGGGTTCTCATTCTGGTGTTTCACGGTGCGCAACAGTTTTCAATCTAGTTTTAAACATATTCACTTGGTACCTAGGTTTGACATTTATCCCTCCTGCCGCTATGTCCTCTGCACGTCGCGCAGACGGTTCGTTGAAAGACGCCAGCGAGATAGAGTGGTACAATGATGCCGAAGACGACTCTCCAATGGTTCCTCCCTCTGCTCCTACACACAACGGCACTCTCAATATGTTCATACGTCGTTCTGGTCGAGCTGTCAAACCCACCGAGAAGATCCACGAGACTCTGACTGCCAGCAGTACCTCAGCCAAGCGCTCAGCCCTAGAACCTCCTCAGGATGTCCCTGCACCCAAACGAGTGTCCGTTGGTGACAACAATGATGACGAAGATGCACCCGCACTTGAAGACGTTACGGATAATGAGGAAGAAGATGCCGAGAATGCCGAGAATGAAGAAGCTTATCAACAGACGAAGAAGCTCGGCGACCAGGATCGCGAAGACCGCAAATCCCTCGAGAAAGATGAACACAGCACTGACCTGACCACAGTCTTTACCTTTGAGAAAGGTCGCATCAACCCCCACACCCAGGACCGTGAAAATGGGTGGTGGTGTGAGGTATGCAAGGCCAATAACGTCCCGCTACACCAGTGCTTTTTTAAAGGTGGTATCTCGACTCGACGCACTCACATTGCTCGCCATCCCAAGTGCCACTACCCAGTCTATCGCAACCGCTGCAAAGAACAGGGTATCAAGATGCACAATTGTGCCATACCTCATACGCGAATTTCAAACTTTCGGCACAAGAATGGACAGAGCTGGAGTTGATGCACGCTGTTCTCCAGGTATGTTCTCTCTGTCTGTCACATCCGATTATGCTTACTATGTGCCACGCAACAAGGAACCTGCAGAGGCTCAGCAAAGTTTCTCAGCGACTCGTGAACCTACTGTGTGGCGAACGATCCCGGTACTCGAATATCTTCAAGAGACACTGCAAAACATGGCTGGCTCATCAAAATTCAGCAGCTTCTCAACAGCCATTGAAGCTGGCGTTGAGAATCTCCGCAAGTGGTATGGCAAAACTGACGACACCGACGTATATTTTATCTGCCTTGGTATGTTATTTTTTTTAATGCTTCCGAACGACGTTAACCTGTACTGACGCTGTGTAGCACTTGACCCCAACTACAAGGTCGCCTACACCAAAGACAAATGGGACCCTCTTTATTTTGCCGAGGGCATGCGATGCTTCGAGAGAGTTGTAAGTCACTACTGGTCTCTGTGGATTTTACAGATACTGATTTTGTGTAGTTTGATATGTATCATTGTAGCATGTCCACGCAGGCTGTTGCAGAGCCATCTGTTGCTCAGGTGCCTCCATCGCTTGCTCGTCAAGGCTCTTATGGCCATAATTGGATGCGAAGCTCCATCAAATCACGTATCGCAAACGACGCAGCCACACGAAGGCCTCGTCAAGAGCTCGAGGACTATCTAGCTGCACCGCTTGAGGACATTAACAATGTAGTGGCTTGGTGGGGGGTATGTCTCATTATTTTGTTTGTTACTCATAAACTAATACATTGTAAAAAAATCAAGCACTATTCTATCCAATACCCGACCATCTCACGTATTGCCAAGGATTATCTTGCCATCCAGGGATCCGCTGTTGCGTCTGAGCGGGCATTTTCAAGTGGCGGAATTACCGGAACGACACGTCGCAGCTGTTTGCTGCCAACAATGTTTGAGGCTCTTCAATTACTGAAGAGTGCATATCAACAAGGCCATATCTCTGCGACAGCCCAGGCTGAGTTTGCCGCTCCTTATGATAACCGCGTCATTGTGAACGAGGAGTAGTCTCATGTAGCGTAGAAATTTGTCATTTTTTTTTTGATTTTTTGCAAATTGATATAAAGGGTTTGAGGGTTCGAACGCTTTCCGAACTCGAACCGAACCCTTCCGAACGCGTTCACAGGGGTCCGGTCCATGGTTCAGCCTCCTTCCCCGAACCTGACCAATGGTCAGGTTCGGGGTTCGCAAATATAGGGCCATGAACTGGACCAAACCGGACTTCGGCAGCACTATACTGATCAGTTCATAGGACGTCAGCAGGGTCTTTACAATTTTTGCTGCGGCATTAATGGACGAGAGGAGGGGGCGATACAATTCAGGAAGGGAGCCAAGTATGATGGCATGGAAGTCGGTATCGAGGATGGCTGCGCCCATGCCAGCCAGCAACTCCCGCAAACGTAGGAGTTCTGCGAAGTGGGCTTTGACGTCACCTGATTCTTCACACCTTGTTTCCTGCAGGCGTCTGCGCAGGTCAATCTGCACAAGTTCTGTTTTGCCTTCGTGGATCTGGCAGATCTCTGCCCAGACTTCACACGCAGCCTCGAACTTCTGGACCCTCAACAGGAGGCGATCCGATATTGTGCAGAATATCTGCTGTTTTACTAGTGAGTTCTTTTGGAGATACTCATCAAGTTTCTTATCCAGCTCGTCAATCTCGTTTTGAGTGGGTGTCGAACCGTCCGCCTTCAGTGGCTGGCCCGTCTTCTCGTCAAGGAGGAAGGGTATCGGCTCGACTGCACGACCGTCCGCATATCGCATCAAACCTCGAGCGCCTATCGCCGTCATTGTTCTTTCCTTGTAGGTGATCCAATTTGTGCCGTCTTCGGCTAACTTTGGGACATTGAACAGAGTCGACGTGGTACTGGGGAGCATATTATTGTTGGTCATGGCAGGGCTCATAACCTCTAGAGATTAGAGGTAGAGCGGGATAGAAATGATCTAACAGGTAAGAATAAGTCTCAGTTTCTGGAAAGAACTCTTATTGACGAAGCGTGTACCTAACAGGTAAGAATAACTACGCTGAGTCAGTTAGGTGTAACAATAACGATAAAGGTATAGACTCACGTCTCAGTTTCTGGAAAGAACTGAGACGCTCGTAACGTTTGGGCGCTGGTATTAATACGGTAAGCGCTCTTGATTATTTTGAAGGTGAAAATTTACTTTGGACCATTTTGGTCCCGACGTCAACAGGTACTCCCTGTTCCTTCCGTCCCCGACCTCCCTCGACCAATGACTTGCGCTCGTACCTGCTACTTGTCATTTCCTACTCGTCATCTCGTGCCTGTCCATCGGGTCTCTCGGTCTTCTTCGACTCTGGCGCTTCGGATGCCAACACCAACGAGTTGTAACTCGATTTAGTTCGGAAGGTTCGAGTTGAAACGAATTGGGTCATTTTCGAGCCGAGCCGAGTTTAGCTCGAGTTGACCTCACCTCGACAACAACACTACGTATGACGCATGCATTTATGCCTCATAACACTTGGTTGATTTCAAAATACCTAATCAGGTAATGTCATGTGCTGTGACATTTGGACATGCCGTCTCATTGACATTCAAGTTAGACGGGCTGGTCACCAGTCTAGTTTTGCACACCTCTTGCACCATCCACTATGAAATTCTGTCATGCGCAACCAATCTGCCAAAAACGATCGCATTTCCCACTATTTTCAAGATATAGAAGCAGGCACCATCGACCTCAGAGTAATTCAGAGTCCCCTTTGCAACGGTTTTATCACTTCGCATAAATCATGCATTTCAAGTCCTCCGTCGTCGTTGCTGCTTTGGCAGTATGTATGTCTATTATTTCACAGATTGATGGGACCAGTGGATGCAATACCGAATACCAGCCCTGCACAGTGAACACTGATTGCTGTAGCTCTCACTGTAATTTGAGACGAGTAAGTACTAGTATTTTTCTTTGCATCTGAGATTCAATCCCGTTGCTCGCCTTGCGCCTTGTAATCTCAATCATAGCTTCCTAACAACCAATTATTGTGTGGTATTTAGATTGCTCACCGATGGGTTGGCAGCTTGTCAGTGACAATGAGCATATCTAGACAGTGAGTCGTGTTTCTGCTTTCGCATTGATGCTGTGGTTGATGGCACAATACGTAGTTCGTCGCTGACCTGTTCAATCATCAATGTGATTGTTGTTCCTGGAGTATGGACAAATTCCTTGCTTCGTGAGCGATGACGGTACCTTTGAATTAATTTGATCACTCAAAATCGACCAACTTGAAGAGATGCGAGGAACGATTTGAGATTTGTGCTGCATCATTTATTGGCAGGGCTTGAGTACTTGAGTGTTCAATTATTGCCAAAGTCTGCATTATGTGCATAGCGGCCGTAGCAGTCAAGGTGGGAATTTTGACCACTGCTAATGAGCACGTCAAAGGTCATTTTTCAATGTCTGGCATCCAACGTCGACTCTTAGACTCACCACTACCAACATCGGCATCGACGCGGTTGATGTGTGTTGTTCATCACTCGACACTAAATGCTTATCGTATCTAGCCCCTTGTTGCACGTATTCCCGAGTGCCTCAGGATCTGCGGGAGAATTAAAGGTCGATGCACCATGGCACACCGTGAACTTGGCAAGAACTGTGGGTGCTTCAAGTGGATGGCCGATATTACCGCACACGAATTGAGCAGCCTTGGACGGCACAGTTTGTGAGTGACTTTAGCTGCTGTTATCGTGGACTCGTGTTGACATAATTCAAAAGCGCCGCGGCCAGTAGCACCATTCTTTCCTTCTGCGCTCTCCCACATTTGTCGTGGACTCTGAAGCATAACCCCTAAGTCAGCACACGGCATTTGACGTTAATGCTGTGTTGAATTAGGTTGGCCTCACGCCGGCTTCCTGCCAACACATCGACAACTATTCCTAGTCCAGTTGTATTTAAAGTCTGCAAGTTTCGCTGTGCTAAAGTCTGTCCGCGATCAGAGTTGCTCGTTGTCAGCGTGTTCCTGCCAAATTCGAACAGTCTCGTCCGAGTCGCCGGACGTGCTTATGACTTCAAGTTCATTCCTTTGTTTTGAGAACAACGGTCTGCTCGACCAATCAGCATGACCTCTGAACGATTGAGCGGAAACTATAGGGATGGCTCAAAATCATCGCTGGCAAAGCGCAAACTGAGGGCAGATCAAATCGATGTATAAATAGACCGTAACCTTGCGTCTATATATGAAAAATTGGAAATCGGTAGGGATCAGAGGCGAACCCGAACCGAAGGAAGATGCTCGTTGCAGCCTTGGGGATCAAAGAGATGCGACTATGCGCACGTAGCAGACTTCCGAGTCAGCGCGTAACCACAGCCTCGCAGCTCCGAATAATCCCCATGTCTTCGAAGTTTCATGTATATCCGAACACAATACCTCCGACCTGGCTCACGGGAGATATGTTGCCCCGAACGGTCTGCGGTATTTGTTACGCCCATATCGTGCCGCGAGGCGTACAACTTGTGGCACTGGAAAATTAAGAAATATCGAAAGCGGAATCTGTGTGTACAGATTAGCAATACGATCCTCGCCTGAAGTTGTAGTGCCTTTGACGGATCCTCGACGTCACAAAGCTCCAAGTTGTCGATTGGTGATGGCCACCTAGTAAAACGTATTATTTTCGTCACAAAGACTTATGTAAACGAACTCCATGTGTTCGACTTTTCTGAGTATGCGCAAGCACTTCCCTGTGGACAATAGACAGTCGTGGATATCGATGAACCTGCACCGGTCTTTGAGCTCCAAGTTTGATGAGCTCCACAGAGCTTCTGACTGTCATGTACATAATTGGGCAAGTCTTTTACTTGAACGCGGGCAGATCAGTGCACTGATTAATAAGAAGAGAAGGTGACTCACTATGAATGCACAACGTAAGATGCGGCATGCCATTGTACCAAAAAAAACTAAAAATGAAGCAGCCCGTTAACTCCTCTGCATTATCAAAGAGAGGATAAAATGAAAGAGCGTTGGCCAACAACACGATGATGCGGCCCTTGAGGTTGACCCTTTACGATATCAGTTGAGAAGACGTAGATAGCCCTTTTTCCCGTGATCGCGTTCTCCGATGACCGAACCAATGTCCAAATGACCATTTCCTTAACTTTAAGATTTGACTGGTATGAAGAGCTGGACCGAGTTACATTTGCCAGCTCCTCTCCAGATTCAAAACTTCAAAAGCGTCCTCCCTTGACCGATCATCTTATCGCCTCTCACACACTCAGTTTTGGATTCTGTACAAGGTCAACGCGCGGAGATTCTAAACAGCAGATGTGAACACCCACACGGCCCGCTCGCATGTAGTCTGTAACAAGCCAGTACGCCATACCGCGACCCTTGGATATAAGAAAAACTTAGGATGCGAACAGCACTAGCCTGATTGCTAAACGGGCCCCGCGACTATCAGTCTGAGTCATAATGGTGCCGAACAAGAAAAGAGAAGACACGAAGAGAAAATACCCGACTTACTAGTACTGGTTCCATCATGATGATCCTTCGATGCGAGCCGACCTCGTGTGACGTGGAAGGCAACTACTCAATTGAGATATTGATTCTGTGACTAGTTGAACCGCCCTGCGTAAGTTGTATGGTGAACAACGCATTTAAGGGTTAGTCGGTGTGAGTGGTGCCTGAGAAATGGTCTTGGTTGTTTCACCTATTAATGGTCGAGTCTCGACGTCGATCATGGTCGCACCCATGACTATAGCTAGAAGCTAGAACCCATAATCGTCATAGGTCCAGCCGTGCCCTCCCCCTCGAGCCCTTGCGCATAAAAATCAAATACGAAACGACACAACTATAAACATACCACCTTGAGCTGCCTACGACAACAGAGAGCGGTCCCTAATGCCATAGCAGATGATCATATTTCATGGCGAAAAGAAACATTTCCAACTTCACCAAGGAACCAAAAGTATCTGAAGACGGACCGTGATATCTTGATATCTGTTGCTTGTATCCATGTTCGAGGGGGCTGAATCTGAATCCATCAGGTTCCATTCCACGTACAACCTGTCTATTAGACAAGCCAGGAATGATAGACTCCGCGGTCGGACCGAAGAAGGTTTGAATGAAGAAGAAAAACGACAATTGTAGGAAATTAAGAGTCTCGGAAGTTGCCGCAGAGCCTAGGCTGCGAAACAAATGGCTCGATGGATGGCTGATATCGATGAGAGGGACACTTGTATATCACGACACACGCATCAGACATGTCGCGCCATCCAACATCCCATCCTGGGATTATATATTAAAAATCAGGGATATACTGGCGGCCTGGGAGGACATTAACATCAACAAGCTATTATTATAAGCGAGTCGACTAGAGTAGCGTACTTACTACCTCGGAATATAAGCGCTAAACCGCGGGAGAATCCAGAATCCAATATAACATGACGCGGGGGATTGAAGACCAAATTTTAGAAACTAGCCCCAGCTTGGCGAGCTTCAGGTCAGATAAGAATAAATATGTAGTGCTGGACTTTAGACTGCGCATCGGAGTCCCAGCCGCGGGTATTTTATAATCTCAAAATATCTCGCTGCACCATATACGCCAGGTCATTTTCCAACCCCCAGACTTTTGATTATCGCGTTGGGATCTACTCTAGAAAGTTGCAGGAATTGTCTTGCCATGGGACAAACCACGCGAGGATTCCTCCGAAAAAATACGTGCTATACGTACTACTATGGAGTACTGCGGATCAGGAATCGCGTAGACATGGGTATTTGGTTGTCCTTTATATAGCGATTGATATGAATATTAATGTTGGATATTTAGGTGATCAGATTCAGAACGGTACGCACGGACGCGCGTTCGCATCCGTGGCGCAGCGCCGTGTAGATTTTCTCGTAAGAAATGAGCAGTGGCGGCTGCAAATCCACAAAAGACGTCAAGCGGGAGTGCCACAAACTGGGGGATCTGCGTTGCGAGTCTGATCGTTACGGAATACGAGGGGCGAGGACGTCGAGAAGGAGAAGTAAACGGGAGAACTCGTCGTTGGGTAAGATCCATGCAGGTTCTTATCCATTAGTGCGTTCGAATCCGAACTGTCGGTGGAAGTGTCAAACTAGGAGCATGAGTGAGTCACTTGGTGGATAATGATACCATTTTGGGCGACTGGGCTTTCCACACTGATGAGTTGTGCCTAGGCCACCCGACAACTGGACTATATGAATAAGGACTAGAGTAGAAGTAGAGTGGTGATTATAAACGCACATTAATATTGTTAGGTGATGGGTAGAAGAAGTGACGGGCGAGGGAATAAGAAGGCGAACATGAGCTAGAGTCTAGACAATAATGCGAAGAACCATGATAGGTATCATCGATAGCGCTTCCAGGTACGCGCAAATGGATTGTTGGTAGAGATGGGTTAGCTCAAAAGACGCGTTTGCCGACTCGGAAGTCCGAGTGTGACAGGATGTGGGGCAAGATATTGATATTCCAAAGAAGTGCCCGACACGGAGTGCGTGGGGACGCGGAAATGAAGGTTAATGAGGCGTGACCTACCGAGGGGCTTATCTGGCCGTGTAGGGTCGGTCAAGGTGTAAAGTGTTCCATAGTTGGCTTGAAGTGTCGTGGAAGAAGGGTGGCGTAGACGATCGCGTATGTTAACGATAGCACGGCGCAACAAGTGTCATGATGCCGAATTGACGCGAAGACGGCGTATGACATTCAAGTTGGTGGCGACGTGGCACAGTCAATCGAGGATCGCACGAGACCAGAATATACATGAAGCGAGAACGAGGATGTATGATCTGATTATGATGCGCGCACGGGAAACCATGCAAGTATTTAAGATGAGCGCACCAGGAGCGGGGATGGACGGCGAACACGAGAACGATTCCCCCGAAACAGTAGGGAGCGGTGCTAAAGAAGAAGTGGTTGGTAAGGCACAAGGAGTCACCATGTGGTACTCAGGAAAATTTAAGGATGCTGGCAGGCAAAATGACGAAAGGAGGATGTATCTCGGGAGAGGTTGGACATGACGGATCAAACTTTGAGCGGAAGGACGCGATAGTACTACGGCAAAGAGCGAATTCGAGTTGAAGGAATATGTTTTGTTGCACAGATTCTCGAGTGAATTGAGCACCGGGATACAGAGGCTGACCGGTTAGTAATCGATGACCGGTTCCGCGGAAACAAAATAGGATGAAGGAGTTGTGATTGGGTGGCGGTACACTATCGAGCACTTACGGGAGTTGTATGTGTTAAATAAGGCGCAGCCATGTGTTTAGTTTTCCACTTCCTTGTCGACATCGTCTCGTCCTCATTCGAAGCAGTAAAGCCATACAATGCGTGTGCTGCAACTCGTTTGCTGAACCATCCATAACGATCACGACGCAACTCTCTGATCATACCCGGTGATTCGCAGAACCCGGGGAACTTTGATAGAACAAACGACCACCTAGTAGGAGAGCCCAGGAAGCTCACCTATCGACGACGACGGCAACGATTAAGGGAGGGTTCATCTTAATCCATACCACGACCAAGACACGAACGATACAGAAATCTGATCTCTAATAATCTAACACAAGCTTAATTCAGTCGGCATGTCTAACCACCGGACACCAGCTCACGTCGATCAATCCCTTTCCGCAAACCCTTCCTCCGGATGTAAGCCCCATCCACTATACTAGCTATCGACCTTTATTCAATTTCACTTTCTCATAGCGAGCGAACAACCACTACAAGATAACCAGCCCCACTCTCAAGGACATTCTTCTGCTTCTTTCCACCAATCCACTTCCGTACCACCAACTACAACTGACCAGCAGTGGTTTCCACCATCTCAGCAGATGATCGTCACCAACTCCTCCTTCTACGACCCTACTCAATCTTCAGGCTTTACAGCCCAGCAATCTTCTATGAATGTCTGGAATACCCAATTCACAGGTCCCGGTGGCGAATACTTTCCCCGACAAAACCCGACATACCAGCAGCCGTATGCCTTTGAAGGAGCAGGGTCCACTCAATATTCATTCGTTCAAGACCAGGTTCAAGTTCAAGAGCAACAGCAGCATTCACAACAGCCCCGCGTTATACCCACTCCACGGCGCTCGGCACGTGGTGGTTCCCGGACTTCTGGGTATTATAGGCAGAGGGGCGCTGAAAGCCAGGTCAGTAATTGGAATCCCCTTATCACGTGATCGATGCGACTCTCGACGTGCTCTTGGAGTTTCCCTTGACTTTTCCATTTATTAATCCCCTTTATCTTCACTTTCTTCATTCCATATTTCTCTTGTCTTTCTCCTTCATCTCTCTGATGTACCCTTTCCAGCAACATGCAGGCCAATACTCACAAGTCCCTCCTTCCGTACCTCCAAATCCTCCGTCAACCCAACCTCCACCTCCTCAGCCCTCTCAACAGCCAACGGGCCAATCCCTTGCTGCACAGCGTACAACCGAATTAATCGCAGGTCAATTCCCACCAGTACAAGCCGATCAGCAGCACCCAGCTCAGCAGCCCCAGCCCCATTTCTCTCCCCCTCCTACCCAGTCCCAATTCCAGATTCAACAAACCCAGTTCCCGCCTACCCCACAGTTTTCCCAGAGTCAGTTTTCGCAACCCCATCATCCTCATGTCTCATCGCAATCGCACACACGTCCTCACGTTCCAACGCAATCGCACACTCATGTCCCATCCCAATCCCAATCGCATGCCCATCCTCATGTTCAGTCCCATACCCAATCTCAACCTCAACTTCACGCCCCTCCAAATCCACCCCGACAATCTCAACACTATTCGGGGCCGTCAGATCCGTATTACCTTCAGAGCGATATGTATTATGCGATCAATACGCAAGGGAATCAGAGTGCACCCAGTCTTGTGAGTCTCTTTCTGCTTCTTTTGGTCTTGAATTTTTTGCATGGTGGCGTACGTAAACATGCATCAATTATTGCCCCTATGCATTGTTCTTTTTCGGGGCTCCGTGTCTTGTTCGCTTCCATTGTTTTCCGGCCTAGCCGGTTCTTTTTTTCATTCTTTCTTTCTTCAGACACGGTTGGACAGCATGGCTAGATACATGCACCAGCCTTTGTGCCTCGTTACCTTTTTTTCTGCAGTTCAACGGCATACGAGGGCGTGTATATATGCGCCCATGTTCGCTTCACGCTTCTCTCATTTTCATCTTGTCTTGAATGGCACTGATCATGATCATTTCATGCCATCCTCCCACTATTCTACTCCCTCGCACCATCCGACACGCAACGTTCTCACTTCCTCGATCATGCACGACTTGTTATCAACGTTTGAAAAACTGACTGATTGACAGCACTCGCACACGCAGAGCACGACCACTCTTGTGGGTATCTTTAACGCTTTGTATTTAAACGCCCTGGCAGGGATGACATTTCTTTCCCTACGCCTGTGTCAGAGGCGCATACATGCATATATGCGCCCACATAGGGATAAATTCCCTTTTTGATACTTCGTGCCCCATTTTCTTTTTTTATTCTGCGGCACTGGTCTGTTTGCTATGTGTGCCAGTATGAGATGCTATCTGCTTCTATTATACTCTGCTCCTTATTTTCATCTTCGATCTTGAATCACGCTGACGATCAATCATTTCACGCTACCCTCCTGCTCTCTTCCGCGGAACCATCTAACACGGGACATCCTTATCAATTTCCTGGATCACACCCGACTTGCGATCACTCTTTGATTGACAGCACGCACACTCAACGTCTCCACACTCGCCTTTTGCGACGTTTGGGCCTCATACGCCACCTGTAAATTCGCAAACGCCTTCTAGTGATAGTGGTGAGTGTATTTTTTCCTTTTGGGTTATTTTGTTGTTGTGTTCTTTTCGTTTGTTCTTTTTTGCTCGTTGTTTTCATTTTTGTCTCTCGCTTTCTTCGTCCACTCGGATTCTCCTTCGGCTTTCGTGATCAATTCTGCATGCATCGAGTCACGGAAGCTTGCGGACACGAACACGTGATGCCATGCTTATTTTGATGCGCGCTACTCAGGCACGTGGACGGAGCTCTTCACTCCTTGCTGTTAAGAAGCCTCTATCTATCAGTTATCTCACACCGAGGAACGGATAAATTTCTCTCGATCATCAGTCATCTCATAGTTTGGCGCGGCCTCCTTGCGCCCGAACACGTGATACAATGTTTATTGGCTGCGTACTGCTCATACACGACGCTCTTGACAAATTGTCATTGAGAGCTCATGTTATATCTAATCGAAGGAACGGAGAACGTTCTTTCAACGTGGGTTTCAATACTTGGGGTTATGCTATGTTACGTTGTCGGACTTCGTCAGCCCCTTCGGGATATAATGGGTGCTTGCCTATCTTGTTTGCGTACGACATGGGATGAAGTGCGAGTTATATTGATCTATGCATCTTGTATGTGGTTGCGCTGACGACGTTAGCCACCTCGTGGCAAATTAGCTCTCCGGCACAGTTGGCTCCCGAAAATCATCTTTGTACCTCGATATTGTTGCTACATTCTGTTTCTTCTATTGCTCCATACTGACGCTTATCTTTTCTTGCTCCACCTTCGACAGGTCCCTTGCTTGGACTCCCGCGCTCACACGACTCCGTCTCTCCGGCCTCGTACGCAAGCCACCCTACGTCCTCCTCATTCGACGATTCATCTTCGGGACATCCAGTATCGTCTGTGAGCTCGAGTAACGTGCACATGGCTTCACATGGCATGGGACATGCTGCAACTTCGTCGATCTCTACTGTCACTCCTGGATCGCCCCCAATCGTCGCAGCGCCACAGCAACAACAACAGCAGCAGCAGCGTGTGCAGATACGCCAGCGCCCGATTGTGCCGATAACTCCAGCAACTGCAACGGCTCAGGCAGGTCCTGCACGGCCTCCAATCGTACCAAAACCACCCGCTCCTCGCCCCGCAACAAACCGAAGGGCTCGGGCTCCAAAACGACCAAGGCCATCGACATCCCAAGGTGGCGAGGTGGGGGTGGGGACAGTGACGATGACAGTGATGATGACGATGTGGTGGAATGGGCTGGACCATCTGTGCCTCCACAAGGCGCGGCTACAGGGATGGGTCAACGCAAGTGAGTGACATCGTACACTTGTTGGACCGGGAATAGTGTGCTGATTAAGTTTTGTACGTTTTCTTCATTTCTGCTTCTTCGCCTGCTTTTCGGGATCGTGTTTGAACCTCGTGGTAACTAAACTCATCTGTGTTGGCGCAACAACCCTGTTTGACACCATACCTGCTCGATACTGCTGGCTTCGATGGCGACCGCTCTGGTTATGTCAATCACTGGCTCCCATATCAACAAACTCGATTAATATTGCACGGTGTTGCTGCAGCCATAACAAACGCACTAACCTGGACTTGTGTATGACCTTGATGGCACGCATGATCTTGTATGCTGGATGGAAATTTGCTCGCTGCGCTCCATCCTTATGTTCTGGTTCTGATTGCGGTATCGTCTTTCTTTGTCACACAATTTCAGCTGATGTCGCGTTACCTGCATATTGACACCTGTCAATTGCGTCAAAACTGCACAAACATTATTGGTCTGTGATTGTGACGATATCTTTTTCTTCTCATTCCCGTCTGCAATGCGCGCTGGCCGGACATGCTTTTACTTGTGCACCTCCATATTTGTTTGTTCTTCCTCATTCTGATACCTTTTTCATTGGTGTTCTCACCTTTGGTGCGGATGGCTATGTTTTGTATTGATAATATTCATCTTTTTTCTCCATTCCAACTTCCGACTGCGTTTTATCACATTTTTATTTCACTTGGCGCAACGTTTGGTTTGGCTTATTTGTGATCGATTGCGGATACCTCTACTGCTAAAACTTTTATACAACCTGCTTCAATTGACATGCAACCCGAACCGGTTATCTCTGCCGATCTTCTACTCCCGACTCCGGCTATCTTTCCGGTTCGGGCACATTTGTTACCGACACTCTTACACTGCCGACTCGACATCTGGCTGTCTTCACTTGCTCTAATTCTGTGTCATGCTTCTTGATTTCTGATTCTACCGGCTTGGCAAACCCCGTCCTGCGACTCGGCTATATCCACGTTCTATACTCCATGCGAACGTTCTACACACTATACCCACGTTCTACACGCCTTCGTCGCCTTGCTTTCTCGCCTGCCTGTACGGTGTCTTTGGACTTGATGCCTCGTGAAAATACACGCACCGACAATGATGATGATTTTGCTTGCCTAATCGACTTGCTTCCCGTCCGGCGCTCTGCATGTTCCATCTTTTCGGCTCCGCGATACTTCACCCCACTAACTACTGCTACGTATTTTCTACCTCATTCATTGATTTCTGACTTTGCGCTCTCACGAATGTCACTGCAGAACTGGAGCATGTACACATTGCAAACGTCTGAAGGTACGTTATCGATCTTGTTACACTTCCATTCCGTGTATTATGGTGTTATGATTGATTGCTTACCAAATTCTTCGTCTCCTATCTATCATGAATTGATCCTTACAATCAACGACACGATTTATGTCGTCACATCTCCGGCCTACCTTTGCTCCGAACATGCCTTGGTGTCTCGCCTGCCTCGACGGAAACTCGTGCCCTCACTTTCGGACCTCCTTATGGACCACCGCTTCTCCTTTCTGGGGCTGTTACGCGTCCTTCACATGGCATCATTGTTGCTGCCACAACTGAAATTTGTTTAACCTCCGGTGATGGCTCGTAATTCTCCATACCTGCGGACTTCCATCCACATCTTCTGATATTACAAATGTTCGCTGCTCGGTCCCTGTCCTCCACTCGGCACGACGCGAATGTATGAATATACCCCGCAAATTTGTGCGCCGTGTTGCCGGCGCCTGAATCCTTTGATTATCGGAATCTGATCTCCCGAAATGGACCATACTCCTGATGTCATGTGATTGCGACTGACTTCATTTGAATGATCCGCACATATTCATTCGATCTGTTACATCGGTTTGTATTCGTCTCCGGTTGACACTGCAGATGAAATGCGACTTTCCGGATGGAGCTAGTACTTGCAAGCGTTGCGCAACCGGAGGGCACCCTTGCATCGTAGAAGGTCGTAAACCTAGGACCGCGCCAAAGTACGTCTTTAACCCGTTCTCTTGATTTCAAAGCGACAACCATCCTTCATTTATGTCGTAACTTCTCGTTCTTCATTTGGAACCGGCGCATTCTTTTGTACCGATTGTATTTTGCCCATCTCGGCATTGGCTGGCATTTCTGCTAAGTCAACGGGGATATGACAGCCCTGAACTCTAAGGTGGAGATCTGGGCCGGCCTCGAGAAATCTTTCAATCTTCATTTTTGGTTATCTCGAATCGTCAATTTCTTCACACTTTCCGTTTCCGTTTTCGTTTCCGCTATTCTCTATTCGTCATTCATGCTGCGAACTCAGCACAAATCGTGCCAGTCTTGCATCCGGGTTGTGTATCATCGCATTCTCCTGTTTCCTATTTAAACCTAGTTGCTTTTTGGATGTCAGTCATCCCCCACTGTTGTCTCCTTTGACTGTCCTTTATATGACCCGTTCACGATCTTCATCCTCTTCGTCGTCTTCATCTTCTGATACTATTTCGTCCACGATGTCACAATACTCATATAACCCTCCCCGCGTTAGCAAACGAGAGTACCTCTTGGCTCAGATCCGTCACAAGGATCAGATCATAGAGTCTCTGTTGAAGCAGGTAGGTCTTCCGTCATGCTTCGATACATTCCTTCACTGACATCCTGTATCGAACAGTTGCACAACCCTTACCTTGCGACGCCGCTTTCGGTTGCATCCTATAAAGCAGCTACATCACCATCTGACAATGACAATATCAACATTGTTGATTGGCTTGATCGTCTACAGGCTAGTCTCAAGCAACCAGGAATGGCCTCGCCTACCGATGCCAACTTCCTTCGCAACTTGCGCAACCCTTCTGCAGTTACTGTGGATGATTCCGAGGACGACAATCCCGACGCTGAAGAGGGTCCCGTTGAAGACGATGACGTCGAGAAAGTCAGGAACTCGCTTCCTGATGCTGCTGTGCCTATTGGGCTGCTCGCAAACTTGTCTTTAGACAAGGATAAAGACAAGGGTAAAGGTAGAGGTCGCCAGGGTGGTAACACTGCCGCAGGTGGAGCTAACATGAAACCTGAAGATGACGATGACAATGTGGTAAGTAATGGCTGTTCTTTGTGATGTAAGTCCCGTGTTTATGTCGGTAATTACTTGCAGGGTGTGGCTAATAAGGAGTATTTCTTGCCTGGTGAGATGCATCGTGGAATGATGATACATGCTGTTTCTAATAACTTAGTAGGTCCTGCCTCGAATTTGAATACCCGCAAAACCTTGGTGGAACAGCACACACCGGAAATAGTTCTCCATGGACTCGTGAATAACACTGACGTCGAAAAGCTTTTTGATATGTACGTTCATACAGTTCTTTCCTTTCCTTCTGCTGACGCATGTCCGTCGACGCAGATTCTGGAAGCAAATCAATGTAGGTTTATGCTTTCAAAGTTGGGAGAAGCTGCGACTTAACTATCTTACAGCCATTTGTTGGCCTCCTCGATCCCACGTTACACACATCCCAATCCATCTTCCAAAGATGCCCCTTCTTATTCACCGTTAGTACGTAATCGTTCTCTCCACATGTTCTGATAAACGCTTGACTTGAGATTACAGTCTGCGCTATTTCTTCGCGTTATTACAAGGAAAAGTCTGAGATCTATCCTGTTGCTATGCATTTTGCGAAGCACTCTGCGGCTAACGCGCTCATCGACGGCTGGAAATCTGTTGAGCTATGTCAAGCTTACATTCTCATGAGCATTTATGCTGTCCCAGCTCGCAAGTGGGAAGAAGACAGAAGCTGGTTATACACAGGACTTGCGGCGCGGTATGCCAATACAAACTCTTTCCATTTCTAGAGCTTATCATTGTCACTGTAGGATTGCTACAGACTTGAATTTGCATCAGGTCTCTACGACAGAGCCACAGACGGAACGCCAGGAGCGAGAGATGTTGAATCGCACTCGCGTATGGATGATATGTTTTAATATCGATAGATCGACTGCTACGCAGTTTGGCAAGCCCTCGACGATTAAGGAGGATTATATCACTCGTCATTCTGCGGACTGGTACAGGCAATCCCGTTTCAGAGACAAAGTGTGTTCCGACATATCGTCTTGCTTTGCGGTGCTGATCAGTTACGCTGAAGTTTGACATCCACCTCTGCGCTTATTCAACGCTTCTTCGCATCGTGGGCCGGTTCCATGACGATATCTTCTCAGACCCCAACTCGCCAACCGGTTTAAACAAGGTTTGCGCCCTTCATTGACGTCTACTTTGTTACTGAACTAGCCTTGCAGGGCATCAACTTCCTTCAGGTTACGTTAGAACACGATCGTCATCTTACAAACTATTTTGAGGAATGGACCAGGCGCTTTAGTCAAGAATCTGACCCTGCAGGTACGATTTCATTCTATATGGTCAAACACGTACTCATTTCTGTGCCTTAGATCCTGGAAGCGTATTCCGCTGCACTCTGCTACCCTTGTAAGTTCTGTGTTTCAATCTCCTGCGAGACCAGCTGATGTGCCTCTAGCTTGGTCAGCTATTCACGTCTTGTTATGTACTCTTTCGGATTTCAACATGCCTTCCAACGAGGCATGGAGGCGAGTGACAACGTCTTTCTTGACAAGGTCAGTACAGTCATGGCTCTATAATCCCAAGCTATCTTACCGAACTTTATGCAGTGTTTCGACTCCGCAAAGGTGGTCATTAAGCAGATGATCGAGGTGCTGGCACCTAGTGGTCTCATGCGTGCTGCCCCTGATGGTGAGATACTATTCTAATCGGCGACGCTCTTGGTCTCATGATATTCCAAGGCCACTTTGTGTTTGCGTCTTTCGCCTCTGCATTCATGCTCAAGGTGAAAGATTACATATCCGATGTGGCGCCGTTCTTACCTTATTACTTAGCTGCTGCGTCCTGAATTTGCTCAGCTGTTGACCCGTCAGATGGAGGATGAGATCTTCGAACTCATTGGCCGCTTGATTACGACACTTCAAGATGTTGCCATTGATGAACGTCACACACCACGCTTATATGCTCGGTTCCTCGCCAGCCTCCTTACGAGGCATAGAAAAGGTGGAGGCGCCGTTGGTGGGCGTCTTCAACATCTTCCACCTCAAAGCCAAGTTTCTCGTCAGCCTGAACCTCGTGGCTTCGCTCCACAATCTTCGTTGTCATCTTCAGGAACAAGATACTCGGGTGGACTAGCGCCAGGCATGTCGCAGCAAGGATGCGACAATGATTCCATGCAGATGACTCTCAACCGAGGCACTTCAAGCTCTTCATCGCAGGCATCCTCGCCTCCTTCCGCGACTCCCGCCATATATTCTGAGGCGGCTTACTCTCGCACTCAGTCGAATCATGGAGCTGTAGGTGAGGATATGGATGTTGGGATGGCAGATGTGCTCTCGGAGAGCGGGACATTGGCAGCTATGCATGCACTCAATGATGCCTGGTGGAGTAACATGATGATGCCAGGGCATGTTCCATATGCGTTTCTCTCTGCGGCGTAACTGATCGATTTCACAGGTTTTCCTGGCCAGAAGGACCACACTTAAACGGCGTCGCAGAAGCTTACAACCACGGGATACCAGGCATCCACCCAGGCTTTGGGGGATATACACCCGAACCACAACTAGCGATGTAGCTTTTTCGTCCATAAGACATTTGGTGATATAACATCCAAGGCTCGGAAAATTTTCTTCCATGATTGGGTGTTCTTTGGTTTCATAAAGCGCTACTGTATCCATGATCTTGCTTGTACACTGTATACTTAGACATTCATGTTTTCTGTTTCAAAATCTTACACACCTAGACGACATCACATCTCAATCTCTTGACTCGAAGCTTTGGAATATTATCCACAAGTTTTGCTTTGGGGTTATTCGTCGCCCTTGATGCGTTCTTGAATGTTCAAGCTAACACAACTAATGCCCAATATCGCTTTTTTTTCTTCTCGTTAAGGCTAATACATTCGGTTTAGTACGAAGTATGCCAAGTCGAGTTGTATATATAAACATTTGTCCATTGGCTGGCCATCACATAGGAACGTTTAACCATACGATGTTTGGTGCCCTGACCATCAGCCTGAGCTTGAAACCAATTTCGCTTGCCGGTTTGAGTCAGACGCTCGCCACAAGCTAAAAAGCGCATCACGGAACTAAAGTAGCTCTTACAAATGAAGGGCTTGGGCTAGGAACGGGGTAATAGTCAGGAAAGTGTATGTAGAACAGTAAAATAAGAGAGCTCCCCTTGGACCAAAAGGCTGAGGGAGATACTTTGACGGGGAGAGGGATTAATACGCTGATTGAGACGAATAATCAAAGGTAAACGTGTATGAGGCGTGGAACGGAGGCGATCGCGTATGTAAAAGAAAAGGATGAATACGTACGAGAGTGACGCTGAGAATCATATCTTTACGCCAGCACCTCAATCACATCATTCCTCTGCCGATGGTAGTATTATCCTCTTGCTCGCCTCTGGGCCCTGACACGGCACCGAGGCCCCGAAATGTGAACTTGGGTGAAGGAAGGAACCTTCATATCTGATAAATTCGAAATTAATTCTGCTCTAGACGCGTGAGGCAGGAACGTTGTGGGTAACTCCCCCTCGAACAATATCTTCTCTTTCGCCATCCATCCTAGGCCCTCCCGGTGCTGCACAGCTAATTGGTCAGAGTCTATGATACGCATACCCCATTTGCATCTGGGTCAGAAACCCAGTCGTGTCGACAACAGGGAATGCCTGCATTTCAGGTTGTTCAATTCTCGCTCACGTAGCGTCTATTAGGTCTCGGGGTTAAATCGATGGATGCATCCACTCGAGTCTGCATTTAGAACTAGAGGCGACCCTGGAAGCCAATCACGCTCGACCTTTTGTTACGGGGTTTTTGGCAGTATTGATCTCCCAAAAGGCGGCAGAGCCGCAGAGGCATGTGAGCTATGGTGCAGTCTGAGGGTCCAGCAGGCCGCAGGTATACTCAGCAGGAGTCGCGATATGTATCAGGACCACACTGGTAATAGTGGATGGAGTTAGACAGTCTTCGCTAGAAACTGTCGACCGTACGGCATACCACCAGGGCTGGCCGGAGTTAGTAGTTTTCGACTTCCGAAGTTCCAGGAGGAACAACTCGATGATCCGCTGGCTTACCTGCCAGTGAGTTCCCATCAAGTTCCCATAGTCAAGCAAGTGAGCTTTGGCTGTGGTGCACACCCCGCGACAGCGTTATGGTCATAGCTTCATTTCGAAGAAAAAGTCGATGACATTGTTAGAGATCCGTAAATAGTCGAGACTGTCGTCCCTCGACCGTTACGCCAATTAACTTGATAGGCCAAAAGGCAGTGATAGCTCCATGCCGGAGTTGCAATTTTCCAAACCACCAGTGTCGAGGCCCTGGGTCCTCTCCACCGAACTGTTGTTTCTATGTCAGACGATATATCATCCAGAGTGTTAGTGAGTCGCACTAATCATCCTTTCTAGCAATATCTGTGTTCTCGACAGATGGTTACCGCGAACTAGCAAGTGCATTTGCACTAGCACGATCATGATATGTCAGCTAGCATCGAGGTAAGTACTTTTCATTCACTCTAAGAATACATAATTGACACAGTGCACTAGGAATACAAGAATAAGGCTGCAATGCGGGTCAATGCCATACTACTCGCTCCTGGGCAAACAGATGGTTACCGCGAACTAGCAAGTGCATTTGCACTAGCACAAGCTAGCATCGAGGTAAGTACTTTCCATTCACTCTAAGAATACATAACTGACACAGTGCACTAGGAATACAAGAATAAGGCTGCAATGCGGGTCAGTGTCATACTACTCGCTCCATGACTTCTGATGACTGAGGCCGCAGGCGGGCGCCTACCCAGCATCACTAGGGTCTTTTTAGCTTGGTTCTTCATGGATGGATCAGGTCAACAGAGGAGTCTCTTTGACTTGCATCATCGACGAATAACCAACCAAGAAGCACGGCGTCTTTCCAACCTACTAGCACCCAACTATTGCGATACCTTTGAATATATCATTCAATGGCACTATATACCTATTCACCCCTGCCCAAGACCATATTCATACAGGCCAAATTATGATGTTCACAATCCGACTCTTGGGCGACCTGAGTTAATCGGCACTCAGACGACTGAAGGGAGGGTAGTACGAATCCTCGCAAATCTCCAACATTCTGTACAGTACTTCCAAAGTAAGATGGAAGAACATGTAAGATAGGTATTATTGCCGTCCTCGAAAACCAGTGATACGTGAGAAATGAACGGGCAAGTAAGTATTCGGCAGTGTGTGAAGGGAACACCTGTGACACTGCATCATGCATAAACTGTTTTAACTGGAAAAAGGAGAGAAAACATAAAGAAGATATCTCACAAAAGATAGAAATATTGAGCATGAGGATGCCTTGGAAATAGGCAAATCATAATAGGAGCCACATAAACGATTGGTCATAGCTTAAGCTCAGTAAGAACTCTCCTGGCGAGCATTTGGTATTGCCAGCCATCGCCACCAGCCCTTCGGAACTGTATACCGTGGAGTGGCAGCCAAGGAACCTAGCGAAAAGTCTGTGAGATGTTCGAGACGATGACAAGGAGGAATATCATACCTTAATAATGTTAATTTCGAAACGGACTGATAGTGAACTGGCACCAATAGATTCGAATACTTCACGATCGACTTCACCGGTAGGGAAAGGTGCCGGCCGGGGAGTGTGCGGCTGCGGCGTAGCAGCGAAGTCACGGGGTATGGGCGGTAAGACCTTGCCTTTTACCGGTGTTTGCGAGCGGAACGGATCACGTTGTTCTTCATGAGGTGTCCCTGGCACGAGTACGTTGGCTTCCTGATGCCGAGGATTATCTGGTATAATGGTGTGGGTATTAGAGGAGACATTGAAGAATGAAGATGATCCGCTGCTGGGGGTGGCGCTTAGTGCAGTCCCAATCGATGGCCTGTGAGGGAGCTCTTTCTCTAAGGGAGCTTCCTGTTCTTTTTCCTTCATACTCTCCCTTTCCTTCTCCCGCTCCTTAGACTTCATCCCGAAAGACATCTTCGACGCTTTCTTCACAAGCGATCGAGGTGTAATTCCAGTTTCGTTGGAACCACTAGAAGCAGTCCTGCGGTGATGACTAGAGCGTCCTTGGACCTGAGTTGGTTCGGGGACAGACGAAATATCGATGGAGGGAACATGGATGCACTCAAAGCCGCACCGTGTCTCTCGATATTGAACTTGCATTCGGTCCAAAACTTTCTTGATATCAGCCTTGAGCACTGATGGGGATTTTGTAGAAGTGGTCGCAACGCTGTCGCACATTTCAGCACTGTCCAAATAACTACGCGAATCGCGCTCACCTGAATAGCCCCTTGAGATGCACAGGTTTGAAATCCTTATCGCTCTGATGTCCACTCTGCTCATCCTTGAAGCCATCGTCCTGATCAGCTGCCTCCTGTTCAGCATTCTCCTCCACCTTCTCAGTGTGTCTGAAACCACTCAAGCCAGTTGGACGCCCGCTGCTTGTCCCATAACCAGTCGACGGCCGACGATGCCGTCCGATGGTGCCACCGATACTAGGAAGCAAAGCTCCACCAGTGCTACTCCGGCGTTCGTGCCGTATCTGACGACCTTGGGGATCAAGGATGGTGGCAGCTCGCCTGTGCACGTTCCCAAGAGGCTGGCTCTGGCTAGCAGTGATAGGTTGAGGCGCAACGATGGAGGATCTGTATACATCGGCATCTGCGCCACGTTTCCAAGACGATTCAGCAGTCTTCTCGCCATCATCTCCCGACGATCGCAATGAGGCACCACCCAACATTGTCGCCCGCTTACCAGTACTTCGTTTATTATCATCACCCTTCCCAACAAGAAGCGTGCCAAACCTGCGCACGAGCGTTGCGCCAGCAGACAATGGACCATCATGTGTATGTGCACGATCCCCGCTGGATAGAACTTTATCCTGGTCCGAAAATTCGCCCTCCAGACCAGCCGACTGAGAGCCCTGCTCCTCACCCTGTTCATCTACACGACTTTCGCCACTAACAAACCCTCCACCCCATCCGCGCAGCGCATTTGGTCGTTGGCTCATGCTGTGGCTGCGGCGGTGAGTGGACGCAGGTGGAGCACGCGGAAGTGCTGTCGCCGGCCCTGGTGCTGGCACGGGTGGTTGGGAAATTTCGACGCGCTTCGTGGCAGGTGGAGGCAGCCCGGAGTCACGCGCTCTCACTTGCCCATGGAATGCAGCAGAGGTCGGGGAGGCTGCTGCTGATGCTGCATCGTAGGACATGTCGGAGTAGTGCGACGTCTCGGGCGCAGGAAGACGCGGGAGAGGCATACCGTAGTCTGCTTTACCAGATGCAGGGGTGGCAAGTTGCTGTTGCTCCTTCTTCGTAGGAGCAGGTTGAGTGAAGGTATTAGTCGGGTAGGGAGGAGGTGCAGAACTAGCGTCAGCGGCAGATGCATTGGCTGCGGTGGCTGATTGAACGGAGAGCTGGGAGCTAGCAAAGCGCCCTGGGCCATAGACGCGTTCACGCTCCAACTTCTCGCGGGAAAGGTAATACATTGTGACCAGTGGATGGAATCCCTGCGTCGGGTCGAGAGGTTCGCGCGCACCATCGCCAACTGACAGAAGCGACTGAGAGGTGGGAGGCGAGTGAGAAGGAGTGGTGGGTGGCGATGAGGAAGGGGAAAACAGCTTCCGGCGATAAAAGTCGAACCCGGAAAAACGTTTCGACTTCTTCGAGGGACTCATCGTAGACTCACTCTTGTACGCGTTTGTGGCCGATCCATCGAAGGATATGGCAAGGGAGGAGTTAGAGAACTCGAGACGGTTATTTGCGCCATTGCGACCACCACGCTTGCGTTCCCATGCCTGGACCGCACGGACATAAGCGTCAGATTCGAGTACCTTTCGAAGATTTCGTTCGATTTCCTCATCGGTCCCAAATTCGAAGCCTTTCATACCTTTGATGACTTGTTTATCAAGGTCATCAGGTCGGAGAGGTTCCCGATGTACCATGTGCGAGTCGGGGGGACCACTGAAGCCACGAGTCATCCATGAATGCTCAAGTACCTCGGTCAGCGAGGCACGCATAGCAGGGTTAGTGACAAGCATTCGGGACAGTAAGTGCTTGCATTCTGGAATATCGATCAGTGAGTAACGTGCTTCACAACACAATTTGGACGTACCTGCACTTAACCACACAGGATACTCGACTAGCCCGCGCTTAATTTTGGCATGCAGTGCTGGCATGCTCTGATCGTCAAAAGGCACTTTGCCGCATACGAGCACATATAGGACAACTCCAAAACTCCATACATCAACTTCTGGTCCAATGTAGACCTTGGCATTAAGGAGCTCGGGAGCCGCAAAGTATAGGGAACCACAAAAGGTCGACAGAGTGGAACAAGGGTCGTAGAGATTAGACAGGCCAAAGTCGATGATCTTGATGTTTCCTGTTTCAGATATAAGGATGTTCTCGATTTTGAGATCTGCGGTTAGACAATGAGAATGTGAGACAATCTAGATATAGCAACCGCAGACCTCGATGGACCACATTGTTTCGATGACAGTAATCTAGCGCACTTCCTATTTGACGAGCGAACTTGCGAGCGACACGTTCCCGCAACCGACCGTGACTGATAATGTAGTCGAGCATCTGGCCACCGTTGACATATTCGAATACCATGTAATAATGATGTTGATGGACAATCATCTCACGCATACCACAGATGTATGGATGATGGAGAAGCATAGATAGAGCAGCTTCACGGAGAGTGCGTATCTCTTTGGAAGCATCTTTTGAGGCCTGCTTTGCGACTGCTTCTGGAGTTGCATTTGAACCGTTTGGCTGGGAAGCCTGCGGATACACTCGGGGAAGGATTTTGACGGCGAGCTACGAACAAGAACCGGGCGTTCGAAAGGTAATTCATGTTTGATATGAATACAGCACATACCTTCTCTTCCGTGACATTGTGAATAGCCAACTTGACCTTCCCCATGCTCCCAGCTCCCAGTGTCTTGGTCAGGGTGTAGTCACCAAGAATGCGGTGTGAGCTTCGACCTTGTTTGCTGGTTGAACCATCTCTGATTTGACGGTGTTTTGAGTCTGTAGTCTGCTGTCTTTCGCGGTCTGATGAACTTGACATTGGAGTTGTGGTACTAAATGCCTGCGGAGGCATTGAAACTGGGCGGGGCCTGTGAGACGTAGCCTGCGTCCTTGGGGAGGGTAAAGGGCGTGGAATAGCAGTATTTTGCTTCGTGGTCGCCGTCGTGAAGGTTGTTGTAGCTGTTGTTAACGGCGTCAAAGTATGTGACCTTGCTGGTGGAGGTGATGAAAGAAGCTGTGGCTGATGAGCCGAGGGCGGTTGCGTGATGGCCATATCAAACTCATAACCTCCTGCGTGCGACGGCGTAACCAAACCAGTTTCTTCAGGCACCTGTCCTAGCGGCCCTGCCATAGATGACGGGTAGAACGCTGCCATGAACGTCTCCAACAGTTAACGTCAGGCTATCTATCACTTTCAAAGGCAGTGCTCACGATTCAGGCTAGTCAGTAAAACCGCCTCCAAGTTTTAAAATCGCTAGTCAGGGCGGTCTGCAAGCGTCTATGTTCGCAAACGGAGATTTGCTCCCAGTCGATAATTTCTCCTAATTTTCTCATGTATGTCTCATCTCGCTAGTTTAGAGTTCTAGTGCCAAGAATCCCCTGAGTCTTACTCGGGTGACAATGGTCAAGGCTGTATGATACTTTGCTTGTTTTCGAACAGAGGTAACGATGCCAACCCCACTGCCCCGACGACACCCCGCATGTATGTGAGGAAGCAAGAATAAAAATTGCTACAACAAGCTTACCTAGCTAGAACTCTCAGGCTGTCGAAACGCACATTAATAACTCAGCAATAATAGATTATCAGAAGCAGGAGAAGTCCTGCGTGTGCTGCAGGCTCGGAGGTAAGGATATCAAAATAAAAACCGAGTGTTACTTCTGACTGTGTTCTTGTACAGACAACCATGTCACTGGATGATGATTGAACATGGGCCAAGGAGGCAGGACAACCTGTAGCAAAGGTGTGAATTGACTAGGTCACGGTACACAAATGTGAAACAAACCCACCAGAGCCAGCGCCACAGTACAGAGTGCAAACGTACTGATTGTTATCATGAGAGAGCTGAAGGCAAACCCAATGATAAAAGAGAGGAACTGCCAGAAGAGATCTGATTGACTAAACGCAGCGGCAGTGAAGGGACACGTACTGTGCTGGTGATGAGTACCACGCGAACAACATCATCCGCCGTCTTTTGCCCTTTGAAGTCCTAAATTTTGTATGGTCAGCTCCATCCCAAAGAACCAAAAGAGCACACCCGCTATTCTGCCTTCCACTAGCTCCTGTATGGTCATGACTGTTGTTAAACTAGAAAGCTCAATAATGCCTATGGATTTGACACGACATGCGTGTGAATGTGCTGCCCATCTCGACAGGACCCCGTAATAGACCAACGCACATAAGTACTACTATGTCCGCTGCAGCACATGCCAGCCCCGGATCATGCAGGTAAAACTATCACGCTCCCTCAAGTCCCCTAAGCCTTTTGAAACATATACGGCTCAAAGGATCAACCACCTCTGCATACCCGGAACTTGTTTACCCTATTCCGCGCAACATTATATAAGCTTTTAAACCTTAATATACAGCCACTTCAGCAGATCGTTCTGAGTTCCTCGATAATGGCATCAGAAATTGGTATGATCATCTTCCGAGTACTGATAAAAAAAGTCATTTTATATAATCTGGATGGCTGAATCGATGTAAGACGCGCTGCTTGCTACATTCAGTATTTTGGATGTTATCATGTGACCAATATCAATTATATGCGCGTCATACTAGATTCACTATATAATGGTATTCATAGACTTTCAGATCACCAAGTTTCGATATCAGACGGTCTTAATGACTGTGACTCGAACGGCACAAGTTCGAGGGACTTAAATTTCCGGTCTCATCGTCGCCAGCTCCGCGTTCTGAAATGTAAATTCTCATCCGAAGCCTGTTCGAGTCAGATACGGCCGCGGCCTACTCATAACATAGCTACAGTGATAAAAGTACATCGCCGCTCGCGCTACTTATTAGCCACAAGTATGTTTATATATATATGAGTCGGGTGTAACTGATATTCTGTCCGATCGCAGATCGCCGTCTATTGAGTACTGTACGAAACAAAAGAAATTGAAATTCCACGACGATTCGCCGGCCTTGGGCAAAACAATCATGCTCCTTTTCACTTGAGCGACTTCAGGTCACTTTGGCCCGAATTTGAATTGTCATCGTCTGATTTTTCTGCGTCCTCGCTTGAGCGTGTTTTCTTGCCGATGATACCCAGGTCTCTCAACCCAACGATAACGATGACCATGCTCAAAAGTGTCGATGCAAAACAAGTCCACCCAGCTGCTCGGAAACCGACCATCAAGACTTCTGGCGACTGGGCATCAAGTTCCGGATGCTTGTTGTTGTATGCTTTGGACACGGAATCCGCGATTTCAGACGTGACTGCGAGTCCGAGTGCTGTAGCAAGCTGCTCACAAAGAGGCTCAGCGAGACAAAATTAGGGAGGATAAAATTCCGTACTCTTGTAGAAACGCTGAAAATGCTACCTGCGAGGGATTGCGAGTCTTCATCGAGCGATACAGTAATTTGCTGGTTCCCTATTGAATATACGATATCTACCCCAGCTGCAGCAATATCAGTCTCTCTTCGCTTAGAGAAGAAATAACACACCAATGGTAATCATCATAAAAAATGCCATAGACCAGAAGCTGAGATCAGGGTTTATCAAGGCGAAGATCACGCTTGACGCCTTCCCAAGATTGAACATCTGTTCTTAGTTGAGGCTGAGTCACTTACTAAGCTGACGAGCAAACCGATCAACATCAAGATCTGTGCAGGGATCCGGGCGACATAATATCCCGCTGCGATGCTAGGAAGTGCTCCAGCGATAGCCATGGGTATGAACCGAAGAGAGGTTTGCAATGAATTCAGCAATTGTACCTGTTGGAAGCTGAAGACCATCGGTGGTCAACGGAGACCAATTGATCAAAATAGACTAGCATACTATAGTGTGAAGAAATAGCTCAGAGTATCGAAGCTGAACCTGCAAGAAATATGAGTGACTAGGAGACCGATCCCCAAGAAGTACACGTACCAACCAAAAAATACTACGCCAACGAGGGGACCCAATTTTGCTCCAGGCTGCCTCCATATACTCAGAGGCATGAGAACAGACATGTTTTTTGATTCCCTCCAGTGCTCGAAGAAGATGAATGCGACCAGAAAAACGATGGACACGAGGAATAGGCTAAGTACCTGGGGAGCCAACCAACCCTTTTGAGCAGTTGTGGAGTCACTCGAATTCAGTTCAGTAACTCCTGCCGTGAAATCCAAAGCGTGTCCTTACGAGAGACTGAATGTCAGAAGGCCAAGGCCAGTTGTGCTTAGCACAGCGCCACCCCAGTCTAAACCTTTGTCATAACGCCGATTTGAGTGATCTTTTGGAAATACCAAGAGAGCAAGACAAACGAAAAAAACAGCAAGGCCTGCTTGAATGTAGAACAATGAACGCCATGTGGCACGACTTTCAGTCAAAAGACCGCCTTCAAAGCTGAATGAGTTGTCCATCGGAAACGTTACCAGAAAAAACTTACTAGTAATAAGGCCCAAAATAAATCCCACTGGTGATCCAACGCCTAGTGCACTGAAGGCTTTGTTCCTATTGGCTCCTGGTGGGAAGTATGACGAACATAATCCAATCGCAGCGGGAGTGTTGGCAGCCGATCCCATTCCCAAGAGCGCCATATATACGATGAAAACATTTGAACTTGGAACGAAGGCCGTTGCAAGACTCCTGGTGTGATTTTCTTGGGTCAACAATTCGAGCACTTGAATTTGACTACTGACCAAATCGCGAACCATAGAGACCCGACTAGGAACATGAAGCGGCCTCCAAATATGTCCCCCAGTCTTCCACAGAATAAAATCAAACCGCCGAATGTCAAACTATTCAACAAGGTCAGTGTCTAGTAGGTATGTCGCAATTATGGTAGAGACGTACGAATTCACATTAATCGGCCAGTAAAGGTTACCCTAGACACATGCATATTGTGTTTAGAGTAGTATGTGCGGAGTAGCAAACAAACCTCTTGGAAATTAAGGTCTCTTCCAATAGTGGGAAGCGCAATTGTGACAGCGCCGAGGAGGAAAACCTGCATTCCACATCGAGCTCATGAGTTATTAAGACTTCAAAAAAAAGCTTTCATACTTACATTCAGAGTTGTGACACCACAAAGGGCAGTGATAAATGCAATATCCCGTGCACTCAAGCCCATGATCTAGCACTCAAAGTCAAGTTGTAGAGGACGACTGTGGAATTATTTTGTTTAGGCCTTACACCATCACATAGATATCTACCTTTTAGTGTCAGCATCTAGTAAGTCGCACACCCTACCTAGCTTGTTCCGCGTGGATCCTGAAACTCCATCATTTGATGATGGATCTTCCATGATATAAGGAGATCGGTATTACCGGTATTTGCGCTGGTAGGTTGGCCATTTTCATTAGTCAAATTGGTGGAGATACAGTGAATGTCAGGAGGTTATGTATCGGCGCATGTTTCAGACTCCAAACCAGGTAACGGCGCTTGGCCGCACCAACTCCTTGCTAAATCACCCTTCTTGCAAGACCAGAAATAGTGGTTGACGTATGTCTTGAGGGAACTCACCATAAGTCGAGCGCTTGTTTGTGCGTTGCATGTACTGGATGATGCAGATGATAATCCTAATGATAATCAGCTTCTGGCATGATGACAGGTGCCTCCTACTGCGAGCTACTTCAAGTTATTCTCCAAACAAGCACCGGTTGCCAATTGCAGTCGGCCGTTCTGGATCACTGTATTCTATGAGCAGCCAAATTGAATGGCTGCCCCTTTGAATACTATGAAACATGCAATAGCCGTGCTGTGCAAGCGCTGTAAATATGCTTTTGGTTTATCCGTATACAAAGTGCGAGGAGCGGCCCCCTTGAGTCACTCTTCCACAGCACCTGGTAATCAATCTTACCTGTTAAAATCGGTCTTTTTCCGGCTAGGGCTTCGAGATGTGTCATCGCATTGACAATTCGTCATATGGGTGCAGCGCAGTTGGACTCACCTTATTACAAGCAACATTATAAACGCCGCGTAGCCGCACCAGAAGCTATTTCAGGATCCAGGCATCCATGGTATTATCGAGGAGCAACTCCCTTTAACTTTGGTTCGTTCAGGTAGTGCTGATGATTTAATCAGTCTGTGTAAAATTGCAAATAATGTTAGAGGTGGTGATTGCATTAACTTTTGATTCTCACTGGCTGAGAACACCAACAAATTACATAATAAAGTCAGCTGAAGTGACAAAGCCTGGGATCGGTATAGCCGATTTTACTCACTCAATTTCTTTAAGGTCAGTTCTAATCCGGTCGCTAACCTCTCGTCGCTCCTTTGAATTCAAACTATGGCCGATGTCACCGTACTCGTTTCACCGACTCCACTCTATCCAAGACCTCAGTCTGCACTCGGTTTCAGCCTGAATCTTGCTCGACGCAGCCAGCCTGAATTAGCATCACCAGTAATGGTCACTCTTGAGACAGCAGACCCTTCGACAGCACCTTCTTCGCCCGTCGAAGTACGAACCTTTGACGAAGCTTTGCTTTTACCGCCAAAGCGTTCATTCAGAGGCCACCGGAACCAGTCAAGTATCTCCAGTTCGCAGTCTGCCCCGCCCAAACAGGTTTCTCTCTCTGAACCTCTCAAGGCTCCCACACGACGCGTATCCTCTACGTTTTCAGCTACATCTACGCACACGCGTGAGCTCCCGCGACCAGCACCTCCTCTCTGTGAGTCTTCTCTTCCTGTATATCTATTTTATGATATCAATCCTTATCGTATAGTTCGCCCAAGGACTTTTTGGCGCAAAACAAAGCGTTCAGGTGTCACTGGTGCATCCTATTCTCCCGCTTCCCATCTGGTTCGACGGGCCACCTTTGTTGCTGCTGGCCTTTCCCTTGACACACCTGCCGCTGACCTCAGTGCCCTTGGTGTAGAAAGTCGCGTCTCGGTTCTTGTCCTCGGCCCCGATCATATATTGCAATTGTATCCCAGCGTTGGCTGGTGAGTGTGCAGAATGGGAAATGAACATACCGCAAAACCGAACGGAGGTGGAACTTTGACTCATTGGAATATTAATTATGCGTTTGCATATAAACGGCAGGACAACGGTCTTACCTCATCGTCGTATCCCGCTTCATCTACAGCTCCGAATTCAGCCCCTACAGACAGCCCTACCGATGTCGTTGCCTCCGCTTCCACAGCGGCAAACGCAAATATAGCTACCGTTATTTCCATCACCGCCCTCCCTCCTCTAGATACGACTCTGCCTCACAATGTCACAAAAGTTTCCTACCACCAGCACCTTGATGTCATTTTTCTAGCGCCGCTCTTTGCAGTGTTAGGTATTTTACTTGGGGTGGGAGCCATGAGTCTGTGGTGGAGGCTCAGACGACTCGGTGATGCAGGTTCTGGCGTGTGTGGACTAGGCGGCAGGAATACTGGCGGCGGGAGTAGGATTAGTCTTGAACCTGGTCCTGCTTATGCACCCGCTCCCGCTGATGAGGGCGATGGCGGTATTGACTTTGCGGAAGGCCCTGGGCCATACTCGACTCGCAATGGGAGCACAGAAGAAGTTGCGCTCTTTGCAGCAGGCACACCCAGTAAAACAACGGTACATGGCACGCGGTACCTCTTCCCCACGCATATGCGCGATCAAGCCACCATCGGTGGTACTGTGACCAAACCTCTTTGTACACCATTCCTTGTAGGTGCAAGTCAGTTCGACTCAGCTGGGACTGGGACTGGGACTGGGACTGGGGACTCTGATCATGGCGACCCATTCACGTGGGCGCATAATGCTTCTTCTTCTCGTGCATATGATGCAGAAAGGGCAGAAGCAGATCATTCTCGACGCAGCATGTTTCAGAGAATCTTGAATCGCTCGACCTCATTTAATGGCAGACAATATTCTGCGGTCAGGACGCGCGACCTCTCCCCAAGTAAACACCACTTCAACTCAATCCCCACTTTAGCTCTAAACGTCGACCTTGCAAACACTACGACTTCCCATGGGGGAAGGAGCAGCGCGGTGGATGTTCCACTGCGCTCGTTTGAGGGTGGCGCAGGAAGCGAGGTACAGCGGCCTGTGAGGGCGTGGTTGGAAACTCCTGAAAGGACTGTTCAGACTCCTGAGGGCACGAGATATGGGAACGGCAGATCCGACAAATGCAAGGTCACTGGCGACCAGCATCCTGATTATGCACCAATGACGGAAACCCCACGAACCCCAGTCTCGAAAGTCAGTCAATTTTGGACGCCTCGTTGGAAAAACAAAGTTCTACCGCTGCTCTCATCTCAATCCCCGGCTAAACCTTCTCCATTTCCACCGTGCATTGTACCATCTCCTTCACAATCTCCATCACCGATGCCGCGACATGCTGTATCCATTTCGACGCATGAAAGATCATCTAAAGAGCGCAAGCAGCAGGATCTCTTTGAGAAGAGAACGGAATCTGGCCCCAAATTGCAGGAGCGAAACACCTCAATTCCGCAAATCGACTCTTCCGTTCTCCCACGTAACCCCCCGCTCCTGATGTCTCCGCCCCTCGAGGCTGCACTACTCTTCACTTCTACATCATGTGGCACGCTCAGTTTCGCCACGCTTGCGAATTTAAGCCCGAAATTGGTCTCGCGTTCTCCACCAACGTCCAAAGCAAAGGTTTTCGCAGGGGCTTTTGATGGCCCTTTGATCTCGAAGCCCAAGGCGAAGGCTAACCTAGGATCGCCCAAAATCTTGAACATAAATCAGAGTGCACATGTTACTTCTCCTGATATTTCGCTCTTCCCGCTTCCTTCCTCCGCAAAGAAACTCAAGAAGCGTAAGAGTCAAAGTAGATCCAGGAAAGGGAAGCAGCAAGTGACGAATAAATGGACTGAGACTTCACCGATGCTCCCGCTCCCTTCATATCCTGACCACCTCGTGTATGCAGGACTGAAGACCTCTGTTTCAATGACTCTCGCTTCGAGCCCCTCTCAACCCACGATTTCGCCCACACCCACTATGCTCGCGATTCTTGCTGCGACCCAGAGCTTGGAGCGCGTAAATGAGATCTTGATGCGAGGTTATAGTGAACGGGCGCTTGGCGGTGGGGACATGGGCGGCGATGAGAGGGTGTTGAGAGAGAGTATTGTCGTTGCGGGTATCGAGGAGAGCTCATGACATGGACGATATATATAGGATGTATGAATTGTATCTATTTTTGTGTTCTTTGTTCAATCTCCTGCAGTCGACTCCGCATCTAGCAGCTTCTATGCCGACCTGTGGAAAGGTGAGTGATTTTTACGTGCCAGCACTGGTGGCATTTGACGAAGTGAAGAAGGTCACAGTCGTTCTAGCTATGCGGGGGCCAAACCCAGTGAACTCCGAAAGCACGAAGCTTGGCACTGCAAGCGTCCACTTATTTTCCACACGATCGTATTGACTCTGCGATTTTTCTTTCCCCGGTGAAAACCACATATGCGTAATACTGCCGATATTGATCGTCTACATGGGACTTGACATGTAGGTTTTGCGCTAATTCTGCTGGTCCTCGTGGTAAGTACAAATGGTTTATCTACCAAACTGACTTCAATCAGGTTCTCGGCCTACTAAATAATCTCACGTTTATCGGTCTTGATTCCTTCAACGACGATGACAGCGCGCCCTCCTGTACGTGTTATCATGCTAAATTTTCTTCTGAAATATACATCATAGGTAACACGATTGATTCGTTGGTGATGTGTATTGCGCAGAGCCACAAATAAGACCAGACCTTCCAATCATTGAAGCGCTATTCGCGTGTGAGTCTGTCGCTCATCATGTTAATTCCTTTTATGGGGAGCAAGATGGCGAAGGCCGGACTCGCCTTGGGGCTGCTTCCCGCAGGACCTTTACTCATGCATTACAGGACCGAAGATATAGATGGCTAGACCAGGACATTTGAAAGTGACGACGAACGAAACGTACGGTATCGACAGGAGTCTCCCGAGCATGAACTTCTTCTACACAGCACAGTTAGGGTATAACCAGTCACTGGGGCTGCGGCAATTGTACTTACGTCATAGTATAATATTTATAGTTGCACCTCGATACTGCCGCAAGTTCCGGTAGTAATCTTATATCTGCCTGCCATTTAAAGATCAGCAATCAATCTTCAATTGCCAGCGCTCTCCTTTCCTGATCTCCCCCACATACTATGTCACAGCTGCCCTAGACCGAGTTGTAGTGTGCCAGTCACAAATTGGTACTTGTGGATGGTGGATGACAGGCCCGATAATCGCTACCTCATCTATTCCCTCAGCTGTATTGCTTACTGTCAACGCACTGATGGCGCCAAAATGTTTCAGGGAATTCTTTCATTCTATTACAGACATTCGACCTCTTCAGCCGAAGCTGCCGTATGTGTTGGCTGCAATGTAGAACGAAGCAATGGCTCCGCTCAGGCTAGGCAATCATCAGAAACTATCTCTCCGTCTCCCTCATCGAAAGAAACCATACACTTCTTCTCAGTTCAGACGATGCAGTAAGACTTCTCGGCAATAAACCTGGACGCTACAAGAAGCTCTGTACACTCAAGAATCATACAAAGATCAATCACATGCACGTACCATTACTGCGGAGTTGCGATGTTAGGATCGTCACATTTGCGATTGTCAAGGCTGTTTGTGCGGATTATTCACCGGAATGCAGAAGACGATGGATGAGCTCACGCAGGGAAAATAGTGCTGCGCAGCTGGATCAGCACAGGTAGGCTATTCTTATCATAGTCCTCCTTTATTGATGGTAATGTCTTTTCAGAGTCGACAAGAAGGGTTCGCGGAAGGACTTTCCTTAGAGTCTCCGATAATTGATCTTTCGGCAGCAAGCTGCAGATGAAGTAGCCCACTTATACTCGGCCAATAATACTGGTTCGCCGAGTACAAGCGGACTACTTATTCTCAGCAATATGTTCTTCTTTCTTTGTCAATTAGCAGCGAACCGCAGACGAGCAAGCACGAGTTGGCAATTTTCGGGTATATATATTCAATTGTTGATGACGCCTGTCTTGTAGGAAACTTCGCGCAAGGTTTGCTTGCGGCCTTGGAGGGTAAACTTCTATTCGATTCAGAATGCCTTGCAGCCTTGCTTGAGTTCCTTCACGTTCCTTCATTCTTTACCTTCGTTTACATGGATCGTGCTTTTGCTTCGCAGTTCGCCCTTTGTAACAAGTATGGTAACCTGGTTCCGCAACATCTAAATCTGATTTATAGACTAATCATATCGACATTGGCCGCAGCGAATTAGTCTGCGAGTGACGAGAATGCTTGTACTTGAAGGATGCAGTGGGAACTCGTTCATGTAGATAGATAGATACAACATGCCAGCTAATCATGGAGTTACGCTCGACGCAATCCTACACCGCAATGTGATTGACGGAGGAGGATAAGAGAAGAGCAAATACTATCAACGGGTGGGGATGCTTGTTGAAGATGCGGCACGGAACTCGTATAAGTATGAGGCTGCCTTAGCTCCTGCAAGTCATGCTTCATGGTATCGTTCGTAGTGCACCTTCAAGTCTCGCTAGATTCAAGCAACCAACATCACAATTAACCGGTCAGTCTTGCTGCTAAGAATTCGACGCTTACCTAGCAACAATCCCTAGTCCTGCCTATTTAGCTCTTGTAACAGGTCTACTTCCACCATCCCAACAGAACGAAGAACATCTTCTCTTGGATCATCCAACTCATTCATGAGGTCTTTGAGCACGCGGAGACGGTTTGTCAGCCAGATGATCTGGAGAACGCCAGCACTCTCTATGGGCATCCTGTTTTTCCGCCGATATAATATGTCCCCTGACATGCAGATCGAGAGTATCAACATGGTCAACGAAGCGGTCAATGCAACTGCTAACTGTATCTCTCAGTAAAGCCTTGTCAAGTTAGTTTGCAATAGGGGTCTTACAGGCCGCGCATTAGTCTGAAACATAGGTCGGCAAGATTGAATACTTTGTATGATGAGTACCTACGTTGAGACGCCATTTTATAACCTGCCGAGAAACGACAGTGCTGCCTGGTGTTGGGTCAAAGCCACCAGCATCGGAGCCGAGCTTTGCACCTGTATCGTTTTTCAAGTCTGGTACACACGAAAGTAAAACACTTTACCTGTCCACAACAATGATGCGAAGATTTTGGAGAGACTAGATTCGAATTTGTGGCGACTACAGAGAACCTTCTTTGGACCAGATGGTGGTGGTGGCCTGGAGGCTTGCTCGTCCAAAACCACATCTAAACCAATTTCTTTCATAAAATACCTCAGGCGAAGCGTCAGTTTGTTAGGATAGTCCTCAACATGATTACCTCACAGCTCGAGGAGAGAAAGTCTGTAGCAGGATGCTTGACTTTGAGTCATACAAATATTTACAGGGTGCATAGCTCCAGAGTGGAATGGAGATACAAGCTTCAGTGTGTTCAGCAAACGAAGGTTACAAACGATGATAAAACATTTGCTAACCCATTTTCGATGTTGATGATTATACTGACCTATTCCTGGCGGCGACCAGATATCCCAAGTGCTATTTCCCTTTGGCGCTGTCCATGCCTTCCAGTTTGACGGAGGAGATAGAATCGGGGGCGGAAAGAGTGCCAGTAATCGACCTGTTTTCATATCGACTGTCGCCGTATGGTGTTCAACATATATGTTGCAAGCTATTAAATAAGCATCGAGCGCAGTCGAGATGGTCGGAGCTTGAGGACTGTCTATCGTAACTATTAGAGAGTGGGACTGGGTAGTAGCGCGAGCACATACTGAATAACAGGTCTTGCTGATATTCCCAGTTTATGTGCTGTGCGGTTGCTGATTTCAGGGAGTCGTCGATATCAATGGACGTAGGAATTATAAACACGATGGTAGGCTAAAGGTAGCACAGGTCACTCAGAGAGTAAGCAAAAATTGAAATATGCTTACCCCAGGAAAAAGGACAGACATGGACCCACTGACTTTTAACTGATCTTGATCTACCAAAATGTAAGATATAGCTCCTGCAGGCAATGAAAGGAATACCGACAGGGAGGTACCAGCCGGGCCGACCATCTCATGGTCTGCTCCTGGCCTGAAACTGGAGGTTCGATTACGTAGTCTCCGAATTGATTGGCATTCAGCTGTGGGGTGTAGCTCAACTCAGAATTACGGAGTAACCCACACTCCGTTTGGAAAGTAGTTGCATCTACAATGGCGTTTCCTGTGGCGCCATCTGCTTCAACGGTGTCATACAATGTGGTATCATTGAGTCCGGCGTTCAACGAACTATTGAAATGGCTCAGAGATGGAACGATCGCGCTAATAGTGTGCCACTGAAGTCCCATCATGTCGACATTTGTGCCAGGCCAGTGAGAGAATGTTGTTGCTGACATGTTTGTGGTTGCGGTGAATGTCTGCAGCTGCAATAGGGATGACGAAGCCACATGAAGCGCGAATACACATCCAAGATAGGTAGCGATAGACGCCATCCACCATAATGATCTACTAGTGCTTGACTGTTGCCAGAGACACTGTAATGCAGAACCAAGGCCACTCCATGCGTTAACATTGTCGTGGAGGATGGTCAATTTTTGATGCTGAATCAAGTTCCGGTAGAGTGTCAGGCGTTGCGCCAGGTAAACGAGTATCGCGCAATACAGCTTTATAAGTCAAATTAATTAAGTGTAATTTGTACAAACAATTGGCCTCACCGCATAAAAGGCCTGTGTCGATGCAGCCAATGCTGACATCCATGCACCGTTCTCAGAAATGACAATACGGTGCTCGATAGCAGAAATGCTTAACGCCAGGAGAACAAAATGGAGAAGAACAAAAAATCCATGCATAAACACACATAGAAATGCTGATACCGATTTTGTGGACTTGTGCAGCTTTTGTGTGGACAGCGATGAATTCAAGAAATCTGTAGCCGCCGAGATGAAAGGACCTGTATTATCACCGGGCAGGCATCGACATTGAGTGGGTGTTGGTATTCGTTCAAGTTCAAGTTCATGTAAAGGAGAACTCGGGAGTTTCCCAATTGGCTGCAATGACATGGAGCCATGGTTGTCCTGTCTCACGTTAGGTAGCAGAGAAGAGAACATGCTAAAGGGTAGATAATCAGCACATCACCGTGACATTGCTTTAAATGATATGTGCTGTGTCGGTCCACATTGTGAGTACGCTGCCATGATGCTGCGCAGATCGATATATACAGCCGTAAAGATTGATTCAAACATCCTGTGTTAGGGTTTTGATCAAGCCGACGATAACAAATTTTAATTGGCAGACCATGACAAGGTGCCGATTCGGAGCTTGCCGGAGAGTCAGCACCACGCGTCCAACTGAGCGTGACGCTTGGTTTTTCTACCTTCTCGTCACTATTCGAATCGTAGTATCTGCGTATCAGAATATCTATTACTATCCTCTCGTTTACTCGCCCCTCACATTCATAATACCATACCATACGTTATCACTTACTTTCCATCATAATCGCACCTCACTTGATCCAGTCTTATCCGCCTGATCAATGACCCATCAGCACCTAAACCTGCAACTTCCAGGCCTGCCGGCCCCTCATGCCAGTTCCTCAGGATCATCTGCACCTGTAGGGCCACTGCATCCATCCGACTATGCAGAGCCTCCAGAAGAGCTAGGCCAAGGCGCGGCTCGCGCCAAAGCAGCAGCAACAAGGCAGTCAGCCAGACTCGCTAGCGTCGGTGCCGACGCAGACGACGATTCAGCGCCTCAAAGCAACGCACCCAGAGTAACACCCCTCCCTGGTGCTCCAGCAGCCAGAGCCGCAGCTGCAGCTGCAGCCGCAGCCAAACCGGCGGCCAAGCCAGCAGCCAAGCCAGTGGCTAAGCAGCCATCCAAGCAAGCAGCATCGAAGCAGCCAGCCCCGGCCAGCACACCATCTGCACCAAGTCCACCGAACCCACCTGCCGTAACACCAGTGCAGCAAACGGTTGACGTGGCAGCGCTGCTTGCCCGGATTGCTCAACTCGAGCAAGAGCAAGCAATAAGGACCACACAACCCGTTGAGCTCCTCCCTCAGGCTAAGGCTCCCGCACTTCCATTGTTTGCGTCGCCAGAGGAAGTAGAAAGAGCAAGGGCCGCCATCATCGAAGCCAAGAAGGACGAGCCCAAGGTCTCCCTCCCTGATGTGGTACCAGGCTTCAAAGCAAACCCCCTCGACACTGGTGAGGATCTCTATCTCGTTCTTAGCCAGATTTGCGAGTTTCGTGCTACGTGCACCAAGGAGGCAGTGCTCAGCGTCTTGGGTCCCAACCTTCTAACCCAAGCATGCAGATGCAGCTGCGCATCCAAGCGCACTTGATCTCAACACTGAGCTGAAGGCCAGTGCGAATTATCAGAGCTATAGGCTCAGTCGCTAAAGGCGACCCACTTGCTACGTCAGGCTGCAGGCCAAGCTAGCTTTTGTCTGGCCATAGAGTGGTCCGGGGCTGAATGCTGCCACAATTTCGTGTTCGCCTCGCCATTACCGAGGATTTCGAGAGCTAATGCCAGTCTCGTTGTTACAGCCGTTCCACCCAAAGTTGACGAGGCGTTCAAAGCCTTCAAATATGTCCCATACAGTATGCTCACTTCGTCGGCTCGATGGCAAGCGATTAGGACTGGCGAAGAAGCCTTCACCATCTCTGCATCAGGCTCGCTGATGGCCAAAGGGCTCGATCGCCGGAATGAGAGGAGCATAACGTTGTCAGACTGGATAGGAGCGGCTGATGCAGCAGAAGATCGCATGGGTCATTACCACGGGGCCGCACGCGCGAAGGCACTGAAAGCCCACCACAGTGTAGTCCTGGGTTTGAGCCGCTCCCACTCATGGGATATTGCAGTTGAATATGACATCCAACAACGTGAAACGGTAGCACAGCATCCGCAACACGACCTATCCCAGCTAGACGACAAAGCACTTACCATCATTGCAACTCGCATAGTAACCAGGCAACCCGCCGTCACTGCATCGTACAGCCAAGCACAACTTAAGAGGCCATCTCCGCCATCCTCGTTGCCATCCCATCATCCACAGAAGAAGAAGGCCAGACTGCAATGCTTTCGGTGTGGAGGAGCAGACCACTTACCAGGCGACTGCACAGCAGAATCAACCGTCACCGGGCACCCAGTGGCCCAAATCGCAACCTCAGCTAAGAGCGCACATGCCCTTGCAGCCCCGGGTGGAAAGATTTTCTGCATCAGCTGGGCGAGATTCTCCAGTTGCCACTTTGCCAACGCATGCATCAATTACCATGGATGCAGCATCTGTGGAGATGCTGCCCATGGCGCAGGAACCTGCAGAGCAGTCCGTCCTAGATCCTAGGCAGGTGGTGACACCCCTCATCGCATCGAAACTCGAAGAACTACTATATGAATATAATATATACGAGGAATGGGGACATATGATATCCAATATCAAGGAAGGCTTCGACGTAGGAGTCAGAGAAACACCGAAAACCACACTATCCTTTCGAGAACCACACATCTTCACAACTAAATGTCGATATCATAGACCAATATATAATCAGCGAGCAGAACGCTGGGTGTTACTCTCGCACATACTCAATCTCGGAACTAGAATCCTTAATCGGCCCTTTTCGCACGTCCCCACTTGGCCTCGTACCGAAGCCTCATTCCACGAAATTCAGACTCGTTCAAGACATGTCATACCCACACGACAATCCCGAAAGCCCCTCTGTCAATGCAGGCATAGACCCAGACGCATTCCCAACAGAATGGGGCACATTCGACAGTGTAGTGGAGTTGATTCTCTCGCTACCAGATGGGTGTGTCGCAGCGACATTCGACATCGCATCAGCGTACCGAATTATACTGGTCCACCCCAGCCAACAGTGGGCCCTGTGCATTCTATGGCGCGGTCGGGTTTACGTCGATCGAGCCCTCATGTTTGGCTTAAGCTCAAGCGCAGGAGTCTTCGGCTCAGTAGCAGACATGCTAGTGGCCATATACGAGAAAGCTGGTTTCGGCCCAATTCGAAAATGGGTAGACGACTTCTTCGTCATCCGCCTCCCGCACCAGAATTGGACAGAAGAAGAATTCATCGAGCTGTCAGCCGCCTTCAGAGTACCATGGAGCTTAGAGAAACTGCGGGCCTTCGCAATTATCCAATGTTACATTGGCTTCGACTGGGACTTATCACGAAGAGTAGTCTCACTCCCGGAAGAGAAAATGGAGAAAATCCTATCATTGTTACAATCGTGGCTAGCAAAGGGCACTGCGTTTCACAGCAAACGAAGCAGCAAGCCTGCACGGCAAGCTAGTCCATGTATCATCGATATTCCCACTGATTCGCCCTTTCCTTCGATCAGTGGCCCTTTTCGCCAACAAATTCAAATCACGACGAGCACGTCTTCATATACCGAGCTCGCTTTCTGCCGACTTACACTGGGTAACAGAGATCCTATCAGTATCCCCACGCGAAAGACCTCTACGCACCCAACACCCAATCGACCTCCAGTGGTGGGACGATGCGAGCACATCTTTCGGAGTAGGCATCGTGATCGGCCAGCATTGGGCAGCATGGAAATGGAAAGAGGGTTTCAAGGTGGGCCCAGGCTGCGAACACAACATTGGCTGGGCCGAAGCTACCACAGTAGAGCTAGGTTTGAGGTTAGCCCTCCATCTTGGGCTATCCGAATGAGCAGATGTGAAAGGCCAATCCATCCTAGTCCGTTCGGACAATGCTGGAGTAGTCATGGAAATAAACAAAGGCCGCTCACGCAATCAGCCAACAAACATCGTCCTCAAGGAAATCTATTTGCTACAGGTAATATCAACGAGCATGGATTTCAAGCTTACTTATCTTGATATAGGCGCACCATGGGATACATCTCAAAGTCGAGCACGTACCTGGTCAAATCAACATCTCAGATCCGCTCTCGCGAGGCGACATTCAAACCTTTCTAGGCAATTCTTCTGGCCCATCATTCAAGACCGATTTTCCACTCCCGTCGCATCTCAGCGACAAAATGTCATTTGTTACAGTCTGACCTCCTCGTCAATTGAAACCACACCCCCCACACCCCAGAATTTATTATCCCTTCGAGAATCTCCCCTCCGCCCCCCCTGTGCAGCTGAGGAACATATTTTTCATTGGCGTGGCATCAACACCCCTCCACCGTCAACGATAGACCACCCAGTCATACAGTTCCTTGCCAACATCTCCAACCAAGCATCGCTACGAGAAACGACTAGCTATGGCTCGGGTTTAAGAAAATTTCACATTTTTTGCGACATATTCTCCATCCCAGAAGCTGACCGTCTGCCAGCATCTTTCGAACTGCTGCACTCATTTGCCCTTTGGGCCGTTTCCGATCCTTCCGCAACAAAACATTTTCTAGAGTCTGCGACAACTGAAACAGTACCCTTTGAGCCAGTTTCCGTATCAGTCGCGAGAAAATACCTCTCTGCAATCCGCGCCTGGCATTTGGCACAAGGATGGCCACCTCCGCTATCACCAGAACACTTCACGCGGATCAACTGGTCACTTCGCGGAATGGAGAACCTGCAAGGAACTCGCCGTAGACCTATCAGACCCCCAATCACACTCCATATGCTAGCTGCCATCAAGGCCACCCTACGAATAGATCAACCATTTGACGCGTGCATATGGGCAATGTCCAGCTGTGCCTTCTTTGGGATGATGCGGTTCGGGGAAGTCGCAGTCAACACTCGCGCAAGTTTCGACAAGTCAAAACACATCACGCGAAAAGATGTTCACCTCGGATTCGATCTGACTGGGAAACCTTATGCCAGACTTGATCTCCCACAAGCCAAGACAGCAAAATCGGGAGAGCCTCAATCCGTTTTCATTGTAGAACAAGGAGATCTCTGCCCAATTCAGGCATTGCGAAACTTAGCAGAAGTAGTCCCAGCACTACCAGACGACCCATTATTCTCGTGGAGGGACAACAAAGGAGTCATTCGCCCGATGGTCAAGACTCGCGCCATCGAAAGCATCAACAGCATATTAACCGCCTGGAACTGGGGAACAACGTTTGGACATTCATTTAGAATCGGCGGCGCCTCATTCTACCTCGCTAACAAAGTAGACCCAGAAATAGTGCGCATAGCGGGTCGATGGAAATCCCTAGCGTATGAGACTTACATCAGGGCATTCGAGCAAGTCGCAACGCAACACCTCGGCGGCCTGGCAAATATCCACACAAACCATTAATAAGCTAGATCGCTCTGTTGGGTTGGCCGCTGAGATCAGCCGCAGTTGGAGCTCACCAGCAGTGGGTAAGCGGCTCAATCCTTCAGCGTCCAGCCCGAGCTAACACTCGGACTCAGCCCAACCTCACAGGAGCCTTCGCGTCAGATCGTTTTCGTCAGTACAACAGTCGAAGTTGGAATGACAAGGTGCCGATTCGGAGCTTGCCGGAGAGTCAGCACCATGCGTCCAACTGAGCGTGACGCTTGGTTTTTCTACCTTCTCGTCACTATTCGAATCGTAGTATCTGCGTATCAGAATATCTATTACTATCCTCTCGTTTACTCGCCCCTCACATTCATAATACCATACCATACGTTAGTTCGTTCCACCCCACCCACCGCTACATCCATTGATTCTTTCGCACCATCAATTCATCTTATTCATCTATCCATCGTTCTTCCGCAAGGCTCCACACAAATCGCTGTTCGTTTGCCCGCCCACCCAGCGGCTCAATCCTTCAGCGTCCAGCCCGAGCTAACACTCGGACTCAGCCCAACCTCACAGGAGCCTTCGCGTCAGATCGTTTTCGTCAGTACAACAGTCGAAGTTGGAACTTACGTAATAGACGGATGGCTACTAAGTTAGCCGAGCAGAGTGTTGTTGGTTGGTTGTTAGGAAACCCCCATCTTTTAATAATCGACCGATGCACTACGGCCCTATGGTGACTACGAATATTCCAGTGCTTGAATATCTGAAATAGTGCAGGATAGTACTAAGAGTGCAGTTGCTCGAGAAAAGTAAGTTGCTGATACTCTATGAGCATCGGTGTGATCCCCCGTCCTTCCGGCAGACTGGACCTACAACACTATTTCTAAGTAGTGAGTTCAACCTTCCGTATCCTCTGATTTACACCATGGCGCTACATCGATTACTGTCTCATCTTTCCATGCGGTGACATTGAACGCTGAGAACGTCGATACAGGGTTGTGATTCACATTGCACAGATCCGTTGACAGTGGCACTGTGTAGGTCCCGGAAGTCAACCTCGGTGCCCGAGATCATGATCTACTATCATGATAGGTGCATTCACCAAGGCCAAGCTGAGGCAGGTATCATAAATATGGGATATTTGTAGCGCTAAATATCGAACAATCGTGATGTTTCAGATCTTTCATTCTGGCGCTCGTCCGAGTCATGGACTCTAGTCCTTACTTGGTGAGATAAATTCACACCTAGGCCCTCGGCAAGATCTTTTTTCCACCATGCATAGGTTATATGCTGTGCACCTCCCAAAATCATGATGTCTGGACTCCAAAACCTGTTTCGGTTGCCTCACTGCTTAATAACTCAAGTCTAGCCCCGTCAGTCTTGTAGAGGTTTGTACGAGTTTGTGCGTCCTTTCACACCCCATAACCTCTCTCCCCCTACCCAACGTGTTTACAAAGCCATAGCAAGATCGTGGTGTCCTTCCTTTGCGCACCGTAGGTACCCGTCAGATGTGTTCTACGAAGCTTAAAGTAGTACAAAACATATTATACCGTCAGGTACTCTCAAGCAACATAATCCAATTCCTTTCTCACATAAACAATTGCAGATCGCCAATCGCCTTATCAATGGTCGTGACGCAGCGGCGGGAATCAGGGAGGCCAGTGCTTGCCATTCTGTGCACTCTTCTGCACATCATTCTTGTCCTCCTCCACGTTGTTATTCTCGTGCTCAACATTTCAGGTATCGAGCACCGCTTAGTCGTCCCATTGACATCCGGCAATGAAATCTGGGTCACTATATTGAGTACGTCATCACAGGCATTTTATGCGGTAAGGAATCATCACATATGTACTATCTTCTTGCACCAACGAAGCCTTAAGATTTATTGCACAATACTCGTTTACCTAATGCAACGATTAACATTCCTCAAGAACACGACACGACGCCAGACGGTAACCGCTCTTCATGACACGGTGAACGCATGGAAGGGCCTTGGTTCTGCGCTGGAGTGTCTTTGGCGTCAATCAACTATCCCTGCATCATGGTGGAGCATATTATCCATAACGACCTATCTTGCATGTGTTTTTTCCCTTCACGTGGTCTCGTCATCTATCATTCAATTACAAACATTCAACTCAGCTGTGGATGCGACCGCTACAAAAATTTCTTACTGGCCTAGTCCAGACGTAGATATGATGGCAATCCAGTGGCAATCCATCAGTGCATTGGTTCCTACGTTAGGCCAATTCGCCAATCTTCAGGGTATGGGACTCCACGGTGCCGCTCTTTACGATATCATTCAATCTACCGATACGCCTGGACGCGCCATCGTCAATGCATCGTCGTTCAGAGCAAATTGTGGATTAGTTCGCAATTCCGTATTAAATTACTCCCATGAAATTAACGCTGACAATTTCGGATATCTTACACTCAACCTGCCAATATCAAATCTCAGTCATACCGTGAGATTGAGAACTAGACTTGTGCATCCATGTATGTATTTTCTTTTGCTTTGCTTTAGAATGTATTCATCCATCGCCTATTCTTAGATTCAGATCAGGTTATGATAAATCCTGTCATTTCCTCATTCTTTCCAGGAGTATATCCCAATCTTCCTGAAATTTGAATCTCTTACTAAGTAACTATATGATAGCCGACTGTTGCTTTCATAGCCTCGACTGCTGTGAACTCGAGCAATTTACCTGGCGATGAAACAGTTCAACATGTGTATTGGGAACATCCTCCCGGGCCATTTACCTTCATAGGTAAGAGGCTTTGTCATGCAAGAATGTGATCTGACTACGACTATAGGCAATCCCCAGCCTCCCCTGATTTATAGCATGTACAATGTTCATATAGTGGCGTGCACTATTGACCTTCAACCCCATGTCGCCACTGTTGATGTACAAACGAATCAACTACTGGATCTTTCCCCGTCCCTTGAGCCAAGTGTTTCTGGTGACTGGGAAGCATGGTCACCGCCGGAGGAAGAACCTAGATGGGATATTTGGTCACCGCCATTATCAAGTGAATTGCATCATGAAAAATGGGCAAGTTTCTGTCATCAGTGGACTGGCTGAGATCTAACCATATGGTTTTTGGCACTTGATAGCTTGTTTCACCTTTCGTAAGCGGGGCGCATCATCCCACTGGCTGGTGCATGAATCAGGAACGAGCATCATGTTATGGGTTATCTCTTTTGGAAATGTGATTTATGCACCGCTCGCAGTAATGTTCAACTTTTGCTAATCGTCGTCAGATTTTTTATGCAGCAGATTGGAATAACCGTCTTTCCCCACCCAATGTCATACTTTGACTCAGGCTTCTCTGTCCTAGCCAAAGCTCCTCCAATTCCGACGAAAGTTCTGTGCAGCCGTGATCAATTCGAAACGGCTCTATCAAGGGCTTATGCTGCAGTTCTATGGACAGGTATGTTACGAATTCTGATTGATTTGTGCAGAAATGCTTAACTAACGTACTGGGTCTAAAAAGCCGGACAGCTCGGCGCCGACGGCGGTGGGTTTAATCGGAAATATGAAAACACCACCATTTCACAGCAGCTTCTACAATGGCACCTTGGTGTAAGGTCAAGAATCATTCAACAATGAATTTCATGGCTGAGCAATATATTATCCAGATAAACTTATGGCCCGTAAGGATTCTGTTGCATGTGGGAATTGTGTATCACCAACGGAAAGATCTAGCTTGCATTTGCATTCACCTGCTCTCTGCTCATGTTGGCGCTATCGATGCGTGTGACAAACGGGATGCACAGTGGGCGGAACGATAAAATGCCTATCAATAGCGCTGGCATTCTTCAAATCATTTGGCTTGCTACGAAACGCTTTGATGTACTAACAGACCTTGTGGGCGATGTCGAGGATCCGCAAGAGGATATTCTTCGTGCAGCTGGGATGGTCGATGTGGACCTGCTGCGAGGGTTGAATGACGTGCGAGCAGATGATCTTTGACAGCCATCCCCGTGTTTCATTCCAGTGCCGCCGTCAGCAAGAATATGGAAGAACTCGAAAGGTGTTTCTATGTGGAGAAGAGAGGAGATGAGCAGAGACCGGCATGATTGACTGCCTTTTCAATGAATGTATGACATACTGCGTGAGGCCATATATCTATAATAAAATGTAATCAGTTCCTATGATGAGATTGAAAGGGTTTGCTGCAACGTTGGGTTCTAACTTCTCGAAATGGCTGATCTCTGCTATTATTTTGCAAATATCTGAATGCAATCGATATTGAAATTCGGCGAGACGCGACAGTACACACGACCGCGTTTGAACCGACCCGACGTCAATTCTTCAGACCATAAGTCACTCCTTCAAATTTTGTATGTCTACTACGCGCGTAGCGACACGCACTGGCAGACAGGCATCTAATCTCTCATCATAGGAAATCGTTAAGAAACATAGTCCAAGTAAACAAAGACTGTTGACCTAAACAAATGCAACGCCACTCAAACAACAACACAAACAAAAGCACGCCTATACCACCTATTCGCGGCTCGCCTCACACTAAACTCATGGCAAAAGTCTCCCCTTCTCGTTGTTAACAACCTGCTACAGCCGTATCCGTAAGTCAACCATGCACACCATAAGTTGAAGTGACTCACCACTTCCTGAATAGGAACATATGTGCTCCGCCTGCGCTTGAACCATGATAGAACAAACAGGCCAAAGAGCAAGAAGACTGAGAAGGCAGCGAGCAGCATGTTCATGCTCTCAGCAGCAGACGTGATGCCGAAGTAGCCGCTATGGATTCCACACGCAGATTCCCATTGTTTTTGGCTCGAGATAGCAAAATTCTGGAAATCCTATCAGTACGAGCCAAACACGACGTGCACGAAACTTACCTCAAGGCGATACAAGAACTCTGTTACCGCTATGTCTCCTTGGTGACCGAAAACGGGGTAAGTCTGGAATTCCTCGTCGGTCCCGTTCTTGAACTTGATGCGGAGGAATTCGCGGAGTTCGGGTGGAGGTCCACGAAGAATCTCAAAGGCAAGGGCGGATGCATGGTTTGCTGTAGTAATGCAAATATTGAGTCACTGTAAGGATGCCTGAGCTAGAATACTCACGAATAGCAGCGAGCTGAGGGTGCTCATTGACCATCTCCATCATGTGGAATAGCGAGATGAATGGCTGGTAACTCGTCTCAAGAAGAAGCAACCTGAGGGGGTCCTCATCAAAAGTGATGCGCTGAAGGGAGTGAAGAATGGTGTGAAGGATAGTACGCCCAGCAACTAAGCAGGAGATTAGTTGCAAACCATACGAGCCGATGGAACGCACTATTTCCAATTCCACCAATTTCCTTATCCGAGAATATCGCGTTTTCGTGGTAGTTAGCATATCCGTGAGCCTGCTCGACGAAAGTTGGGGGAAGACGGTACGCATAGGTTTGGTTGTGCGTAAGTTGCGAGTTGATGAAGTCATAGATCTACATGAAATATCACAACATTAAAATGACCATGAGAATGCTGCGTGTTACATACATTCCACTGTCATGGGATGATCAGGACGAGTAAGGACGACACAAAAGAATACGTACAGCGTTTTCAAGGGTCGTAGACCTCCCGAATACGTAATCGCGAACGGCGCCAAAGAAGGGTGCCGCAAATTTCCCTGTCTCCCTGAAACCCTCGGATGCATACACACTCTTGATGTGCTGCTCGAATGCCTGTATATCACACAAATCAGCCTTCCGCAGAGCCCTAGAGAGCACACAACTCACTGGACACTCAGTCCAGGACTCGAGCGCGCGGTCAACGTTGCTCGGGGCCATTTCGACTGGAACATACTGATAGCCCCCGAGGGGAGTGACAATGGTCGTCCCGTTAGCAAGCTGGATCAGATTATTTGAATTTGGCGGGAAGAGCCCTTGCAGGACTGCTATGGCACTATCAAAGACTGCAGTGCCTTCCCCGCCAGCCTTGGCATGGACAACCACTTGATCGTTTTGCACGAGGTCAGCATGGATGCTTTGGATGTGTGACGGGGAGGAGGGGTTCAAGTACGTCGATCTCAAATAGCAGCCAAGTTGGTGTGATTGCACCTAAAGTTATATATTAGGCGGTGAGCGCGGAGGATGGGGTAGACATACAGCGCCAAGAGGCGTAGACTCGGTGTAGGAAGGCTCGTACGTAAACGGATCTTGGTAAAACTCCGTGCGGTCACCATTGCGGGCGATAATGAGGACACCATGAACATCAGGCATTGCAAGTCGTTAGTATTGGGAGGAGAAAGAGAATTAGATGTGGAGGTTTAGTTTGGGCCGATCCTCCCCCAGGTCGCTTTAAACCTCCCCAGTGTACACGGCCATAAGATCTACCGAACCGAATTAATAGGCGACACGCGGATATTTCTTTGATACAATATCACATCTAGTTCAAGCGTGCACACTATAGAACAGGAGGCGCACATGCGTAAAATGGAAGAAAATTTCGTGAGAGCCCCTGGATGATACTGCTTCTATCCATCTGAGTCTGCCGACTAGTCTTTTGCAGGGCTAACAGATCATCTGAAGAGATCAACAACAGCATATCGGGGTGCTGCGGGAGGAAATTGATGAATGGGTCAGTACAAGACCAACACGCATCAAACGCATGCTGGCGAAGTGAGAGCCACGTCACGCAAATTTAAGGCCGCGGTCACGGTGCAGGAACCACGTGCCCAAGCATTCTGCGAGCTTTGGGACGCACTTCAAGTCTGTCGATCCTATAGGCCAGCACAGAATCAGACGTATAAACTTATAGAGTGTACGCCACCATGTCTAGGTCTAGGTCATATTGTCGTAGTTCGAGAGATATGACGGTCTTGATGTCGAGGCTCTGTGGGAGAAGAACCATCAGCACGTGTGATCGGTGAGGCGGGTAATGTAACTGCATGTTTGATTAGATGACAAAGGTGAGTAGCGTGCGGGTTTGCTGCGGAAGCTTACGTTGCTGCCGGTGACCGGATGGACCAAGGGCATATTAGGACGGCGGTGATACGATAACGTGCTGCCTCGCAGACTTCTTTGATTCGGTTCAGATCGCAAAAGTCCAAGAGTACTAGTCACAATTTTGCATATCAGATCGGAAAGTGCGATCGAAGCTAGCAGAGCCTTTAGTACGAAGGTAGGAGCTATAACGGATGCGGATGAGGAATGCGCCAAAGCCCTAATGAGTTCATACTTCCTGCACTACATACTACCACTCACAGCATAGGGATGGCTATACAACTTCGCAAAGAATACCCTATTGCCACGGATTCTACTTCCCCAAATAGCTGTTAAACTTGCCCGTGTCAGCTGTGGTGAGTTTCGTGATCATGTTCAGCCTGTCACAGAGACATGGAGCTCGATCGCCGCACCTTTGCCGCCCATGTCTGTTTTTACCTAACCGGGAGGATTGGGATAAAGTGGGGACGCTCATACATTTGTTTGTATGCCTGTTGCGTGGCCAACCAGTGGCAATGGGAAGAGGAAGCATAGACCGACAGATCACAAAACGCAAATTAATTGATTCGTAAAACAAAAGATAACAGTAAGTATTCTAGCAGAAAACAATTGATGAAGAGATCGCCTACAAGCTTGTGAAGTCCAACTTGCTGATACTGTAGTTGATTGATTCGGGCCCGAGATCTTTATTGATACTGGTAAGAGAGGAACTCATGTTGACAATAACTTGAGATGACTGGGAGAAGGAAACGTGTAACCAGTGCTGGACCGGTGACATTGCATTTGATCGTCTCTGCAAGCACAGCTGGGTCGAAGCTTAATGACAAGTCTCTACTAGGATTCTGCAGTGCTAGCATCATCATTCGACCTGTAAAAGCTAGCACAGCAAAACGCATGATCGCAGTGTTATTAAGGATATAGTCCCACTCATTGCCGTTGAGAAGCCCGAGAACTTTTGAACGCCAGTATTGATACTGCCTTCGTTCATTACGTAGATTTGGACAACATGATTCCATGAAAGATTCCAGGACTGGATTTGAGGGCATCGAGGCCAAGGGCTATGGCAGGAGAGCAACAGATGTCAAATAGTGTTGAAAGATGACCGTAGGAGCTGCTTGATAAGTTCAAGGCCGATGCACTGGACGTACATATAATATGAATAAGATAAGGGACTGTAGTCACCACAGATCGACTGTGTCACCCACAGTGTAATTACTGGCAATATTTTGACAAAATAAAGTTGGCATTAGATGAAGGACACAGCTCTAACTGCTGGGCTTGTAAGGAAGAAGCGGAAATTCGAGGTGTGCCCTCTGCATCAGAAATTCAGAATAGGGTCCGTGGTGGCGCAACGTTTAACACACTGCTTACTAAGCAACACGACTGCTAGTGACTCGGAAGTCTCAGCGCTTCAGCACGCGACTGCGACGCGATGATGGACGCTACTACACTCAAAGTTTGGCTTCTTAATCAAGGTCAGTACATCTTCTATGATGTGATAACTGCTTTCTCAACCACCTGCAACTGTGACAGTCAATAGCTGTCCTTGGCAGTGTACACTTCTGCTCTCTCTCGGTGCTCTCACATTTGCACGTTTTACATTCAAAACTCTTGTCGTCTTCTTTCAGACCTTCATTCTCTCTGGGACACATGTATGTGTATAATAGCGCATATGCCTTTAGCCTTCCTGTGGACCTGACTTTGCATTGCCGCAGCTCGAGAAATTTGGTGCTAAAAAGGGAGCATGGGCAGGTTAGTAAGGCGATTCCTGCTGACGTGCAAATCTCACGTATTTATTCCAGTGGTCACGGGTGCTTCAGATGGCATTGGGAGGGAATTCGCGATCCAGTTGGGCTCGGCAGGGTTCAACGTTTTGCTCGTCGCACGGAATGGCACGATGTTGAACGATGTGGCAGCCGAGATTGGTACGAGTTCTTTATATTGATGTTTTTTAAATCCTCACATCTCTTCTAGCTACGAAAACAAAATCCGCAGTTGAAACTAAGATTTATCTTATCGACTTTGCCAAAAATGACGACCTCAAATATGATGGCCTGAAAGCTCTCATTCATACCCTCGATGTTGGTGTCCTCGGTGCGTACTTAGTAACACTGTTAATCCTTCGTTTTTGACACAGCATAGTGAACAATGTCGGAAAATCCCACGTTATGCCCACTGATTTTGCTGAGACTATGGAACAAGAAAATGCTGACATCGTCGCTATCAACGTGAATGCGACGATCCGCGTCACGCATGCAGTTCTCCCTGGTATGATTCAACGGTGAGTTATTAACCTGTGTCTCACCTCTGTTGCTTCAATGTGGACGGATATAGGAAACGTGGGTTGGTCCTCAACCTCGGTTCCTTCGCGGGTCTCGTGCCTTCTCCGATGCTAGCGACATACAGCGGTACCAAGGCATTCCTTGAAACCTTCACTAGCGCACTCGCAGATGAGGTCCGGTCTCATGGGATCCTCGTCCAACATCTCAATACTTACTTTGTCGTGCGTAATATTCATTCCGTCTGTGATCCATTACTTCTCATCATGACCCCTTATCTTTTCCAGGTTTCCAAAATGTCCAATATCCGGCGTACATCTGCGTTAATACCCAGTCCCGCATCCTATGTACGCGCATGCCTCTCTAAAATTGGCTTTTCTTGCGGGGCAGCACTCACTGGGCGTCCGGGCACGCTCACGGCATTCTGGAGCCACGCGCTTCTCGATTATATCATGCACGTTATCGGATGGAAGTCTCAGTTTATTACTTATACCCATTCGCTGCATAAGGATATCAGGAGAAGGGCACTCAGGAAGCAGGAGAGGGAGGCCAAAAAGCAGTAGATAGCCAGATCCGCCTCATGAAATTGTGAGCATGCTGTGAATCATAATTTTTTTTCGGACTGTGTGTCATCTAATGGAGCGACTCGGAACATCACGAAATGTCGCCTTTGTACAGAGACGATGGTATGCTCTTATTATTGACTCCGTTAGCTTCTTCCAGGTTCGTCTACCGTTTGTAAATTACTGCAGTGATTCCGCTACCTTCATTATGTCGATTCCCAAACTCTCAGCTTCTGTGACGATGACTGAACGACGTGTCCAATGCTAATGAACACACTAAAATCCTTCATATCGCTGAGACTGATCTACTACATATAGCTCGGAGAACGAGCCAAGAATAACAAGCATTGCGTTGTCTCTACCATGCTTATCAACCTTCGTTAAGCCTTAGACTTACCGCTTGGGTGAACTGTGATACGCCAATTGAGACTTGGTGCGCATGACTGCACAAAATTATCAAAGGTATCTGGTAAGTTTAAAGCGTGCTGAAACACATGGTCCTGAGGAATTTTGTGAAATAAAACAAGCTATGATCCTGAATACAACTTTGACAACTGCGGAAAGCATCGAGACGCGTCGCGTACCATCCTAGGTGGCCGTCTGGTCACGTGCCTTATCACATGCTAAGCCATACAAAGCATGCCTGACTAAGCGAACCCTGAAACTCTCTCAGTTGAGAGATCCTAGGAACGTCCATCTTCGTTCTATCCAGGACCTGTGCAGCTTGCAGATCTGACCGCAGGAGACTACAAGTAAGTGCGTATTTGCGTTGAATTTTTGATTCTTCTTCCAGCATCGAGGCCGTAGTGAATTCTTGGACTACCTGATGGGAGGCGACTGGTTCTAGCGCAGTATAAATTTGGTTTACTAGACCCCCTTTCGAGTTCTCTCCAGAGACGAATGAAGATCCATGTGTAGGAGATAATCCATGTGGCAACGATCTAGTGGTCTATGCCTACCGTGTGCAGTACAAGCTTTCTGGCATGCCCGTCGACCTGCGATGTATCTTGACAGTCGCTGCTCATATTTTCAGGTCGATCGACCAATTTCTTGCATCATTGTCATGAGCGTTGACATGTGTATATGCGCTTCCAGAGGGAAAAGTGATCATGCTCATTGTCCACCCCCGCTATATGCACTTCGAAGTTGATAGTTCAGTTCATGTAGCGAAATCCGATTGGGACCATCCATCCAGCAAAGCAGACATCACCGAGCTTGTATTGGTTAGTAGACTGGTACAAAATATTCTCAAACCTCGTTTGGATTGGTCTATACAACGTCACAGCTTCTGTTGAAATTTTTCAGAGGCTCCATGGATTGTTGATGGACCCGCGTTGATGCGACGCGACGCGTCGCGTCCAGTCATCATAAATTAGGGGTACCAAAAATTTACTCAAACTGCTTCAACTCAATAAAACAAAATTGAGACCAAGCTCTATTGTAATCGCCTCACAACTTGACATGGCTTCTCTAATATAAAAGACAGACACAATATTAGTGTCATCTTTTGTTGTTTGTTCGTACGGACCTCTAAAGCTGCCGGGAATTGCCGCTTGGCAATTGCCACAGAAATTCTGCCATTGACATTGACAACAACGCAATTGAATCCATCACACCGAGTTCTGTGGATGTATAAAGTGCCTAAACTTTCTGGACATTAAATTTACCTGGTTTCGTATCATTTGCGATGCCGTCTTCCCAAGCACACGACCCCCTCGAAGTTAACTTCGACCCACGAACAAGTATGCCCGCCAGTGATTCGGTTCAGTACGTCGCTCCTACGTTGGAGGTCACACTCGCACGTACAGGCTCTCAGAATACAGAAGAATCTAGTCAGGGCCCATCTTTTGACGGACAAACCAAAGTTGAGACCACACTCGACATCCCAACACAGGTGTCATCCAAAGAATCCCCATTTGAGCCCCAAGAGCCAGTGAGTCACACCCATCGATTATAGAAATGGCAAAGTTTAATTGCTTGCGTGTAGCCTTCTCGCTCGTCAGCTCCGTCTCCTGCTCCCACCGAAATCATCCCCCTGGACCTCACACAAGAGGAAATTGTAGAAGAAATACCGAAAATGGGAATAAAAGTTCGCGATTTTGCCTATGAGGCTGTTCCAATTCCGCAGCGCGCTGTCGAGCTCTTTGATCCACTACAGGCGTGGAACACGTACGAGACCGTAATTTCACACCCCACTATGATGCGACCATGTCTTCCAGGGAAAATAACGCGTCGCTTGCTCGATATTGGCTGGCTTAAGAGAGAAGAGGAAGAGGAACGATGGTCTAATAAAGATAGGGAAGCACTTGAAGCCTACGACAAAAGACCGCATTACCCATGGCGCGCGTACAACCTCCCCAAACCCAAGCGGGAAGTACTTGCCAAGACATGGAGAACGAGGTTTCAAGATATTACCGCTGAACAAATGCTAGCGACGATTTCCAGACCTTTCTCCCGGTTTAGGGTGCCTTTTGAGTTTGGCGGGAACATGGAGAAAAAGCGTGGTGCCACTGCTGATCAGGAGTTGCAGGGCGAGGATGTTTCTCCGCAAACCAAAAAGCGACGCTTGGAGCAGCAAGACGCAGCGTCTTTGGCACCAATGCTGAGCCAGCCACCTGTTCTAGTTAATGGCCGGCCGCCTCAACAATACCCAGCTGGCAATCCTGCAGATATGCAGAAGCCACCATCCTCCTTTCAACCAACTTCTAGTCGTACGCTTCAGCGCGTATCTTCCTAAACCATGCTAGGTTTCGATGTGGATATCCTGCAGCGATTATTACCACGCCACTCCCTGTCATTCGCCTTTCTTTCACAATAATTGCCACTACACATCACAAAGTAATGTTGTGACTGTATTATCGATATTTTTTACTGGCCTGGGATGAGGTATCTTCGGAGATGTACCATTGCTATCAAGTTAGCTGTACTCCGTGTTCCTTGTAATATTCTTTGTGATGTTCTTATTTACTTTCCCAGGTGAAAATAGTCAAACAGACACGTGATATCTATTCGACGTCGATCACTGATCATGATTGAATTTCCGAGAGAATATTCATATACCGGCGGGCTGCAGTGATCCGGGGCTATATTGTGAATTGCCAAACGGAGCTGCATAAAGTTTCAACTAATTCAATCCTTTCGCTACTTGTTAGGCATGCGAAAACGTATTAGCCGCCTGTTCGTCTTCAAGTGTTTATGTAGTGTGACGCTGGGTCAAGGTACAACAAGTAGAATCGCATCTGCGTAGTCGAGACACAACAATTACCAACTTTGCATCAGTCGAATCACATGCGCCGAAGACACCAAATTGATTGGCCCTCCTAGGGAACAAATGTTGAGTATCCTTTTCCTTTGTACAGTCAAATCATGTCCGAAAATAAAGCAATAGACCAGGCCCTTGTAGACAGTATTCACAAGGGCCCTTAAACATTTCAGGCGACGATATTCAAGTGATATCTTGCAGCGATTCGGACAGTAGCTTGCATGTCCTCTTGGTCCAAGGAGCCATCATGCTAGTGCCAATGGTGAAAATGCACCCCCAAGTGTACGATACGTCGAGTGGGCAATAGGCGTCAATGGCACCATTGTTGACTAAAAAAGTTTCAAAGTCAGATTCTGTCTCTTGTTGTCGGAACGCCAGCTTGCCTCGCTTGGAACTGAGACGATTGTGAGACAACGCGCGGTTAGCAACTCGAAACGCAAGGAACCATCTTCTCAGAAGATCCATGGAGTGGTTGCTGACCTTACGCAGGCCAGAGTCAAGTTGACACTGGTGCATATTTAGATAAGGTCGATTTACTCAGGCAGCACTGCTGTGGGGGGAAGTATCGGAAAATCTTTAGAGATTACTGCCTGGCGCTGAAGTTCATGGAACATATGCATGATACATACCGTTTCTTTGTCGTAATAAGTGCAGGAGGATATCAGAAGTCATTTTGGTCCTGCTTGCTCACGGGTTGTACTATTCCAAAGTACGCCAGCGCATTATGATCCAGGGAAGTGATTGTCACGAAGGCTTCCTGAGCCTGCAGTTAAGATTGTGTGGAAATGCCCCGTCCGTAAGGGGTTCACCGATTCATACCTTGCGTGAAGTAACAAGCGTGCATGTCATTGTCATTCTTGGACAGATGCAACACGAACAACTCGTGTGGTCACTGGTGCCGGTGATGTTCGGACGTGATTAGGTTGATTAAGTGCCCAAGTGTTGATGCTTTCGCGGAACTCCAAATGTACAAACATCAAGACAGTCCACGCTGAAGCATGAGCAATGTAGTAGCTGCAGTTGATCAGTAACAATAATTGAAGTATATAAAACGACTGACCTATATATTGTCCAGGTCTGACTACAGTAGACCTATGTTTAGGACTCACCCTTTCCGCGCCTTTCCAACAAGTCATTAGTCAGGGACATATGAGTACCGCGGGTATACTCCTCATCAACGTCGCAATCCCTGACAACAACCTATGAAACAAGTACCTTAAATAACCACGAGGCGCTGTCATACGGACAATAAACATCCAAGAAAAGGGCAAAAGTACCTAGAAATAACCAGGGAAGCACCACAGTAAAGCTGTGAACAACAGGCGATTCGACCTACGCGCAAGTCACGCTTTAGCCAAGATGACGCTCGGCTGTCGTGTGTTCCAGGCTAACTTCTTCTAGCAGGATTTGTTCGATTGTTGAACGGAAAGACCAACTTTCCGTTTGGTAATTGGACAAATACCACTACTAGTTTGCTTACTGGCGAATACTTGGAGACGACATTGATATCCCCGAGGGCCCGACTCCCGGAGAACTTGTGCGTTTCTGTCAAAATCATTTCGTGGGAAAACTTCTAACGGCCTGTGGTTAGCTAAACTTTGGCGACCTCTTGCCTCCTCTTGCCTCTAGTCCGCGTTGTGTTCACATCCCGCCTCTTATGTACGTTATGATTCAATCGAACGCTATCTCACTGTCACGTTTGATGGTTCCTGACGTCTTTGTGTTGGCAGGCGTGGGTGTTTGGGTGCGCACCTTCTGAGAGATACAAACTTTAATATTGCACTTTCTTTAGCCGCTATTTCCCTCAGGTCCCACTTGCTCACATGCTTATTGTGCGGCTGTGTTATAACACAATGAAATGGGCCAATATGAGCGGCAGTGAAGTTAGTGCACAATATACATAATTTAAATTTGATTGAGTTTCTGGGAAGAGGACTGGTTACTGATTACATAATGCAAAAGTATCTGATTTTATAATTATTGTACACCATACACAGCGACTCGGTCAGCGTCTAAGTCCACGACTCCACGCTCATACACCTTTGTCACCCACTAGATAATCTCTCACAGATTTGCGCATCGGGTAACCCTTGAGCATCCGTATCTTTTCCAATCAGACCGCCACCAGCACTTTGACCCAAGCACTTCGACTTTTGAGGTCATAATAGAGATGTGCGTATTCACATAATAAGAATTGAGGAAAGTGACTCATTCTCTGTATCAGGAAGCAGACACTGCCCTCAAGTCTTGGTGTGGGTGACAAGATTGGAGAAGGGGACTCTAGCCTCATGCTCAATGTGCTTCCCCCTGAATTATGTGACACAGCGTTCAAGCAGATCATAAACGAGGTTGATTGGAATGTTATGTATCATCGTGGTATGTTCAATCAACTCGTGTTGCACAGACTTTGACATTGTTGGGTGTTCAGGCGGTGAGGTACCGAGGCGCGTGGCGGTCCAGGGGGAGATAGCAAGTGATGGAAGGTGCTTTCTTTTTCCGCCGTATTTTCGATCAGCTTATCTTGTTCAACTTCAGCTTTCCGATTTACCGACATCCTGCAGATGAGTCCCCTCCGCTTCGACGGTTTTCGCCAACGATAGCTACCATCCGCAAGCATGTAGAGAGCATTCTTGATCACCCCGTGAACCATGTCTTAATTCAACACTACCGTAGTGGTGCGGACTACATTTCAGAGCACTCTGACAAGACGATCGATGTCGTGCGTGGGTCGAAGATAGTTAATGTCAGCCTAGGCGCTCAGCGAGTGATGACACTTCGCTTGAAACGAGATGGGATGCAACAAGCGGGTGACAATGTCGTGACCCCGCGACCATCACAGAAAATTCCGCTGCCTCACAATTCAATGTTCGTCCTTGGTCTCGAAACGAATGCGAAATGGTTGCACGCAATTAACCATGACAAACGTCCGATCCATTTGAAGTCCGCAGAGGAACAGTTCATGAAAGGAGAGCGCATCAGTCTCACGTTCCGTCATATCGGCACATTTCTTTACGGAGATGAATCACGTATATACGGCCAGGGGGCCAGGGGGAAGTTCTGTGATGCGGGTCACGCAATAATTGGCGGCGGAGAGGAAGCTTCGAAACTCTTGGAAGCATTTGGTAAGGAGAACCAGCAGAGCGATTTTGACTGGGAAGAAGTGTATGGAGAGGGTTTCGACGTCTTGCATTTCACTTCAAGGGAATCGTAAGACCGTGACAACCAGCATCTGCATTAAAGTTATTTACTGATTAGATTAAACACTCGTAGTGAAGTACGGGCTACGTTATCATTGTTTCTGTTGTTCTTCATGTCTCCCGCCTAGCAACGACGGTGACATTGGAAAACACATGGATACACAAAACTCTCTCTCGTACCACCATCTCTGTCACTACTATAGCTTGGATCATTGAAGTTCTGGCAGCGCAGGGAGCTGTCAGTATTTCTAGCAAAAGCTTTGCGCGTTCTGTCGTTACTCAACTTTACTCTTTCATTCGTTCGAAGGTTGCATCCGCCATTGGCTATCACAAAGGTCCGATTTAATTCCGTGAAGATCTGGTAAGCGGAAGCATTTTTGTTCGGTTTCCTTTTTGGGGGGCAGGAGATTTAGTTTTTCAGGGCGGCGCGTGTTCGTTTTGTGCGCGCCTTCTTCCCACCTTTTGGTTCACTTATACGAAAGGAAAAGACACGAGGCTCTTAATCGTGGACTTGGAACACGAGGCCTGCCTGTTCCTTTAGATCTCTCCGGTATATCGACCTTGGGGACTTTTATCTTAACCTCCCGCTCTGCATCTTGCTCTACGTCTTATTCGCATCCTTTCACGGAGACATCCCATTTTCTAATATTCAACTAACCAAAAAAAAATCCTCTAACGCGACACCAACTTATATTCTGCTACGTCTTGACGAACTCGCTTATTATTTCATCTTTTGCATGATATTTTCATTTTATTAACGATATGTCACGACTGCAGCCCAGCACGTCTTCCGAATCTCCGCTTAGCGCATCTGCGCCTGGGGATTCCCCAAACAGAGGCTATGTCTCTGAACGCCCCTCCTCTTCTACTCATCCGAGGATATCAGAAGGTTCAGAAGGTTACCCCTCATGGCTCCCAAGGAGGCCTCCGCCACCTGCACCAGGATCAATTTTCCACTCCTCCGTTGGAATGTTCGAGCCTCCCCCACCCGAAACGTTCTCGGGTGGTCGAAAGGCTACACCACGTTCCGTGCGTGTTGTGAGCCTCCAGGACGCTGCGCAGGCTAGCGCTAATCCGTATAATCGCCGGGATATCACGGACCAGACTTCACAGAGCAACCCTCTACGTCCTCGAGTCTGGTCACGTGCTACGACTGCTGGCGTGAGCGGAACTCTAGTGTTACCGGCAGCTAAGATACAGGAGCACTCTCAAGCACCGAGGTTTCGGTCAACTGGTCTTCACCCGGAACTGCTTCGGAACCCTTCTGTCCTCACTCGTCTTTACTTTTACTTGCTTCCTATCATGACCTTCTACCACATTCCTGTACAAACATTCTTCGACTTCAACGCTGTATTTATAATCTTGCAGTATGTTTATATCTCGTTTAAGGATTAATAGGCTCAGTCTGATCTTTTCATTCCGCAGGATCGCTAGGTTTCCTAATCCGTCCGCACCAGGTGTGCCAGGTTCGGGCAAGAATTGGGCACTCGGTGCTGCAGCGTACATAGCTTGTTGGCTGGCTTGGATTACCATGGTGTTCGTTCTATACGAACTCATCTACTCCTTCTGGCGCCGATGGCGTGTCAGTGAGTACTATTTACCAATGAATTATATTCTAGACTAAAAACGATATAGAACGACCGCTCATCACGCCATTATATTTTTCTTCGGCTGCTTTCAACCTCGCTTCCATGACGTCTTACACGAATTTCTGCTTCATGCAGTACATCCGCTTCTCGGCTTTCTTTGGCGAAAATGGTAGTCTTCGCGATGGTATTTCGGAAACGTTCTGGTTTTATTCGCAGAACCTGCCCACTGTTGCGCTTCTACTACCTCGAGCGGGACTCTCCCTAGCTTTGCTACTCGCATTTACATCCGCTTCTCCTGAATATGTTGCTATGCTCGAAGCTGGCTTCAATCGTCGTGATGGAACTTACTTCAGTGCGTCCGATGGCACACTAACGGCTTACGCCCGTGGCGTTCTTATTGCCAATGCCGCTTGGACGGCATGGCGTGTCCTTGTGCTACTCCTCAGCTGGTCAGCGATTACAGGCTAATATATCTCGCTTTCTTCTGATTTTTTTTAAACATAAACAGGATTGGACTGTGGGTTCTCAGTGGCCAGGCCTGCGCTGGACTCTGTGGACCGCGCTTCAGATGGGAGGAAGAAGATCGTGAGAAGTCTCTGTCCAATTATAACAGCGACGCTGCCTCTGAAACGGATGCTCTCCCGTGGAACTGGAGAATTTGTACGCGTCTTCGTATCCAAGAAGCCTATGATTTTTGCTTGACGGTGAAGCCTCCTGCACGGTGGTCTGATACCGCAAAGAAGGATGAACCAGGACCGCTAGGCATAGAAACTTCCCCTCCGTTTGAAGTTGATCAGGTGCTTGCGGCTGTCGGTTTGTCTTCCGTACCACCACTAGCAAGACGCGGTGCGCTTTCAGAGGATCTTTTCGCCTTTCCGAGAGAGGGATCTGGTGAGGCGCCAGCACCTCCACCGGAGCTGTCCGAGATCATCCCCAAAGTTGTAAAGAGATCATCGAAGGATAAGGAGATGATCGGTCCTTCAGCACCTCTACTCAAGCTACCGTATCCGTTCGCCGGGTATGGTGCCCAAGTGTCATCTAAAGATCAAATTCCTTTCCCACCTTCCCCTAGTTCCATGAAGGAAAAGCGTAGATCGCCGCTCACCAGCGGCTCAGAACGCCCAGCACAAGATGATCAAGAGGATAATCATAGCGACGAAGAGGATGAAGATGAAGATGAAGATGAAGATGATGAAGAGGAGACAGACGAGGAGGCCGAGGTCGAGGTCGAAAATACCAGCGAAGCTCCACCACGTACCTCTGGTTCGATGTCTAGTCTTGGACAACCAGTATCATCTCGTTACCCATTCCAACTTCGCCGTCCTGCCCGTGGAGGTTCAGTTTCTTCAGCAACTGGTACACACTCGACTCCTAAGACACATCCATCAACGAATACTCGCTCAACAGATTCGCGAACGTCAACTTCTACACAATCTACTGGCAATCGTGATACCTCATCTGAGTCTCCCCATTCGCATGGCATGAGCTCGGGCTTGTCCAGTCCTAGTTCCGGATATGGTAGCCCGATACCTAGGCCCCCTCGTCATCCCCAACCAGGTCGTGGTCGCGCTCGTGCAGGCACTGTTCCAGTGTTATCATCTCCCTCTCCGGTTGTGTACACTGCTCCTACCAGAATCCGTATCGACAGCGACCATACAGAGACTTTTGGTGGCGGCGGTTATGAATCCTTCCTTAGCGAGGAGATCGACGAGGATGAGGCAGAGGAGGATGGGGAGGACGATGAGGAAGAGGCAGAAGACCAAGATGATGAGCCTCAGATGATGGAGCAGCCTGTGCCTGAAGGTCCCCATGAAGCTGAGGAAGGCGAGGATAGTGTTGGCCTCCTCGGAGTTGGTCCTCGCAGCCCGAAATCATCAATGGTCAGCAGCCGTCGCCGTCGTGGTCATCGCTCTGATTCTGGGCGTTCACAATCTGGACGTTCTCGATCTGGTTCTCGCTCTGTCTCTCAATCGGGTTCGTCTAGTTCCCGTACCGGATCAGCCGTTCGTTCGCGGACGCAGTCACTCATACACAGCATCGGAGCCGCCTCACGATCTTCGTTGGATCTTGTTCAGTCCATACGCTCTCGTGCAAATTCGTCTATGGCTCGTCTTGAGGAGGACTCAGCATACTCGTCCGACTCTCGCTCACGTAGCGGGTCAGAGGGAGTTCACAGCAGCAACGAGAATTATACTTTTGGAGTAAAGCCACCTGTGGGGCAAAGGTCTGGGTCTCGTCTAAGAGAGGTTTCCTCGAACCCCTCCATCTTTACCCCCTCTATTTCTGCACCTTCGGAGGCCACTACGTCTCACCTCACTGCTCGTCCTACCTCCCGCGAGCGAGAGGTTGAGCGATTAGAAATCCCTAGGGGGCCGTATGGAGGACAAAGTGGCGATAGCCGACCGGACATCAGTACTGCGGCTCAATCGTTCATAACAGCGCCTGCTACATTAGAAGGCACCTCAGCGTCTAGTGAACCCCCAGCAAGTTGGCAAGAAGTGTCGCACATGGTTGACAGACCAGGCACTGCGTGGAGACCTGCATGAGCATTCCTTGTTTTCTCAGTTTTTTTTCTGCACGCTACTTATTTGACATCATCTATTCACATTCTCCTACATCATGACCCGCAACTTCACAATTCTTCATTCAATAATTCAAACACTGGAGTTACATTTCACACTTATTCCCGCGCGAGACCGTTTAATTCTGCTACCGTTTCTACTCCTCCTGTTCTATCTAGCTCCATTACATCCTCACGAGTTCAACCTTTTCCATTTACATGCCTGTAATATCCGTTCGACGTAGATATTCTGCGGCACTCAATGAAGAGCGTACTTCATGACAATGTATCCCGATTTGCTGATTCAGAGCTTGGTACTCAGCGCCTATGACAACAGTGCTACGTGCAAAGCCTCAGGCCTCAAAGACTGACCAACACCCCTAAAAGTGACAATATATGCTCCAGTAGATATGACATTAAGTACATCGACGTCAAAAAAACTGTTTTTGAGGACTGTTGTGCAGAATTTTGAACTTTACGAGTGGCACCAGGTACGTCAAAGTAAACACACCTCATTTCGATGGCATGCTGACTTCCAAGTTATGATCCATGTCGAGGGCTGACGATCCTGTGAGCGGAATCAACGTTAACGAGTGTGCTGTTGGGCAGATAAGCATAATTAGCGTTCAAAGAGTATAGCATTGAAAAGATTCTGCAGCGCCTGCAGACGTGTATCATTGTACTCAACAGAGCGCTGAGCAGGCGACGAGGGAATTTATTCTTGAGAGAAGTAGACAACTTCCCCGTCAGAGCTGAGCGCTAGTGATACATCCAAAAGATATCGGTCGATGCAATATTATGAATATTGGTCAGATTGACAAGGAAAGCGAATAAACCGTAGTGTTACAATTATGGGTGACCACTGTACAAATATGCAGGAGATGAACCGCCAACCTCTGCATATCCAAAAAGAAGACATTGAGATCAAAAATTAGGAAAGCAACGAAGAAACTGGAAGAGTGCGCACGTTCTACCATCACATCAATCGTATCTAGATAGGAGTAATTTCAGAAAAAACGGATACACGATAGTAAAAAGACTCACCGTTGTCCTCCATTTCGAGGCTTGCAGGCGTATCATCGTCATTGATTCTGGACCCGTCGTACAAAAATCTGATTAAGGATTGTTCAGCAAACCGAGAACCAATGCAGTTTATGCGGCCAGTAATAATCCACCTGCTCAACTTCTGAGAGACAAGTTGGAAAATTTTACTCACCGAATGCTGCCCACATCCTTACCGACTTTAGTAGCATAAGCGCCTTGAAGCTTGCTCAACTTGGTGTTGCTCTTGATTTTGAAGAAAACCTCGTCCCCGGTCGAGCTTACAACCTGGGGAGAAGATCAGACTTGCGATCCGTTGTAAGATGGGAAGTCGCGTCAATCGATGCGATGCCATCAATTTTCGTACCTTGACATTAATTGGCGCGTTCTCCTCAAGCTTAAAGCCTTCCTGTCCTTGAGAATTTTGCTGCAGCTCTTCAGCCATGGTAGCAAGTAAAGATTGTACAAATAACGTGAATAAAGATCAGGAAACGCGGATAACGCGGGTAAGATAAACTCGGTGAGGAAGCGACGAAGACAAGGAGGAACTTGGGTGGACGGGACGGCGAGCAGAGATTGTCGGTGTTTGTACTGCTTCTTTTACCTAATCGATCCGACTGCACGGCGCATATGTGAAAGCGATGATCCAGTCAATGTATGTAGAATATGTATAAGAGTAAGTGCAAAACGAAACAAACGTAAAAATTATATGCGAAGGTATGTAACAATTAACTAAGGACATGCGAATGAGAAGAACAAATAGTCGATCAAGGGCCAAAAGGGATGTAAAGCGGCATCCGTGTTTGAGCTCAGAATGCCTTCAGATTCGGTAACAAGCTATACATTCTTCTTCCCTTTACCTTTCTTACTGGCTCTACTAAGTAGTTTCCGTGCACGACTGTACTCCTCATCTTCGTCGCTTGAGTCTTGCCATATGACGGGTTCTCTGGATTCATCGCGATTGTCACTATCCTTCGTTGAGCTCCAGGGGTAACGGCCATGGGTTTCATCATCTTCCAGAGCAGGTGGAGTAGGAGAGAATGTCGGCTGAAGAGATACCCGAACACTCTTCCGTCTTGTCGGTGTTTCAGTGGAGACTGTGGATGACTCAGTGTCATGTTGCGGAGCCGGGGGAGTTGACCCTCCCTCGATAGGACTTTCCTCCGCCGTTCTATAGGATGATATTGATATCATCGAAACTGAATCTCTTATCGAAATATCATTCAGTTCACTGGCTTGCCCAGGCCGAGCTGGTCTTGGAGTGCGCTCCTCGGGTTCATCCCGCTCTGGTGTTCGTCCACGAGGCTTACTATCCTCAGCGCGCAAAACAGCTCCTCGCTTTTGCATCTCTGATAATTGGGCTGGGCTGGGCGATGGTGTACGGCTGGAATTTCGAAGAGCTGAACGAAGAGGCGATACAGCTGGTCGAGAGGTTTTTCTGGATTCGCTTCCAGAAGCTGCAGCTGGACCACTCCCCTTTCCTGTAGACGGACGACGAGGTGCAGTTTCGTGTTTAGGTCTCGCTGTTCCGTGTGCACCTGAAACAACTGGGAAGGACTGAGATGCAGAAAAAACCGACCCTGGTGCGCGGGGAATGTCCAATGATCCTGAGCGGACAGGAAGTCGATCATCTGAAACTTTGGAGGACCACGTCGCATTGGTAGGAACACCTGGTATCGGGGCACGCGGGACCTCAAGTTTTGTTGTACCTGGAGGTGGACTCGATGAGCCCGGAGTTGTGGCACCCCGACCAGTGCGATTCTGTCGTGCGACATCTTCAACGACGCTCATAAGACTCACACTAGTGCTGCCTTTCACTGGAAGAGGATGTATGGTTACTACTTTGGCTGCACGCCTGGATCTTGATCTCGCAGTTCCAGGAGAATCCCCCAAGTGTTGGGGTGCAGTATTATGTGTGAGGGAGGCCGACCGTCGTGGAAAACCTTCATGAGGTGTTTCCCCGTTGCCGAGGTCTGTAGTGGCTCTGCGATGTTGCGACTTAACTGCTACCTGATTTGGGGCCGACCTTACGCTATTTCGCGTTGAGAGTGAGGAGGCACGTGAAAGATCGAGTGGTTGAGCCTGGGGGCTGGAGGTTGGGGTCATCTGCCGCTTTACAGATGGACGTCGGGTAACAACTTCCGACTGACTCCGAGATGGGAGGCCGGCAGGAATTGTAATGTTTGCCTCGAGCTCGCCATCTGTATACCCACCGTCCTTGCCCTTTAGCTCTGCAATCGACTTCTTCTTTTTCCGCCTGATGCTTGTGCGTGGACTTGCAGAAGGGGGTCCATCAGTCTGCCATCCGCTGGATGATGCAAGGGCTATAGCTTGTGACCGGCCCTTGCGCAACTTCGCACCTCTTGAGGGCAGAGGGGACTTGAGTGTTTTCTCAGGCTCAGACTCTGAGCTGTCTTGAGATCTGGAAGCCTTCAGATTTGCATCTGTTCGTGTAGACCAGCCCTTCTGGCCTTTTCTGCTTGGACTCGCATGCGGGGAATCTGTAGCGTCAGTCCATTCTACACGAGTTTGGTCCTTGTGCGAGCTCTTGAATAAACCGCGCAAAGAGCCGAAGAAACTCATGGATGGCATATGCTCCCGCTGTTTACCGTTACGCTTGGATGTGCGCTCAACAGCGTCCGGAGATACCTCGTGACGTAGAGATAACCGCTTGGATTGACTGAATGGATCGTTGTCGACGACTTCTAAGGGGCCTTGAGTCTCCTCCTCTTCACTGCTATCGTCTGCACCGCGAGCACTGTCAGGGAATGTGAAGTCGGAGTTTGCTATGACAGCAGGCCCCTCATTTTCATCTATCTCGCTTATGCGTCTGGATAATGGACGGCGGATTCGCTGTGTGCTACTGCTACGTAGGAGGGGATGGATCTCAAGATCTGTTGAACTCTCAGGTAAGGGTGCTTTGACAGGGGACGGAGAACAGACACCAGTGGGCATGGTAAGTTCGGATATGGAATGCGCAGGAGGAATATTGATTGTTACATCTTCATGACCATTGGAGCTTGGATGATCAGGAACCGCGCCTTCTTGGCTAGTTCCATGAGAGGGCCCATCGTGTTGTTGCGAAGCACTTTGAGAAGGTGTGAGGGAGGAAATGTCAGAGGAGTAGGATATGGGGCCCTGTGTAAGACGAGCAGGTAGCGCAGAAGGTATAGGCTTTTGTTTGGGAGTGGTGGACGTGAAGGGCGAATGCGATGGAAATGACGCCAAGGATGGTTCTGGAACTGGATACGTGTGCATCACGCTGGTGAGTAAGTGATCTAAAAAAAAACAGTATAGCGGCACACCCTGAGTATCAGAACTTGAAGCATTGAGAGTCTGTAACGCCCGAAGACCTTCCTTCCCCATTTCACCCCAAACCCACCCACAATCAACAAGAGCCCGACAGCGAGCACCGAGACCTTCTCTGGCTATGCTGACCCGAAGTGCCTCTAACTCCAGCTCTTTAGTAGCCAGATGAGCCTCACATGCGCGCAGCTCCTCTTGAGTTTGCAGAACTTTGGTATTCGAAGAGCCATGTAACGTAGAATTGGTAGAAGGGAGTGATGTGAACGAGGTAGAACCAGATGGTAAAATCAGTGATAAGCGAGGATCCCGTGTGGTCTTGGAGGATTTGGAAACTTTGATCAGCCGGGTTACGCTGAAAAAAGGTTAGCGGAGAGCTGGTGGAGAAAGAGTTGGGACGAACAGAATTTCCCTGTCACGGAGAATGGCTGCTATGTCTTCCTCGAGCTTTATCAAGTGGGCAAGTTGATCGCGCCAGTTCTCGACCGCCTTATTGTAAAGCTGAAGAGCATCGTCCGCGCCGGAGAGGATATCAACAATGGTGGCAATAGTTTGCGCTAAAGAGATAGAAGAACTACTAGGTATGGCTGAAGGTGAGGCAGCCGCGAATGCAGAAAGGGATGCGAGAGCAGCATGTGATATAGGGAAAAGAGCGGATAAATGTTTCGTATACTCCTTTTCGTGTGCTATGAGGTTGGACAGGAGACGAGAGTCCGGAGGACGGTGGACCATCAGTTAAAGACACGACAATGTATGATCGATTAGGTCGTGCTCGACGTTGTAGTGCACTGCGGTCAACGGCGAAGAGAAATATTTGGATAACAATGTTTCCAACGAGGCCACCAAGCAGTGGGCTACAAGGCTGTGCGCACCAAACGTCGTAGACTCGTCACTACCTGCGCGTGACCAGTAACATTGAATATTGAACCGCCGCTACTATGTAGGCGTACTACTTACACTTACAGCTACCGTTTAGTACTCCGGACGCTCCGAGTTAAAAATACATCCACATACATGGCCTTCCATCGACGTGTCCGATGCGTGAGTGTTAATTGATTGGTGACTTGGTCCATTCTCAGTCTTCGTCCCTTAATGGGGCAGTTTTATTGTCTCATAGATGTTCAGTCCTATTATTTATGATATCTTTTTTCAGTCATATCATTCAGGTGTTCGTATGGGTCCTTTCTTGTTTGATCAGTTGGCAGACCTACGCAATTTGTTGCTACAACATATCTACTTTACGGTGAGTGCATGTCTTCGGACACGTATTCTAAATATCGCGGTCGTACAGCGTGTTGTGAAGTTGCAGGTTTCACCGTTTCAGTTCCTCTTCGGATCTAGTTGATTCCATTTTAGATCAGTTGCTCTCGGCAAACCCATCTGTCGTATCAGGTGCTGATTTTGTGGACACTTGTGAAGAGAATTTGTAGTGATTTAGTATGTAGTCGGTTGTCTGCGTGCTGCTCTCCGCCTAAACGGTGTTCGACTTTGAAGTACTTTATGCTTATGCTGAAATCAGGATACGCAATGCACTACGTTCCTTGTATGCGACAGTCTACAGATGCCTTGTTAATACACTAGGTTGCCCATGCAAGTATTGCGTATCATTATCTGCTCCGTTAGCACAAGCAATCCAGGTATGACTAGTGTCTGTTTGACTGAACGAGAATGCTGCTTATGATGGTAGTCGTCTACCGGGAACATCATCATATTGCATAGATATCTTTCATATTAATACATCTGCTCCAAAGAAAATATTCAGAAAGGACAAGAAGCCTAGCGGGAACGTGAAGTGGATTGTCATAGACGCGGGAAGAACCTTGCGAGAACCGCAAAGCAGCTAGCGTGTGGAGCATGTGCGATGACTAGCGGGGCAGGAGGTCCAGTACTACTTCTGATCTGCAAGGTTACTAAGGTAGTTCCACCGACTGCATTGGATGTCCCTGGTGGTGGTGTGTTGCTGTTTGATGCTCCAGCGTGAGAGGTGTAGGTTATATTGCGAGGAGGACGTTGTGACTTCAGCCGCCTGTCCCTTTTTGCAGTGTGGGCATTAGCGGTGCGCTGCGAGACAATGTCAGCATTACGATGTGGATGTCGAAAGGTCGGGAAAACTTACATGTTTGCCTCGTGTGGCGGAGACGTCCACAGGGGGGATATTGCTTGGGCGAGGAGCATGGCCCTGGGGAGTGGAGGAGCGAGAGAATAGACGATTCATCATGTTTTTGATTCCGGATCCCTCAGCATGGCGCGTGGCGTCGGCGTGATTGTTGCATTCAGGTGAAGAATGTGGATCAAACTATCAAAGGATGGTGAGCTGACGATCGTACAAGACCTTCCATGCGACTGCCACAAGTGTTGTAAAGTGAGTCCTGATAAGCAGGGCTACTCCTGTGGTGGTGTGAGCCTGTCTTCCCATGCTGCCTCTGGAGTTCGAGTGTTCATGTGCTTGTCTAGCATTTTATGCACAGGAGTCTCTGGCCGGGAACGCTGTGACCTAGTATCAATTTGAATATGGCACTGAGTCTGGCTCGATTTTGATAACACATCATCATAATCTAGAGTTATCAAGACTGACCGATGTGTCATGGCACGTTTACGACAACGTCTTAAACGCCAGTAGTCCTGTGGAGTAGTAGAGGATGCCCGGCAGTGCAGTTTGTATTCGGGGTGTGATTTACTGATGATGTGAGAAACGACACTGACAGAAGTAGAGCCTCGAGTGCAAATGGCTCGCAAGGCGCGAGGAGTGGGAAAACAATCTCCTGGCTCCTCCTCGCTGGAGGTTCTATGAAATACTAGTGCACGACAATCCTAAAGACCTGAACAGGATCTAAGGGGAGGCCGCCGTGTGGAGGTAAGCCTTCAGGCAGGTTACTACCTACAACGAAACTTACCCTAAAAGGCCGTTGGTACCTTTTACAAGTGGTGCCAAGGGTGAGCAGGTGGTTGACACCGACCGTCCTAAACGCAGCTCAGCGATTCGACTAAGAGATGAGGATGGAGAGAAATTCCTCTGCAAACCGCCTATTTGCGTGTCACTTCATGAAAAGATGCCACGGACTCACGGAGCATGAGGCGGCATCCGGTTTGTCCCTGAGAATACAATGAAAGTGTTTGGTTGCACCATACACTAATCGTGTACAAAAGCCGTGCTCCTCGTTTCAGCCTAGAAAACACCATCAATACTCCACCATGAAATTCACTTCACTCACCACTATTGTCATTTCTGCCGCATCAATGGTTGGAATAGCTATCGCATCTGAAGACTCCATTATCATAATTCCCCAGGGCCCTCCCGAGGGCCTACCCTGTAGCCCCAAGGGTGAACACTCTTGCAGCCTACGTGCAGACCTCAGAACGCGTACTTACAGTTTATCCACAGGTACAGTACAATGCTCGAAGGGCTACCCAAGTTACAACGACAACTACGATTTCGCGTTTTACTGCGGGGATTACCTGACGATCGAAAGAGACATGCCATGCTCCTGCCACAACTGTTGTGAAGTGAGTCATAATAAACAGGGCTACGAGTGCAAGGATGTGAGCTTGTCTTCCCATGATGCCTCTGGAGTCCGAGTGTTAATTTGCTTGTCTAGTAAGCACAAGACTCTCTGGCCGGGAACGCTGTGACCTAGTATCAATTTGGCACTGAGTCTGGCTAGACTGATATTACATAATCATAATCTAACCGATGTGTCACGGCACGTTGACGACAACGTCTTGAACACCAGTAGTCCTGTGGAGTAGTAGAGGATGAATGACACAATTCCCGGCAGTGCAGTTTGTATTAGGGGTGTGATGTGCGCTGTAATGATATAAGTATTTCGATGATTCTTCATAACAGACAGTGACATGGAAGTGTTCGTTTGGTTAATGCTGAAGGGACGAATGAAGAGGCCAGAGGGTTAGCAGGTCAACGATAGACATTGAAATTTAGCAAGCAGTGGACGTAGCATTCGTGTTGGTCGTGGAGGCAAGACAGAATATAACAAAGGTCAGTGCTAGGGGCTCCTCAGGGTCTTACATACGCAATTGCTCGTGCTTTGAGGTGACGCAACTTCCGGGAACCGGACGAGGACTAGGGACGGGTAGTGTTATGGGCAGAGCTCTGCCATTCTGCCACGTGGCAGGGCAGAACCTCCGAGACATAAGGTAGCAGGACTCCTGCATATGCACAACCAGTTCAGTGTATGATAGCATCAATTGAGAAGCTTTAAGACTCTCTAAAACGGCTACGAAGTCCGGAGGCCAGCGAGCTCTGAACGCGCATTGATGTTTCGAGCACCTCACGTGCTAGCCTTCGGTATCATATATCCACCTTGGGAATAGCAAGTCAGCGCAATGTCACGCTCGTCGCTCACATACATACAAACAAACTTTCAGGCAGTTATACAGAGATTGCCAAGCAACCCAGATCGACTTTGCATTTTGTTTCTTCACAACAGTCTCTCCGGTGAGAATGGTCCTAAATTGATCTTGCTTGATGAGATTGATGCCGAGGTTGCTCGACTCAAAGATATTCGTAACGCAGAAAAAGTGATGGGCATGGAGTTTGCCTCAGACTGGGACATAAATGGAAAGGAATTTTTATAAGAAAGAGCACTCGAAACGAAGATGGGAAGATTCTATGTTGCTATCGAGTGGTAGCACGATCTTCGCAAAACATGGTTCTGCCAGGTTCTGCCGCCAGGACTACCTTAGAATAGTTCTGCCCACAACATTAGCCCGGTCTGGTCACTCATTTGCGTGTCACTGCGTAAAAGAAAGTGAAGGAATGCCGCAGAGCATGAGGGAGTATCCGGTTTGTCCCTGAGCATACGACAATAAAAGTGGTTGGTTGCACCATACACTAATTGTGTATAAAAGTCACTCTACTCGTTTCGGCTCAGACAACTCCACCATGAAATTTACTTCACTCACCACCATTGTCATTTCTGCCACAACAATGGCTGGAGTAGCTATCGAATCCGAAGACATGACGGTAACACCCGTGGGCCAATCCTGCGACTCCAAGTGTGAGCACTCTTGCTGCCTACGTGCAGACCTTAGACTGTGTACTTACGGTTTATCCACAGATCCAGTGCAGTGCTCGGCGGACCCCAAAGGTTGGAACAACAAGAATGATTTCGGGTTTTACTGTAGCCCTACAGGCATGATCCTATCAGTCACACCATGCGACTGTAAAGACTGCTGTACCGTGATTGATGATGGAAATAATTTCGTCTGTCATCATGAGGTTCTGTCTTTCGCTGCTGCCTTTCAAGTCCGAGTGCTAATGTGATTGATTAACAGCCTGGGCGTAAAGGACATCTGTGATGTAGAATCAATATTAATTACCTTGGTCGTACAAGGTCACTCTCCGATGACAATTTTGTGGTTGTGGTGTTCCACAACGATTCAGATACACCCGTGCGAAAAGCTAAATAATTATCATAAACATTCACTGGTGCAGTTTGACTCAACGCCAACATGATACTCCTTTGTTCTTATCGTTCTCCAGTAGCAACATGTCAGGACCTCTCACATCACAGAATTCCCCAATGTTATCGCCAGATACAGTTCCAGTCGCTCGTCATACCTCACAATCTGATTATCGCACGGGGGATCTGAAACTAGGCCGCATTGCGGTTCTCGCTGATTTGGGAAGGTATCTGCAGGTTCCATTCAATTGCCTGGTGAAATGTGTTGGTGCCGGACCCTCTCAGCCGGATCTGCAGCGGATACGCAACAACTTGACAAAGTGCGAGATTCTAAGCACATTTTGTTAAATAGGATGGGGTTAGCCCAAGGTTATGCCTAACTCACATGTGCAATTTCACACATTTCTGGCATTTCTCAAAATGTGCAAACCAAGTGGTATCCATTTTACACATTTTGAGATAGGTCAAAAATGTGTGAAACAAAGGGTGTCCATTTTGCACATTTTGAGAAATGTCAAAAATGTGCAAAACAAAGGGTGTCCATTTTGCACATTTTGAGAAATGTCAAAAATGTGCAAAACAAGGGGTGGTCCATTTGCACATTTCTGGCATTTCTCAAAATGTGCGAAACAAAGGGTGGTCATTTTACACATTTTGAGAAATGTCAAAAATGTGCAAAACAAAGGGTGGTCATTTTGCACATTTTGAGAAATGTCAAAAATGTGCAAAACAAGGGGTGGTCCATTTTGCACATTTTGAGAAATGTCAAAAATGTGCAAAACAAGGGGTGGTCCATTTTGCACATTTTGAGAAATGTCAAAAATGTGCGAAACAAAGGGTGTCACTTTTGCACATTTTGAGAAATGTCAAAAATGTGCAAAACAAGGGGTGGTCCATTTGCACATTTCTGGCATTTCTCAAAATGTGCGAAACAAAGGGTGTCCATTTTGCACATTTTGAGAAATGTCAAAAATGTGCAAAACAAGGGGTGGTCCATTTTGCACATTTTGAGAAATGTCAAAAATGTGCGAAACAAAGGGTGTCCATTTTGCACATTTTGAGAAATGTCAAAAATGTGCAAAACAAGGGGTGGTCCATTTTGCACATTTTGAGAAATGTCAAAAATGTGCGAAACAAAGGGTGTCACTTTTGCACATTTTGAGAAATGTCAAAAATGTGCAAAACAAGGGGTGGTCCATTTTGCACATTTTGAGAAATGTCAAAAATGTGCAAAACAAGGGGTGGTCCATTTTGCACATTTTGAGAAATGTCAAAAATGTGCGAAACAAAGGGTGTCACTTTTGCACATTTTGAGAAATGTCAAAAATGTGCAAAACAAGGGGTGGTCCATTTTGCACATTTTGAGAAATGTCAAAAATGTGCAAAACAAAGGGTGTCCATTTTGCACATTTTGAGAAATGTCAAAAATGTGCAAAACAAGGGGTGGTCCATTTTGCACATTTTGAGAAATGTCAAAAATGTGCGAAACAAAGGGTGTCACTTTTGCACATTTTGAGAAATGTCAAAAATGTGCAAAACAAGGGGTGGTCCATTTTGCACATTTTGAGAAATGTCAAAAATGTGCAAAACAAGGGGTGGTCCATTTTGCACATTTTGAGAAATGTCAAAAATGTGCGAAACAAAGGGTGGTCACTTTTGCACATTTTGAGAAATGTCAAAAATGTGCAAAACAAAGGGTGTCCATTTTGCACATTTTGAGAAATGTCAAAAATGTGCAAAACAAGGGGTGGTCCATTTGCACATTTCTGGCATTTCTCAAAATGTGCGAAACAAAGGGTGGTCATTTTACACATTTTGAGAAATGTCAAAAATGTGCAAAACAAGGGGTGGTCCATTTTGCACATTTTGAGAAATGTCAAAAATGTGCGAAACAAAGGGTGTCACTTTTGCACATTTTGAGAAATGTCAAAAATGTGCAAAACAAGGGGTGGTCCATTTGCACATTTCTGGCATTTCTCAAAATGTGCGAAACAGGGGGTGGTCATTTTCCCCATTCGCCTATTTCTCAAAGTGTGTAAAACAGGGGGTGGTCATTTTACACATTTTCAGAAATGTCAAAAATGTGCGAAACAAAGGGGGTCCATTTTGCACATTTTGAGATATGTCAAAAATGTGCATATCAGGAGCGTAAAAAGGAAGCAACAGATGCACCGGAAGATCATCCAGAAGCCAAATGCCATGTGATTAACAGTTCAACTGCTATTGATATTGCACACCCAGAAGGAAAAGATAGTGCCCAGGCTACTAGTAGTGGCTCAGCAGCAAACATACCTATGATTATAGTTACTGAGGTACAGTTGAAGGAATTAATGAGACCACCAGCAGGCACATTAGTGTTACAAGAACATCTAGATGCTTGGGCCCCTACCATTTTTCTCCTCATCCTCCTCATATCAGCCCTCGCGTCATACCCTTACCCCGACCTCACCCTCGTCATTTTTGTCATTCTCGCATTCCCTTTCGCCCTCTACCTGTCGCTCCAGCAGAGCCAGTACATTTGGCCGGATCCTTTTGCTGACGAAGCATACCCATGCTCCATTCCTCCACCTGACTGATCCTGTGGACAGTCCCCTTGCCCTTACCGTCCGGACAGTAACCTATGATATGATGCACGACGCATCCCCTTTGCCCTTTTCCCTTTCTTGATCTCTGACTCAGTGTGCAGTCGCACATGCGACTTATACTTAGATCCGCAGCTGCACGATCGTGCCCCTGCGCGTTTCACTTCTTATTTCGACCTGTGACTCACTTTCTTATTTAGCACGTTCTGCCTCGCCCGTGTCTCAACGCGAACGTGCTTTCCTTTTATGGTTACACCCTTTACTGTTTGCCTCTCTTGGTAGTACGAGTTATCACCCACTAATACGTCTCCTGTCCTCTATATAAACTCGCTACCATGTACTGTATTCCCTAACTTGAATCTACTTGGTTCTTGACCTCCTACTCTCACCAGAGTGATCCTTTCTGCCTAGCCAGCAGTCTATATTCTATCTTCTTATCTGCTCTTTGCGGATAAGCCTATAGTCTCGATCTTTACTCATCGACTTCGTCGACGAGCAAAGCCCCTGTTAACTAGTCAGACTTCTGTCCTTCTAATTAACGACGATCTTACGATTAACCTTTGGGTGTCATAAGCCTTGGCAGATACAGCTCATCGTCTAGCACCCGCTTGACGTAAGCTACCCGATTTGGACATAGGCGTCAAATCTTACTTGCCGAAACTCACCAAGTAAGACCCCTAACCTTGGGCAAGCCCAAGGATGTCCTCGACCATTGACAACACATGCTCTGTTTGAGTGTCGCCGACAGATACCATCCAAGTCATAACAATTAGAGAGGGTATTAAGGCAGAGGAGAGAATGAATTGGATTGAGCAATGGATTTGTTGATCAATGCCAATTATCATGGTGTTGGGTGTCATCAGAAGGTATTTAATATACAATTTGACAATGGATCAGCAGGTGTGACTTTCCTATAGCTATACTATATTAATAATTGTAATAATATTTTATGTGTGACCCTTCAGATGCAGAAGGCTATTCACGCTATGCTCCCATAATTCCTAAAGTCTGCTGTGACATCCATCAACCCCTTTGTTCACCTTATCTTCACTGACTCAACCTTTTGACCAGAACACAGCCATTGTTCCAGATGATGTGACTCTCTTTCCTGACAAGGAAGTCTGGTGCTGTGATTGGACAAAGTTTTTCATAAGTACTCTATTTCTTTTGGGCTCTTTCGGTGATTCTGACTTCCTTTTCTAGGAAAACTTCTCTTCTTGCCAGTGGGAAGCCGAGGAAAAGGGTGTCCTTCTTCCGATGTCTGGCAAAATCACTGTGAAGGGGAGATACTTGTGTCTCCGCCTTCCCAAAGGTCCAGGAGGTGATTTGGCTCATGAAGGAGGAGACCGCTGAGTAGGCCAAAGAGAAAACTGTGGAGGAAAAACGGAAGAGATTGGAAAATGAGGAGGCAATGAAGAAGATTGTTGAGGAAGAGGTCACTCCACTGGAGGAGGAGGCTGCCAGAGGTGAAGATGGTAATGCAGAAGCTTTGGGTGATTGGGTTGTTTGCCCTAAGGTGGATCTTTCCTTTCCCTTTCATATGTACTTAACATTTTTCCTCAGATGGTGTAGAGATTCGCACTACTACAGGCTTACAATGTGTCATAATTCAGTTCATATCACTTGGGTTCACAGCACCAACTTGCAACATTATTCCCTAGCCTTTTCCCAGCTATTTCTATATTAGGCGACACTTTCCCATGCACATGGTCCTCATGCGACTTTCCCGCGCTTTCATCGCTCTATCATCCAGGAGTATCCATCCACTGTCCAGCAAGTCTCACTGGTATGTATTTTTGCATTTTAGTCAATATGGCACCATATTAGAGCATGGACCCTGACTTACATACTTTATTACATCCATTATCTCACACTCGGCTCACTCAGCAAGACACATATATAGGTCCGCATTTTTCACTCTTTACTACATTACACCACACCTCACCTTACCTTATTGGAGTTTCCCTATCATGTCCATAGCTAGAGTCAGAGGTTATTAGCAGTCCTTTAGTAGTCATTCATTGAGCCCTTGCTTATTGCATTTCGCATTTTCGCTATTTCACATTTCGCGTTCACGCACTTTGTGCACACATCGCTCGCTTTGCACAGCTGCCACACGACTGTGGATTTGTCTTCCTTGCTTCCCCTTAGATCAAACACGCTCGTCCCTGCAAGTATAGCACCCTAGGCATCACACTAGACCACTATATCAGCTTCTTGTGTCCTTCCCTTGGATTTACCATTTGACCAGGAGCTGAGTAGATTCACCTTCAACTGGAGCCCACTGCGAGGGGAACAGTTGACAAGTCTGCTATCTGCGTTTTTGCTTGTTTCACATCTTGCACCTTCACATTTTCGCTTTATACACCCTATGGCTATATATTATATATAACACATCATATTTTCTGTTCTTGTGGGTGTTCCATTGGATGCAATACATCACTGGGATTCCATTGCACTCATTTTTAAGGAATTTGGTGGTCGGAAACATGAGTTATGGTCATTTTACTGTTTGCAAGCTGATGCTGCTGAACCGCCACATTAGAACAGCACAACCCTGCTAAATGGACATAGTATCTTATAGCTATGGCTCTATATGTATCACAGTCATGTAAATACATGTTTTCACACTAATTTTACAATATTTCCATAAATTATCTATTGATATAGGAGGAGGAGGAGGTGTACAACACCACAAAAAATTATTGATGGTTTAAAACATGGTCCATCATCTTCTGTGACCTTCAAAACGGTAGGGAGAACCTTGATTGGGTGTTTACTGATGTCTAAGATCTCTGGCATCAGACCACCCCCTAATCACTGGATGTATCTGACTCACCACACCACAAAAAATTCCTAGTGTTTCAAAGCTTGGTCTATCATCTTCTGTGACCTTTAAAATGGTGGAGAGAACCTTGGTTGAATGTTTGCTGATGTCTAAGATCTTTGGCATCAGACCACCCCCAACCATTGGGTGTATCTGACCCACCACACCACAAAAAA